>NC_068351.1:20000-354088 GCF_014633365.1 Diospyros lotus | reverse complement strand
ATCGAAGTTTTTGATAAGTGAAAGGTTTCATGCCTCAGACTCCAGATCTTTCTCCAAGATGTACACCAGACTATTGCCATCAATGATAAGGGCTAGAGGTGCACTTGAAGTTGTTTCTTCACTTTCTGTATGACATTGCGGCACATTAGACAACTTAGCACCATCAGAAATCTGAAGATGATGACCTTCAGCATTCTTTTTCCATTTCAAATTCCAACTCCCACAGTTTGATGATTTCACACCATATTTAGACTTAGCATAAGATAATAGATTTCTGCAATCCTCTTCTGAAGTTCCATTTATTATAATCTGTTGCATATCTGAGGTCAACAGTTTGCAAGAAAGACCAATTGAAATTGCCGTCTCTTGCTTATCTCCAGTGAGAACCCAGACCTTGATCCCTGCTTTCCTTAGGGACTCGATGGTTTCTGGTACACCATCTTGTAGCTTGTCCTCAATTGCAGTAGCCCCAAGTAGATGTAAATTGCATTCAATAACAGCAGCTGTTTGACGCAGTTTTGCGGATCTGTCAGTCAATGAAGTGCTTGCATCTTCATACATGCATTGCCACTCTTCAAGTTCTGCATCTGTAAGATCCTTGGCAGCAATTACAAGTGTTCGTAGACCTTCAGACGAATATTCATTCAAATGACTCCGTGTCACATCTCCTATGTGATTGTACCCTCCAGGATCTTTTTTTAGAATGCTCAACATTGAAGTATCAGCACCTTTCACTAACACCTTCACATCATTATTAGGAAATCTTATAACCACAGACATTCTTTTGCGAACACTATCAAACTCATGCAGACCCAAAACATCCAGCCTACATTGCATATAGAATTAATAAATTACTGATCAACCAAAAAAGGGCATGCTCCTATGCATAAAAATCAATGCATAACCACTATGTACTCAAATATTTTATCAATAATTGATGTAATAAAGAAACTGGACTGATAGCAGTGTCTACCTTAGCTTTTCACCATTGACATCAATCACAATATGCCCTGATGTCCGCTCAAAAAGAGTATATCCATAAGCAGAGGCGGCAGCTACTAGTGCTTGCTCATCTGGGGATTCACCCTGATAATCAATAGCTTCAACAGCTTCATGTAATTCACTCCCAATGCAGCTTGAAGATGGATCTCCAGTAAGAACAGGGATCACAGTATTACATGCAGCTAATGTAAGAAAAAACTCATGTGCGGTGCTTCTTTCATCCCCAGCTAAGTTTCCATGCAACAATGCTAAAAGTTCAGGATCAACAGCAATTTCAGATTTAAGCCTCCATCTCCTTCTAAGCAGAGGGCCTACGGTTGGCACTACTGCAAAGTTCCAGGGGTGGGGTTGGGGGGAAGAAAATTTCTTCATAAGATAATTGCCATGGCCCACAGGATGTAATATGTTATCATGTAATAATTGATAAACTGAGGGTTTACTTCCAATCTAAAAAAAACTAAGTGTTTATTTATGACTTTCATATTCAGCTCCCAGTAGTAGTACTATACACTGCATCTGCCTGAGATAATCAAGTTCTACCACTGATTCCATCACATTATTATGCTCCTGAGATATTAGGGTGTCTCTCCTATAACTTAAAAGGCACGACTTCAGAAAGGCCCATTTAATGCAAAACCCATGTGACTTAATTGATACTCAAGAATTTGGTTCATCATTTTGCTGTTTCTACAATTTGAACACCGTAATGGCATAGACGTTTCTATGCTTGACACTAATAATGGATTCAGAAGAGGGGGGAACCGTATGTTTGGGAAGTGCAGGATTCAATATTTCCTAGCGCATTACATCATATGCAAAAAAATGAAGGATAAGAAATTGCTTGCAAAAGGACAAAAAAATGGGTGTAAAAGAGTTCACAAGCACAACAAGAAGATATCAAGCCTTAATCCCACTATAGGAAGAAGGCAAGGCAAGCACAAACCACATTTATGTCTTAGTGTTCAAAAGCTTTTTGACCTCTCTCTCTCTCTCTCTCTGTTGATGAGAACCTGCAGTCACTACCCTTCAAGCGTGAACTAGATAAATTCATTTGGCATGTGCAATATTCCACAAAACACACTCACTAGGTAAGCACACAAAAATCACTGCATGAGGTTGCTCTAGAGAGGTTTGAACCCTGGTGGCAAAGGAGGCCACCATAGCCTCTTACCACCAGGCCAACCCTAGGGGTTTTTTTGACTTTTCAAATCACTTATTTAAAATAACACCACAAAAGAGCAAATGACAAAAGTGGAATGAAGTAACTTTAAGAAATGGCTAAATTAAGCAGGTTTTTGACAGCAAAAGAAGACTTTTTCCATGAACAGAGCTAAATTGGATGAAACCATAACATAATCAATACAACTGATTAAAAGAATAGTCCAATAGAGTAGAATAAGACCCGTATTTTACCTGCTAAGTTCATATCTTGCAATGTCTCAGCATTAAGCATGGACCTCCCATAACTCTTTCCGTACACACTTGCTTGTCGGAATTCCATTCTATTCTCAGTAAGTGTGCCTGTCTTATCAGAAAATATATAGCGTATTTGGCCCAGATCCTCGTTAATATTCAAGGATCTGCATTGAAACCGAGAACCAGTGTTATTGTCATACATATGCCTGTCTCCAATCATGAAGTATGATTGCCCCAACCGAACCAACTCCATAGTTATATAAAGAGAAATTGGTATCATTATCTGGAACACTATAATAGAGCTCAAGAAGGAGAAAAAAGTCTCCATTGGAATCCCATAAAATCTGTAAGGCTTGCCAAGAGATCCTCCACTTCCAAAATAATTTTTCCTGTAATAAGGCAGCATATCAAGATTGTCCTTGTAGCGTTGAAGCCAGAGACCCATTCCAAGGGAAACGACCAGGCACATGATGAAAAGAAAAATAGACAACCACAGAGTTTCCCTATTCATGTAGCTTTCCAACCTACTTCTTTTGGAAGGGGACATTGCACTGTTTAGCATTGCCTTTGTTTCCTGACCAGCATAGACCACTACACCAAGTACCCACTCGGTGTTCTTCAGCTGGCAACCACGCAAGATGATGTTGGACTGGCTGAGGGGAAACTTCTGCCCTTTGAACTCCATGTTGGCTGTGAATTCATATATATTTCTATTAGGCTGCTCACATCTGATAAGCCCGGAAAAAGTACCTCCTTCAAATACCATTGAAGCTGTTTCTTGCCTAGCATACCTTGTTTTCAAGTTTGACTCGCCATCTAAATTCATTGTCTGAATGTAAGCAAGTCCACTGGGATCACTAGTGGCCAATAGAACCATGTCACAAGGAATTGTTTCATCAGCACATATCTTCACAACTTCACCAGCCTGTATATTTTTCCACCTTTTCAACTGAAACTTGCCAGATTGAAGAACTTCAGCTTCCCGGTTATTCTCATTCTTATCAGATCGGTGTCTTCGCCAATCCTCATAACCATCTTTAATAGCCGTCACAAGCAGCACAAAAAGAAGAGGAAAAAGAGACACTGTTCTGCCAAAAACAGCAAGAGGTGGAAGCTGGTTGAGAGCAGCAATGGCTAAGAAGTATAAGTATGCAAGCCGATGGAATTGAATGAAGAGATTCTTCGGCAAGAAATTAATGAAAGTATACTTGCTGGTTTGGATCGCATTCCCAGTGAACTCACCATTACTGTTAGTCTTCCTTGAATCATTAACAAAAATCAGCCTTGGATTCTCCTCATGTGACAGATTATTATCAAACTGCATGCTTTTGTGACGAATCCTCTGAGGGTTATCCAATTTATCTTGGACCTTAACCGGAGCCATGGGCATATCCGGAATTGTAGAATTTTGCTGAAGCTCCATGGTACCACCCCGAGATACTGGGCCTTTCCTCTTGGAAGGGGAACACTCCAAAGAGATCTGCTCAAAGAGCTGAGATTCATCCACATGGAACTTGGATATTGCAGAAGTAGAATGATCGAGGTTTTCCTCACATGGTCCGGTATCAACAACAGAGATAAAATTATCAATGTTCTCTCCGTTGCTATCCTTCAGTTCACAAAAGTCATCTTGCGTACCCTCAAAAGTGGAAGAGGAGAATGATGCATTATGACAGAGACATCCCAGAGAGTTAACTCTAGAAGGTGGATCGGAAGGTGGTGCAGAAAAAAGATCAGAGGATGACAGCAAAGGCTTATCTGAAGTCATAAATAATTCTCCAATGGACATGCATTGGAGAATAGCACAACTGAAAGCCACCTCAGTTCCTGAGCTTCAAAAATCAGACAGCCCAGAATAAAATTCCTGTTCCTTCCATCATTGGAGCAATATAAATTTGAGCTTATCTCGGCCAAAAATGACATCCGATCCAAAATCTAAATCCGTCTTACTCTTTCTCAGATCAAACTATAGTGTTCCGCCAAATGAGACGCAAACATAATAGTACTCATTAAACCAGATTCTTAATAAGTGGTAATTTTATCCACTACAATGGAGCAACGATACAGAAGAAGACTAGATAGCCGATGAAATGCTGTTGATGCTCCTTTCCCAACGAATCAGAAAAAAAAAAAAAAGGTACATACATTTCAAACCCCTTTTCTCCTGGGTAAAAGCAAATTGTAACCCTCAAAAGGAGAAAAGGGGAGGCTCTTGAGCCAAAACCGGATCAAAATCTGTCCTTTTTAGCCTTTGATACATGTAGAGGCAAGAATCCCCAACTCACAAATACGAAACTCTCCCATTGAGTTCAATGACAAGAAGTCCCATAAAGCTCCACTTCAAGCAATAATTTTCTACGGAATCCCCAGGAAATGCCGAAACTGAAAACAATGACGCAACAAAAGGCATCAGAGAATCAGTGGCCGTCATAACCCTATCCCGGAAAAGGTGTAAAAAAGAAATTGCAGCAGCCAAGAAAATGAAATTACAAGCCTTGTAAAAAGTCGAAAATTTTAAACAATGCGATACGTAAAGGCGAGGGATACGAACAGACCTCTGTAAATTGGCAATTGGGCGCTAACAAACGACGATGCTTACTATCGTCTCGGAAACCGAAAAATGAGACTGCACATAAAGCCAGAGGGTCCCTTCAATACACTGAATACGAAATCATAGCGAAAATGGCAGAGGGCTCAGCAATGTGATGCAGATCTGGATGTTTGGACAGAGAAGCCTCTTTCGCTCTTGAGTTTTTATGAATCCGATCAGCTTTTTCTCGTGATTATTACTGCAGGTCGACAACGACGCGAGATTATGATGTTTCCCGTGGATGAATTTGAATTGTTTTGATGAAATGGAAACTGGCGAGGTGGATTGAGAGAGAGAGAGACAGAGGACGAGTGGAGGAGCACGAATATTGGCTTTCTTCCTAGTTGGAATTGGGGAGTCGGGTGCTTTTATCTCTCTCTCTCTCTCTCTCTCTCTGACCGGAATGCCCATGCCACCGGTGTCCGCTCTTTATATAGTTGCTTGCGCCGCTTCGCTTCTTTTCTTTGTTTGGCAAACCCCTTTTTCCATTGCAAAATACCCAACTTGCCCCTTACTGTATAGGCCGTACAAATATACCGTATGCCGTATATCGTATATCGCATATGCCCCCTTCCCATGCCTCTACTTCTTTTATTATTATTGGTATTGGTATTGGTATTCTTTGGAATATTAAAAAATTTTAAAATAATAAAATTACTCTCACTCAAATTACAAAATTATAAGACGTCGTTCCCTTTAGCGACTCATTGTTTCTTCTCTTTTCTCAACTCCTTTTCCATAACCATCTACAACAATTAATTGTCACATTTATCTTGTCGCGCTCGTCGCTTTACTTATGCCAATCATCATCGCATCTTCAGTGACGATCGACACAAGCGACAACAATAATAACGAGCAATTATTAAAAGTGATCATGAAAAGGGGAAAGAGGAGATGACCATGGTCATTGGATGAGGGGAGAAATATGAGAGAGAGGGGAAGAAGAGAAATGGTGTTTTGTAATTTAAATAAGAATAATTTTGTCATTTCAATAACTTTTTATAATTCAAATAGTACAATAGCATGATCAACGTTTTCAACTTCAGATTCTGTTATCTTCTGTGTGGAGGTGTAAAATAGACTGTGCCTCCCGAGGCCCATGGATTGGCCCACTTGGTTCATTCATGACACCTATAAGTTGTGTCTATTGGGCCTTTACGTGGTTGTGATATTGGGCCACACATTCTATGACTCTCGGTCCAATGAGATTTGGTCCATTTAGTATATTTACTTTTTAATTATAAACTAGTGGTGAGCCGTGTCATATACGAAGAGTTTAATTTAAAAATAAAAAAATAAATTTATTATTTTAAATAATTTTAATAGAATTAATAATTGTAATTTTTTTAATCTTTAATTATTTATCAAAATTTAAGTTTAATTAATTATTTACTATTCAATATATTAATGGAGAATACTTTAATTTAATATACTGTCATTTAATATGTTAAATAATAATTAATACATTAAATAGGTCACTTGACAAAATACTTATAAAATTTTTTATTTATTATATTATATTCATTTATAAATAAATATTATAAAATTTATAATATATCTACTCAAAGATGTTCGTTATTCTTTATTTATTATATTATAATTATAGATATAAATTAAAATTCTTAAATATAAATAAGAATAAGTTTTTTCAATAATAACAAAATTTTAAAAATATGAATTTTGATTTCTTCCATAGTCTTAAAAATGTGATACTTTAAATATTAATTAGTATTGAAAAATCCTAGCATTTGACAACCTTAAATGATTTTTTATGAATTTGTTAAAATATCACATTTTCAAGACCATAATATAATTACTAAAGTAATTAATAATTAATTAATCACTACCTTTGATTTAATGCAAATTTTTGAGGAAAAAAATTTACCATGGATTGACACTTGGTAAATTATTTTGTTTGACTATCATATTTTAATATTATATAAATATATATAGAATAAAGACATAAAGATAATATTTTAAATAAATTGACAATTTTCTATAACTTAATTAATAGTTTAAGTTATCTATTAATATATTTCATAAAATCCATGCAAATTTAATACAAATTTTAGAGGCAAAAAATAACTTGTCAGATTTTTTGAGAGAACAAAAATTTGCAAACTATTCTACTTTAATATAATATATTATATATTATTATATTATAGAAAGATAAGATTTTATTTAATGGATAATTTTTTGTGACTTAGTTAATACTTTAAGTGTCTATTCATATTTCTCATTAATAGTATTTATTTTAGATTGATTAATTAATTAATTGATGAGAAGATCTAACATAAAATATTTATTTTCGATTAATTAATAGTATTGAAAAATTCATGCAAGTTTAATACAAATTTTAGATGTAAGAAATAGTTTGGCAGATTTTTGGAGAGAATTAATATTTGCATACTATTCTAGTATATATTATTATATTATAATATATAAAGATATAATTTTATATAAATAAATAATTTTCTGTGACTTAATTAATAGTTTAAGTGTCTATTCATATTTCTCATAAATAGTATTTATTTTTGATTGATTGACGGATTAATTAAATATTTAATATTCACATAATAATGTATTGAAAATTCTATAATTAGCATTGAAAAACTCGAGTATTTAAAATCCATTATTAATTTTACAATAATTAGTACATATTATTTCAATACAATTGAAAATTTTAAATTATTGATGCAAATTATAAAATATAAATTATTAATGCAATAAGTATTAAATACAAATCATTAACGCAAGTTTTGGGGAAAAATTTTATTACTAATTATTTCAAAGAAATTAAAAGATTTAAATTATTAATGCAATAAATATTAATTGCAAATCATTAATGCAAGTTTTGAGAGAAATTTTTTTTTTCAAAACTATTATACTTTTATATATATAAAGATATTATATATTATTATATTATAGAAAGATAAGATTTTATTTAATGGATAATTTTTCGTGACTTAATTAATACTTTAAGTGCCTATTCATATTTCTCATAAATAGTATTTATTTTTTATTGATTGACGAATTAATTGATGAGAAGATCTAATTAAAAATATTTATTTTTGATTAATTAATAGCATTGAAAAATTCATGCAAGTTTAATACAAATTTTAAATATAAAAAATAGTTTGGCAGATTTTTGGAGGGGAGAAATATTGTAACGCCCCACTTTTACGGGCGTGTTACAACTTGGGACAATTTTGGGACAATAAATTTTTTTCCTTCAAACTTAAAGCTAAATCACATATTTCCTTACATCCATCCCATAATCTCCAAATATTTTTCTCGAAAGAGAATTATTATACACATCAAATGCGAAAGCAAGGATCAAACATGACATCTTAACATTAATTGAAATTCAGTTCTTACATCATCGGTCCTAAACTTAACTTAATACGAAGCATAAATTCTCAACTAACATTAACCATAAATAAGGTTATACATCATTATTCCTCAAAACGTTCAGAATTCTAAATAGCAGAACTTAAATACATGAGCTACATAACATACATTTTATTCATTATTCAATTAATTATGCACCTTACTAAGTGTCATTTCATACCTCATTTATCCTCGTATCTGCTACAATCTCCATCTGAAACGTTTGAATATTTCAAAGGTAAAACCCAGGTTAGATGATGAATCATCTAAGTAAAGGTATAAAATATTTTATCGTACATGTATGCAATGTCTTACTTCATCGTAGAGGTTAACTGCGCCCTTCTTGCTACTCCCATTTTTACAGCCACCTTTTTCGAAATCGGGGTGTATGGGGGCACCCTTGGTAAAGTAATGGCGTCAGTTCGTACTCCCAACAGACATCATGCATATGATCAATGATATCAATGTATACATATGCATTTCATAGTCATGTTATGTATGCAATTTACGTGATGGATACATATCAAGCCATGTCAATATGATGAAAACATTACCGAAGATCGAGTTTTTTAAACATAAATCACTTACAAACCAAGCATTTTTTATAAAATTAAATTTAGTTAGAAAGTACCACTTACCTTTTCAAACTTATCGAGCTACATCGATATTCGTGTATTACCTCGAAATACGTACATTGCCTCGATTTACATGTCAACTTCAAAATTCGCACAAGTCATTTCAACTTTAAACCTCAAAGTATCCTTAACTTGGCTTTTCTAGCTTCATCGGTATGCGTGCCCTAATCTCAAAACCTGTGACAGGACAATTTTTCTTGCCAAAATCTCTGAAAAATTACTAAACCTCCAAATCCTATTTTTCAAGATTTTTTCAATGATTTTTTCCTTTTTTTTCTCTATTTTTTCTCTATTTCTTTTTTTTCTCTTCCTTTTTCTTTTTCTTTTTCTTTTCTTTTCTTTTTTTCTTTTTCTTTTTTTTTTCTTCTGACTGCACTCTCACCCTGCAATTAAAACACAATAAAAACAAATCATAATAAAACTTTTATATTTTTTTTATTTTAGTGAGAGGTTTATACTCGCCAGTGTACGAGTGCAGTTGTAGTCCAAATTTAAATTTATATTTTCTGGATGAATCCAGGTCGTCCACTGAGAGATTTATTTATGGCAAAAGAAAAAGAATGTCACACACACACACGCATTTGGACAAATTGACAACAAGATTTTTTATGGTTTTGTTTTTAGACAACAGATACTAGAAAATAAAGTAAGGCAAAAATTGAAATAAACATTAAACGTAAAAATATGAATTTGGATAGTGCTTGAGTTAAGACAATTTCAGTACCAACCCGTTGATTCCCAAATTTTAGCATAAAAGATTAGCAACATTAATTTAATTTCAGATATGAGGATTTGTTATTAAATGCAATTAGAGATGATGATAGTTCTAGGTTAAGCAATCCCCATACATGATATGCGGGATTCTAATTTAAGCAACTACCATAAATCCAATTACAATTAATATACAAAACAACTAAATTAATCATCCGGGTTTGGGTATGATAGCGTTTCCAGTTCTAGTAACTCTCATACATGGCATGAAAGCTCTAAGTTAGGCTTACGCTCCAATCCAAACCTAGTGATTTTTTAATAATTAATACACACTCATACTGAAATTTAAATTAATGTTACTTATTTAAAGCGCAGCTTTCTTTGGGAATCATTGGCGTTGGACACTGTCCTTGCCTTAACCCAAGATTAGATTTAACTACTCATTTTTATTTGAAAGTTAATTGACATAAATTTAAATGACGTAATTTAAATAACAGAATTTAAATGACAAGAAATTTAAAGGCATAAACTAACCGGCCATTTAGGCGGTGGAGAATTAAATGACAAGAATTAAAATTGCAGAAATTTAAAGGCATAAACTAACCGGCCATTTAGGCGGTGAATAATTAAATGACAAGAATTAAAATTGCAGAAATTTAAAGGCACAAATTAACCGGCCATTTAGGCGGTGAATAATAAAGTAATAATAAATGACATAAGAATTTAAAAGAAGAAAGAAAAAAGTAAGATTATAAGAGAAAGTACTAAAGAAAATGAGAAAGAACAAGAACAATTCTCAAAGAGAGAATTATAAGGAAACAACTAAACTTTTATTCAAGAATAATAATCACACTTACAAATGCAATCAAGTGAGCTATTTATAGGCCACAAGATGCAATACAAACCACACAATTTCAATTATTCAATTAGACATAATTATATCTAATGGGCACTCATACACTTAAAGTTAAATGGATTTTAGCTATAATACACACCTAATATTAAATGGATTTTAGCTAAAATACATACCTAATAAAGCACTCATAAAGTTAAATGGATTTTAGCTATAATATCCACCTAATAGTTAAATGGATTTTAGCTAAAAAACACACCTAATAAAGCTCTCACATAAAAAATAAAAATAGATTTCTATAAATTGGTTTTTAATCTTCATTAGGATTAAAAATAATCCTTGGGCCTTCTCCAAATAATATCTTCCGTGGGTTGCTCAAATTGGGCCTTAATTCTTCATGGGCTTGAATTCTTCATGGACTTTAATTTTTCATGGGCTTGATTTCTTCATGGACTTGAATTCTTCATGGACTTTAAGTCTTCATGGGCTTGAATTCTTCATGCCTAAAAAAAAATAAAAATAATTTAATGTTATTAATAAATTATATATTATATATATGTATTACACATGGCACATATATATATTAGATTATATTTATTATATATATATTACATGCATGCATATAATGATGTATATGTATTATATATAATTTTATATATTATTATTATTATTGTTAAATTTTACTTTAAAATGTCATTTCATTCATTTTTCAATTTAAACTTGCATATAACCATAAAATATATATTAATATCTAATTTAAACTATTTTTAAGATCAAAAGAAGGGTATAATTATAACAAAATTTTTATAAAATTAACCACTAATCATACCCCCCAACTTAAACATTGCTAGTCCCTTAGCAATCAGACTATACACCTGCCAAACTTTATTCACAATAACTATATGAATGTAAAAATTTCAAATTCGAAACCAAAATGCATAAAATCGAATAAGTAATTTAGCATTCTAAATCAGATTTTTGGTTAAAGGTCATACAATCTCAGGAATAGAAATTAGGATAACTAACACACAGACTTACTCCCTCAAAGTTTTGACTTCAAATCTCACTATGAATTTTCTCTCCAATAAAAAGGATTCCTCAGGTGTACACACAAGGGGGTGCACCGTTATAAGAGTAAATGCAGAACAAGTTCAAAACTCGGTGCCATCCCAAAATAATTAGTACATATTATTTCAAAATAATTGAAAGATTTAAATTATTAATGTAAATTACAAAATATAAATTATTAATGCAATAAATACTAAATGCAAATCATTAATGCAAGTTTTGGGGAGGGAATTTTATTACTATTTATTATTTCAAAGCAATTGAAAGATTTAAATTATTAATGTAAATTATAAATTATTAATGTAATAAGTATTAATTGTAAATCATTAATTCAAAATTTTTCTCAAAAATTTATTTTTTAAGACTATGCTACTTTTATATATATAAAAATTTAATTTATTTAAAATTACATCTAAATTTGTCTATTCACAGATAAGCATGCATGAAAGTTACTTTAATCACTTCATAATAATTTTCCAGAACAATCCACAAGAGAGAAGAAAGGGCAACAGGGTGCCCACAAAGGGCAGGTAAATTTATGTGTGTTTTAAGTCAACGTATATCTTAATTCTTAATATATATTAAAATATAAGAGTAGCTGTATAAAATTTTCTCCTCTAAAATTAATTTTTTTTTAAGAAATAAATTAATATTTAAAAGGTATACACAATTATTTTGAGATAATCATTAATCAAGTGCAATTTCTATGCCATTACATTAATTGTTTACTATCATTAATAATTAACTGAAATAATTAGATAATTAATATTTTAAATTTATATTATTATTAAAATAAGATATCATTTAGTTTTTAATATGACATTCACACTTCCTGACAGTCACACATTTTGAGATAATCAAATAAAATTAATTTAATTACAGCTTTTATATAATTAAATTAATTCTTCACTCTCGTTATTAATCAAATAATTAATATTTTAAATTTCTATTATTATTATTAAAATAAAAACATAATAAAAGTATGCTTCATATGAAGTTAAAGCACTATAAAAGTAAACATAGCCATAACTTTCACGTCCAATAGCTTCATGGTCTTTTTTTTTTTTTTTGCTCTTTTGTTTTTTATTAGTTTAATTTTTTTTTCAAAAAATAAATTAATATTTAAATTTTTTACTATTATTATTTAAAAGGTACACGCAATTTTTTGGGATAATCACTAATTAACTGGATGCAGCTTATATGCCATTACATTAATTATTTACTACCATTATTAATCACTTAGAATAATCAGACAATTGATATTTTAAATTTATACTGTAATTAAAATGAGACATCATTTAGTTTTCAATGTGACATTCAAACTTCCTAACAGTCACACATTTTGGGATAATCAGTTGGATAATTACATTAATTATTCACTATCATTATTAATCAGATAATTAATAATTAATATTTTAAATTCTTACCGTTATCTTAATATATAAAGTAGCAAACTTCTTACACACAGTTTTCCTCCAAAAAAATTGCCTCTAAAATTTGCATTAAATTTACATAGGTTTTCCAATACTATTAATTAATCAAAAATAAATATTTTATATCATATATTCTCATCAATTAATCTCTCAATCAATCAAAAATAAATATTATTTCTGATAAATATGAATAAACAACTTAAATTATTAATTAAGTCATAAACAATCGTCCATTTGTATAAAATCTTATATTTTTTTATATAATATATTAAATAAATTATAATAGTTTACAAATATTTTTTTCCCTCCAAAAATTAATCTGCCAAACTATTTTTTTCTTTAAAATTTATATTAAATTTGCAAAGGTTTTTCAATATTATTAATTAATCAAAAATAAATATTTTATGTCATATCATCTCATCAATCAATCAAAAATAAATATTATTTATGTGAAATATGAATAGACAACTTAAACTATTAATTAAATCATAGAAAATCGTTCATTCGTATAAAATGTTATCTTTAAATCCTATATATCCTATATAATATATTAAAATAAGATAGTCAGCCAAAGTATTTTATCAAGGGGCAATCAATAGTGAATTTTTCCTTCAAAAACTTGCATCAAATCAAAGATAGTGATTAAATAATTATTAATTTTAATTTAATAACTATATTATAGTTTTAAAAATATGATACCTTGGGTTTTTTAATGCTAATTAATTAATATTTAAGGTATCACATTTTCAAGACTATGGAAGAAATCAAAATTCATATATCATATTTTCAATACTAATGCATGGGTTTTTTTATACTAATTAGGATGTAAGATATCACATTTTCAAAACTATGGAAAAAATTAATGCATAGTAAAAGAAAAATAAGTAAAAGTCTATATTTTTAAAGTTTTGTTATCATTGCAAAAATTAAATTTTAAGATAAAAAATTAAAAATTTTAAGAGAATTTTTAATTAGCATTGGAAAACCTATGTTTCCTCACGTTTAGGAGTTTTAATTTATATTTATATTTATATTTATATTTATTATAAATTTATAAATAAATATATAATATAATAAATAGTTTTACTTTAATAATTAATTAATCATTACCTTTAATTTAATACATGAGTTTTTCAATGTTAATTAAGATTTAAGATATCACATTTTCAAGAATAATGCATGAATTTTTCAATACTAATTAAGATTTAATATATCATATTTTCAATACTATGGAAGAAAATTAATGCATTGTGAAAGAAAAATAAGTTAAAATCCATATTTTCAATGTTTTGTTATCATTTCATAAATTAAAAATTTCTTTTATTTTTGAAAATTTTTAATTAACATTGAAAAACTCATACTTCCTTATGTTTAGGAGTTTTAATTTATATTTATAATTATAATTATAATTTATAAATAAATATATAATATAATAAATTATTTTACTTTAATAATTAATTAATCACTACGTTTAATTTAATGTAAATATTTAATGATTTGTTGTTCAAAAACGTAATAGCTTTTGTGTATAAATAGAAAGTTCATGTCAAGATTTTTCATTTTATATAATGCTGTACAATTTAATAAAAGTCTTTTTAAAGTAACTTTTCAAAATATGGATATTAAATGTTCGAGTTGTGAGACTTTGGGAGATTTTATGCTTTGAAGATAGGTCAAAAACGTAGAACATTCCCATTGAGATAATTTTCATGGAGGAACATTTTTTTTTCCCTAATAAATTTATTGTTAATTATTTATATAGACTTTTGCCATCAAATTTATAGGGTGAAAGGATTCATACAACAATCAAGCGTTAGTTGGTTTGATCTTTCAAAATATTGATTTGTTATGGACAATTATGTTTTATGTCCAATTTTATACTTAGATACAACAATATGAAATATAAAACTACAAGTCACAAGTACAAACTAAACTTAATATCAAATACTATTGTTGTAGATACTATAGATGAAAGTTTTTTAATACAAAATCTTATCTTTAGGTAATTTGCTAATATTTTGAGTGTAGTTGAATTTGATGAATATGAATTATTTGGTAAGTATAAAGTTGATTATACAATTATTTATGCCTTCATAACTGATATATATTTTTTTTTATTAAAGATATAATTGAAGAGGTCATTGACAAAGACAATATTAAGTGCTAAGAATCTTGTGAAATGATAAGCGAAAAAATGTGACAATCTACTTAATGTGTTAATTATTCTTTAGCACATTGAATGGCGATATATTGATTTAAGAACGTTCTCTATTAGCACATTAAATAGAAAATAATTAATTAAACTTAAATTTTAATAAAAGATTGAGTATTAAAATAAAATAAACTATATTTATCAATTCTGTTATGATTATTTAAAATAAGGAGTTTAAGTTTTTATTTTTAAATTTATAAATCTATTTTAATTACATATTCCGTGCATCGCACGTGTTTAACACTAGTATGTACTAATTGTTGGGAAATATTTAAAAAAACACTCATTAAATTCATTTAATATTGTGCTATTAACTTTATTATCTTTCAAATAATGTGACATGTCTGATTAATTAATGGAATAACACATTAATTGAAATTGCGATATTTTAAATCTTATCACATTTTATACGAGGAAAAGACATTCAGATTCATTCAACTTTATATGTATTTCTAATTTAGTCACTAACCTTCAATTTATTGCAAATGTGCTAGTAATGTTTTTTCACAATGTAGTCATATTTTGAATTTTTTGTCGAATGAGTCACTGAAATTGATGACATGGCACTAAAGTAACCTTTATTAATCTCAATCACAAGATTGAAGATAGTCCACGTGCTGACCATGCAATGAAAACAAATAGAAGATGGCAAATGGGATCGCTCTCTTGTTTTTTCCATGTTAACCCATATCTTCCTCTTTTCTTTCATTTTTCTTCAATTAGGAGGTTTTGTGAATCAATGGCAACCCACTTCATTAATTTGGTGTCTTTTGCAGGTAATTTGGCGCCAACTTTCTTGATGAAATGGGTCGCAATTGATGCACGTTCAAGAAGGTTAAGTCCCATGGTTTGAGGAAGACGAAATGAGAGAGAAAGAAATAGATGGGCTAATGTGGAAAAAATAGAAGAGGTGGGTCCCATTTGTCACGTGGTAACATTTTATTTGTTCTCATTGCATGGTTAGCACGTGAGCAACCTCCAAGTCTGTGATTAAGATTAATGAAGACCACCTCAGGGCCATGTCATCAACTCTTATGAGGCCTTTGATGACAAATTCTAAATAGCGAAGAAAATCAAACATCAGTGATTCATCTACAATAAATTAAAGGTTAGTGATTAAATTAAAAATAAGTATAAATTTTATGGACTGTGATGCCTCGCCCTCATTACTGGGTATCACCGTAATCCACGGTTACAACCCTGGCCTATCTCTAAGCACGGTTATGCACTGACAACATAATGTATTAAAATAATATGGGTGTTTTGGGTGGGGTCTAGGCTTCGCTTCCTTCAATTGTCGAGAACTCAAATTTTAAATACTTAGGCAATGGAATTAATTTACTCGATTAGACCCTTAAAATATAAATCTAATTTCTAATAAAATAAATACCAATACGTCCAATAAAATACTCCAACAGTCAAGCATGATTAGTTCACACACTCACGAGTTACTCATAATGAGAAGCTTAACTTGGTCTAAACTATTTTTTTTTTTAATTCACTGTTGTCTCCTATAGTCAAATACAAAACATATAAATTTCATAAACGACACAAGACTTGACTCACATTCTTATTGCCTACAATCACTGTTAACCGGTGACTCTTCCATCAGTACCGGTTTTCCTTTCTTAGACCCTGAGCCATCTGTTAGGTTAATAGATGGTAAATGGGTGAGTTCGGGGACTCAGTAAATGCAATATTCAGTACAGTAAATTAATGAGCATGACATCCTAGATAAAAATGAAATGTAGCGTGCATGCAAGCTCGTCCACCGCACCTATCTCAGGCTCTAGGTGACCCCTAGTGGTTTTCTCTATGACCATATCTCGAGACTTACACGGTTCGAAACCCACTGCCTCATGCCTAGGCACTGTAATGCCCTACTTTTTTCGAGTGTTAAATAACTTAGGAATTTCGAGAATTTTTTTTTTCCATAAAATCATTTCCCGACAATCCCGTTCTATTTCATCAGCATACCAAAATAAGAATCAATAAATTAAGGTAGGTAATCATCATAAATACGGAAGTAATAATCGAAACCTGATATGGTACATAAACAATTCACTATATTCATAAATACAAAATCCGTACCATTACATCATATCTTCAAATATACATAGAGACACGTTTCTCGAAATAACATCTAAACACCCTAGGTGCAATCAAATGATACCTCAAATACATAACCATTTCCCAACTTATCTAAAACATTTCTGGATAGACAGATTACCGGAACCACCTGTTGAATCTATCGGACACGTCTCCCCGTGCCGTCATATCTCAACCTGCTCCTTGCCCAGGGCCGGGCCTGAGGGTAGGCAACCAAGGCAGTTGCCTTAGGGCCCCTACCAAGGCCGGTCTTGGCCTTGTTGGCATAGGCCCAGATGGCCTTGTAGGCATGAGCCCATCTCATATTATATATATATATATATAATATTAAATAATATTAGAGGCCTGAGATGTTAGGGCCCATATAAAATTTTGCTTAGGGCCCCTAACTTCTCAAGGTCGACCCTGTCTTTGCCTAAACTGCAATTCTCAACTGGAACATTGAATGTTCCAGGGGCATAACCCATTAAAAGATGAAACTTCTAGTAAGGGTCCAAAAACATATATATGAATGCATGATGCAATAACATGAATAACATTTTGCCCTAGTGTAACTTCTCTGTCCCAACGGCCCAGCACGGAATCCTAGGCAAATCCTGAACTTCTGTAGGATAAGCCTAACGTTATTCCATCATCACCCTTGGAGAATTACGGCTACATTTTGGGGGGCGACATTCCATTTCCATACACAAATATCAATATGACAATAATATTGTGCCATGTAAATATCACGACATTCCATACAATATGATAAAATGATCATAACATTCATAAATATCATGCATATATGATAATCATATCATAAATATAAGTTATTGGGAGAAAACCACTCACCTTTGCCCAAAGATCAAGACACCTCGAAAAGTGCGCATTGTCTCAATATGCGTGCCCGACCTCGATTTCGTGTCAATTCTCAAAAGTTGCACCAATCACTTTTCCTCGATCACCTCAATCACAAAAGGCATATTTAATCACTAAATATCTCCATTTTCCAATTTCTCCTATTTTCCTTTATTTTTTTCATTTTTCCTTCTAAAAATTCCAATAAATACCATCGAGATTATTTTCTTAAATTTCTTTCCACAACAATTCATAATATCCAATGAGCTTTAAAGGAAAAATAATGAACTTACCCGGATGTTGCGTTTTCACACAAAATGAGACTATTTGATGAGAAAATCGAGACATCATCAAGGCAAACACTACAAATTTTTGCACAAACCCCTATAAAATATTTTTATGGATTTTTAGGAATTTTTTCCAAATTTTTCGGAGGCCCCATGCGCCCACACAAGACTAGGGCAACTGGTGGCGCGTGAAGGCCAGCACGTGGCCGGCACGCTCTAGTCATTTTCTCCTGCGATGGTGATGCTGGATCTTTGCACCATCTTCTTCCTCTTGATTAGTTGATCCTCATGGTGCTACTTGTGCCTCGAAAAGATCACTAGAAGACGTCCAAATGGTCGGCCAAACCCTCGGATCTATCGTCCGCCTCCCACATTCGACGACCCTCGAACACCTTTCAAACGGCCACCAAAATCCTTCAAACTTACCAAAAAGAATCCTCTCAGCCTAGGGAGCAAAAGCCCTTTATTTTTGAGCCTCAATTCGTTCGATTTTGGCCTCGATTTGAAGCTCCATTTTTCTCAAACTTTCGACCAAGCCATTGCTATTTATAGCAAAACCTAAGCCTTGAAACCCCTTTGGCCACTTGACCCATTGCCTTAAGAGTATCCACCTCCCTTAGATCGGCCTGGAGGCAGCCCTTGCCGACCAAGAAATCGAGTTACAGGGCGTGACAATCCGACCAGTTTTCTGGTCGGCTTTTTCTTCAAATTTCGGCCACCACGGTGGTGGCCCTTATCAGCTGATGATCACACCCACATAATCCCTTACCACCCCCCGTGCTAGCCCAGTGGCTTTCGGCGAACCCTTGTGGTCTGGTCGGATTCCATGGCCAATGTTTTCATTTTTTTGCACTTTAGCCCCTCTAATTTTGGTTATTCTCACTTTGACCCATTTCACTTAACCCCTGAGCTTTCCGTAATTTTTTTTAAGACCCTTAAGTCCTAAAACATCCATTTGACCCCCAAAGATTCCAAAAAAATATTGTTTCGGCCTCATTCTGGCAATTTCAAAAAATTGCACTTAGGCCCAAATCTTCGTTTTGGCTCTAAACCCTATCGTTTCTTCTTGAAGCCACTTAAGGGTTGTTCCTTATGAAAAATAGAAGCCCCCTCATGCTTTTGTTGACTTCCCAAAAGTCTCTTAAAAACATTCGATTTTGCAGCCTAAATGACAACTGCATTTTAGCTGTATCGAAAATCATTCCTGATCCGATTTCTTTTGATACCATAAATCATGCCTCAATATGCTCATTAATGCCACATCATTTTTCGTTGGCATCTCGACTTCAGGGTACTCCCTACAGTCAATTCGATGAATTTTTTGGGCTATTTAGATACCAATCTTCCCCAAAATTCTATTTTTCTAATAAAACATTTATCCTCAAATAATCCCAATTTCTTGTATATTACAGGCACTCTCTTGACATCTTATGCAAGTCATGACAAAAGAAATTTATACGTAAAGCATATTAATCATTTTCTCAAAATACGTGCTGCCTGATAATTTGTTAGACGTACCGTCAATGCACTAAAAAATTATTTAACAAAATATTTGTAACATAAGGTCAATAAACTAATTTAACAACCCATAACTAAATTCACTTGGCTATTGAGTTCATTGAATTAGCTAATTCATTAATTGACTAATTCTCTAAATTAATTACTCTAAATATCATCCACTGAATAATTTACTAATTAACTAAGTCAAACAAATTATTTATCTCAAACTGCCAAATCTCTTACACTTCATTTCTGTCTTTATTTTTCTACTTACCCTCAAAATTGTCTTCAACCTTTCATGCCCATACTCTTATATTTATACTCAAATTTACACTAAATTTATTCTCTACAACGCCCATCATTGGAGAAACAACATCATTTTTATTTTCTCAATTTCTCATGTTAATTGCATCAAAATCAAAGAAATAAACAGTTGTGGTGGACAAGGCAAAATGACAGCCCCAACGCTGCCATGTGGTGCGACCAGGAGGGCCGCGTGCATGGCGCCTCGAAACGACGCCGTTTCGAAAGCCTTATGTTGGAAAAATTTAACAAATTTTTTCTCGAGCGTGCAGCCCACCAGAATCGAACCCCGCGTCCCACGCCTGGCCACCCTCGTGCGCGACTACTCGTGCTGCCACTTACATTCAACACATATATGCATTTCATTTTATTTAAAGAGACTTCTGACCTATTTTCGAAATTATACCAACGCCCTAGAGCTTTCAAAATCACGTGCACACACCCCCATATCCCACTTCTCTTTATTTCACTTATGCCTCACAAAATTTCAAAAGCTTCTCCAATTCCTTTTTCTCATAAGTGACAATAAACTTAATATTCCTTAAATTCCTCAAATACCCAATAAATTATCTAAATCCCAAAATTAATTGTTTTTCAAGTCCACCAATTATTAATAACCCATAAATTCACCAAAAAAAATTAAATTTCAGGATTTACAAAATACGGGACGTTATATGAACGCTTGCCATTTTTTACATAGAGGTGTGCACGGTTCGATTTTGTCAGTTTTTAATATTTTTGGTACATCAAATCGCTTGTGCAGTTTTTCTATCAAATTAAACCGTGTGGTCTGATTTGGTGTGCGTGGTTTGTCCAATATATCTAAAATATTAATTCATCCATTTTTGTGATACGGTTTCATGGTTTCATAGATTGTTTTATCAACCATTTAACCCATAAATCAAAATAAATAATAGATTGTATATATACAATCTTTTATTTATAGAATCTGTTTTGATTATGGTTTGACCTGTTTTTCTAATTTGAGATCTATTTTGATTATGATTTGAGATTTGTTTTTCTAGTTTGAGATATGTTTTGATTCATGTATATAAACATCATGAACCAAAATAAATTATTTTACAATTTTTTTATTATTACATTATATTTAGACGGTTTAGTTTTAAATTGAATCGAGAAATCCTCAAATCGTAAATCGCATGATTTGAGAATTTCTCAAACTATGTCAAACTGCCCTCCTAAAAAAATCGTATGGTGCAGTACGATATAGTTCGACTTGATTAGTTTTCGCGATTTGTCGATTTTTTTGAATACCATACTTTTACCCCACCCCACTTTATAACCTCCCCAAGTTGATATTCCATATATGACAATTGAACACATGTTTTACATCATTTTTTTAGATAGAAGTTGAAATGAAAAACTAAAAAAGTATTTTATATATATAAATAAACAATACAATTGAAAAATGTGAAATGAAATATTCCTAAAAGTGAAAGAAAGAATACGGCCTCCAATCAGAGCGCATACATTGCGAATAAAACAACCACCAATAGGATCTCACAATTTGAGGGCAGTATCGTAATTCGCAACCCCTTCTTCTTCCCAGCCTCTAATCTCAATATATAGAGCTGGCGAGGCGGGCGCGGACCCTTGGTGGAGAACTCGCCTTCCAAACAACAAAGTTGTTCATTGCTTTGCCTTCTCCTTCTGCATTCACTTCCCAAGGTAATCTCTACCCTTCCCATCTCCTCTCTTTCTGATCTACTACTTCCTTCCTTCCTTCCTTTTATCTCTTTGCTTTGTTTACCGAGAAAGCAAGGAAACAAAAGCAACCAAGAAGAACAAACGTGGAAGGAATTTCTGATTCTATCAAATGATCCTCTTGGTCTAGGGTATTAACAGAATGGGAAAAACAAATCGCAACTGTTCTTTTCTTTTCTTTCCTATTTCTTTATATTTTATGGGTAACCAAGAGACTGACTTTGCGTTGTCGCGATTCTAGATCCCAGATTATGTCAGTGTCTCCTTAGATTTGTCGTGTATTGTTTATGTTAGGGATTTCTAATCTGACTCGAAGCGAGTTTAGCTGTGGATCTGACTTTTCAATTATGCGTTTTAGCGGTTTTCTTTGCTTAATTTGCGTGAATGGCACCTCCATTAGTGTATCTTTGGGGGTTTTCATTTTATCATAACTGTGCGTGGTCTTTTGTTGAAACGGGTTCTATCCTCTTCCTCGCTTTTAACTTGGTCAAAGCTGATTTTGACTTACAACGTCTGTCTATAATCTTTCGCTGCATTCTACGATTATTATTCAATTTTTTTTAAGGTAATCTTACAATAGTTTCTTAGTTTTCGTTTCCAAGTTCATAGAATGTGACTTGAAAACATTTTCTTGAAACAACATCAAGTTGAATTAGATACAAAAACGATCCTCTGATCATTGCAAGGTGGGAAGCTCTGTGCCCTAGAGATGCCCCCTTTATGCTATTATTCCACTTGTTTTATGTTTTATGCTATGTGCTTCTTGTAATTGTACCAAAGAGAAGCTTGAAATGCGGATCATAGAAAGTTTTCTAAGATGGGCCGCTTTTAACCCCACTGCCCTCCTGATAGGTCTTGCTTTTGCTTTTATTTTTTTTTCATGCGTTTTTTGTTTTCTTTCTTTTCTGCTTGGTAATCCAAATCTTCAATGTTATTCAACTCTTCATGCAATTTTGGTGAAGTTATAGATCCTCGAGTCTTTTCTCAAAACCTTAATCCACGATATCTCTGGGGATTCTTCTAATTGTTGTCATGCCTTGTGATAGTGACATGAACACAACACTGCTCAATTGTCAATGGACCCATCTGCGAGCCAATAAATTGTCTGTTGCACTATGTTATCAGGTCTGCAAAGTTTGTTATCTCATAGGTTGTAGAAACAGCCTTGTTACTTACCCTGTTCTTACATATCTTCCTAACCAACCATTAATTGCTCTTGTTAAGCATTTCTTGGTTGAGAAGCTCATGCTTGTATTCTTCTCCTTGTAACATTTACTTGGTTTTTCATTATAACTTATAAGAATTAAAAAAACTACTTAGAAACTAATGCAAGTATCAATGATGTACTTTCTATGCGTGCAGAGTTCTAACTGTTGTATTTCTGGCTTTTTAATAACAGGTTGATAACTGGATCTTAATGAATTCAAGAACCACTGTGGCATCTGTCGTTTCCTGTAAATCGGGAAACAAGAACGACATCTTTTTCTGGACTTTGGTTTGCTTGCTGTCAAAGTTCTCTGAGATCCCCACTGCATACTTGAACTTCTACCTTAACCTGATTAAGGGAATTGATAGGACTTATTTAGCAATTTGCAATTGGGGCTCCTTTGAAGAGCTTCATCCATAGCAGTGCTTAATATTTAGCCATCTGCATCCATCATCAATATTTTATCATCTTGATTCCGGAGGCAATATTTGGCAGCATGGTTTCTTCTCAGTTATCTACTCTCACCAACAAACAAGTTTGCAAATCCTTTAAGAGCCAACTGCTTTTCCCAGTGAGCATTCCTGATGTTCCCCCAGATAATGTTGAATTAGACTTCTGTGATGTATTTGGTCCTTTACCAGAACAAGCCTCAAATGAAGTTGGTAACGGGGACTCTGAAAAATTGGTGCCTGTACCAGACGTGACTGGACTTTGTTATGATGACCCAGTGGTCATTTACAATCGATCACATTCTTTGGTTGGTCCCTCCGCTTGTGTTAGTCAGTCTTTGAAATTGAGCAAGCTCACCATACATGAGATGGAGGATTCAGTGGAACTTGTAGGGAGTGTCGGTTGTGAGACAGACAATGACGTTCAGGAACTTCTAATTAATGATTCTTTTGTTAATGGATCTCTTCAATGTGTGGATGATAATTTCATCAAGGAGCAGAGCGTAGGCCTTGAAGATTTTGAGGTCCTGAAGGTTGTTGGTCAGGGTGCATTTGGAAAAGTATTCCAGGTGAGACAGAGGGGAACATCAGAAATATATGCAATGAAGGTCATGCGGAAGGACAAGATAATAGAGAAGAATCATGCTGAATACATGAAAGCAGAGAGGGATATTTTAACCAGGATACAGCACCCATTTATTGTCCAGCTCAGATGTTCATTCCAAGTAAATTCACGTAAACAATTTTTGTTCACTTTTTGGTCAGTGTGGCATGGTTTTTCTCTTTACTTCCCCCCCAACCCCACTATTTCCTACCTTCTTATCGGAGTCTTCAAGTCTCCAATTTATTTTGAATTTCAAAATGTCCAACAAACTCTAGCACTGTCTTACATTTGCTAATAGATGTGAATAGGATTTGCATAAGGTGGAGCTTATGTCAATGTTGAATACTAACTCCAAGTATTCCTGACCTGCAGACCAAATATAGACTTTATCTTGTGCTAGATTTTGTGAATGGGGGACACCTATTTTTTCAGCTTTATCACCATGGACTTTTCAGGTATCTTTGTCATTCTGCTTTGGAAGTTTTTCAAAATGCTAGGGATGTAAGGCTGATTAAATCTCACTTCATATTTCAGAGAGGATCTGGCACGGACATATACAGCAGAGATTGTTTCAGCAGTGTCTCATCTTCATGCTAATGGTGTAATGCATAGGGATCTGAAGCCTGAAAATATCCTACTGGATGCAGATGGCCATGTACTCTCTCTCTCTCTCTCTCTCTCTATATATATATATATATAATATCAGAGGCCCTATGTGAAATTGCTTGTTCTGAAATTTTAATTTACTTCTTATTTTAGGTTATGTTGACTGATTTTGGCCTTGCAAAGCAATTTGATGAGAATACAAGATCAAACTCCATGTGTGGGACTGTGGAATATATGTCACCTGAAATCATTCTTGGGAAGGGCCATGATAAGGCTGCAGATTGGTGGAGCGTTGGGATCTTATTGTTTGAGATGCTCACAGGAAAGGTCAGCAATTAGTATCTTCTTGGGTATTGATATGTGGATCATACTGTTTGCATGATTAGGAATTAGAATTATTTTAATTTCTGATATTAAAGTTTAGATATGGCAATTAGGATTTAATAATATTTATGGTAGGATTTAAATAGTTTTTGTTTAAATATTATAGCTCTTGTGATAATTATTTAGCCTATAAGTAGCTATTGGTGATGCAAACAATTGGCATGTTCTGAGTTTGAATAAAAATTATTTGATTCTCTCCTCTCCCAATCTCTCTTCCCCCTTCCCCTATTGCCTCTTTAGCTTCTCTCTTTTCCCCTAACTTCTTTTCTACCAAATTTGTTTGATTATCCCCTTTTCTACTTTCTGCAATTTCTTTCTATATGGCATCCGTATGTTTTGTGAAAATATTTGATTGCTGGAGCCAGGATCTTGAAACCATGACATGTTTGAAATTCAAGATTGTCCAAAACTTCATGCCAATTGCCACGGCTTTTGAAAATTCTTGAAAATTTTGTTATAAAAAACGAGTGTGCTGATGGAAGAAATTTGCTAATTGTCACTGCTAGTGACAATGGCTATCTCACTGACTTAGGATTAATCGGTGGATAGCAGTAGAAAGGCTGGAAAGAAAGAAAGGAAGGAAGAAAGAACAGAGAGAAGTAGGGAGATAGCAAAAGAGAGAGAGAGATGCTGATTGTCAATAATATTCTCGTTAATGGACCCGGAGGGTCTAGGAGGGGTATATATAACCCTCTAGCATGGATGCTGCCATAGCAGATTCCTTCTTGTAAGCGGTTATAACAACCAGTTTGTCCTATTCTAGCCCTTACACGTGGGCCATCCTAGAATATTCTCCTAATAACAAACTATTACAGCTGGAATTTAAAGCAACAACCATAATAGGCAATAACAGAAATAAAGCAAACGATTACAGCATTTAAGAAAAAGAAATAACAGAAGGTAAGTCGCCGTGTGTGACACTAATTCACAATTTTCTGTTGAAAGAAAGAGCTATTTTTATAATTTTCTGTGTCTTTTGGTAGATATTTGTTGTATTTACAAATTTGTTCTTTGAATCATAAAGTTAAGAAGTAATATCTGTGTTTGAACCCTTTTCCAGTCTCACTTAAGAATGGTAAGAATTACACTTTAGAGCTGGTAGTATTATCAGTTTCAATGAGTTCAAATGTTATGTTACTCCAACCCTGCTCTCCATGTGGTTCTACTTCTCACTGTTACATTTTTTAAATTCTTTGCATGGTAATCTATTCCAGTATTTTTCCCTTTTTTCCCCTTCAATGAAAGTGAATCATTCTTAGAATGACCTAAACAGTCAAGCGGGGTTTATGTGTCAATCTGTAGCTTCTCTTGTTTATGAATTGTTTGCATTATCTCTTACTTTATTGGATGGAGCTGTTCGTATAATCTGATTCTTCACTTTTTTGCTTTCTGCTGGTGCAGCCTCCATTTATTGGTGGGAACCGTGAGAAAATTCAACAAAAAATAATAAAGGAGAAAATCAGGCTGCCTGCGTTTTTGTCAAGCGATGCACACTCTCTGTTGAAAGGGGTACACACATGCTTATCCTTGGCCTAAATAACAGCTTCTTGCTATTGTTTCACAGATATTTGTTTGACATGCTAAAGAACTTCCTCTTTGGAGTTTGGGACTACTTGGTCATTGGAGTTGGAGGGATCCATCTTAGAGATCTTCCTGGAAATTTCGCTTTTAATTTAAATGTTTATGATAGTAATAATCTATGTCAAGTCTTTTTTGTCTTCCAGTTGCTGCAAAAGGATCCAAGCAAGCGCCTAGGAAGTGGGGCCAATGGCAGCAATGAAGTAAAGCATCATAAATGGTTCAAGCCAATCAACTGGAAGAAACTTGAAGCCAGGGAAATCCGGCCAAGTTTTTGCCCAGAGGTTGGTGGGACGCAGTGCATTGCCAACTTTGACAAGCGTTGGACTGATATGACACTCCAGGAATCTCCAGCTGCCAGTCCAAATAGCAATAGTAACCCATTCCAGGGTTTTAGTTATGTGAGGCCAGCAGCCTCCTTTCTTCAGAGGAGCAGTCCAATGTGCTAGTGAGTGTGGCGACTTCAGCAAGCTGGGTTGAACAACAGTCTTTGCTTTTCATGGCTGGATTTAGAACCTTAAGTAAGAGCTGTGAGTTTTTATCTATGAACCCAGGAATATCACAATCCTATAGGAAAGGAAAGAACTATTACCTGATAAGGTGAACGGCGTTGATGGCTGGTGGCCATCTGATGATGTTTTATTTTCTTAGTACTTCCACATGTTGTTGCTTTAAAAGTTTTCAATTCGCAACCCTATGGTTCTCTCATATGCAAGATAAAAGTATGTTTTTTTTTTGCCTCATATTTTGTCCCTTCTTAATATATATATATATATATATATATTTTTTTTTTTTTTCTCATTCGTTTTTGCTATGCCCGAATGATGCTAGACCGGCCATCTGGCTGTATGTATGTATGTATGTATGCCTGGTTGAAAAAGAAAAGGAAAAAGGAGAAAGCAGCAGAACATTTCAAAAAGAAGAGGGCGGCCTTAAAACTTTTATAAGTGGGCTCTTTGTAATTTAACTTGCTATTGGAGTAGTTAAAATATATGGTATTTCGATTTTTATGTTCATTTTAAATTCAATGATTCGTGCCATAAAGTACAAGTAATGTGAAAAATAATATTATCTATCTGTTTTAACTAACGGCTCCTCCATCAGGTTTTATCCTTCCTCGGGGTGTGGTTGTGGGTGTGTGTGTTTGTTTTTCTTTTTTCGCGTTGGGTGGGTTGATCTGCTAAGGATGCCAGTGTCATTTCGGTAAAACGCATATGATAAAAAGCCTCCCACCGTAGCTGGTTGTTGGTTGAATCGTTGTCTCCTCGCTCTCCACATACGCCAATTCAGTGGATAAACCAAGCATTGCCACTTGGCCTCGGGGAAAGCCAGCCAGCCCTTCTGAATACCAACTCACCCGTCATCTTCATCGTCATCGTCGTCATCATCATCATCTTCTTGATGAGTGTTCATGGCTTCTCTTCTATCCTCCTCCCCAACTGCACCCACCTGCTTCTCTCCTGCAAGATTTACATCCCAGTACCAGAGCTGCTACTTCACCACCAACCGTTTTAAGAGAAGCCCAGTAAGGTGCAATGCCTTTCCCGATAGCATATCCGAGAATTTGTTCAGCAAATCTGTTCGTCTAGACCAATCATTGTCTTTATTCCCGATTTTGCGATCTGGGTATGCGCAATTTCAGAGCGTTGCTGCAGAATTACCGGAAATGGAGAAGTGGGGGATTTTGGTTTTTGCTGGGTTTACTTGGATTTACTTAACTGCTCGCCCAGGTGTTCTAATTGGTGCAATTGATACCTATGTCCTCGCTCCTCTGCAAATAGGATTGGACTATTTGACAGGGAAGAGACGGCTAAAGAGTAGCGATTTTCTGGTCGTGGATAAATTGGGAGAAGGATCATTTGGGGTTGTTTATTCAGGCGTAGTCGTGCCGAAGAATATGAATGTGGAACAGGAAGTGAAGAAGGGGGGTCGAAGGAAAGCCAGACTGCTGGACGACGGGCAGTTCAAGCAGAAGGTTATTCTCAAAATGGTAAACTGTGCAATTCAATTGATCATTCATGACTCTTTAATTTCCATCTTTGATTACTGATGCTCTTCTCGTTGATATTTTCTTTCCACAGCCCCTTTCTCCCCTACTCTTCTTCTAAAGCTTAAATTGGCCATCTATATTGCTTAACAGGTGAAGCTCGGAGTTCAAGGTGCTGAAGAATGTGGTGAGTTTGAGGAATGGTTCAATTATAGGCTATCAAGGGCAGCGCCTGAAACTTGCGCCGAGTTCCTTGGGAGTTTTATTGCCGACAAAACAAATTCACAATACACAAAGGGTGGAAAGTGTCTTGTTTGGAAATTTGAGGTACTCCAAACTTTAATTATTCTAGCTCCCAACATCAATTCACTCCACCAGTGACCAGACCACCACCACTACTACTTAATTAATTGACTTGGTTTTGGCAAATGAATGCCTGCTAAATGATGCAAAAATTCGTCCATGGGTCAATCCGTTTCCTCCCTCACTAATCAAGGAATCCCCTCCCTTTGTGACAGGGAGATCGAGACCTTGCTGATTATATGAAAGATCGCAACTTCCCTTTGAACTTAGAGTCAGTCATGTTTGGCCGTGTCTTGCAAGGCCTGGACTCTGTTGGACGAAATGCGCTGATCATCAAGCAAATAATGCGCCAGATCATTACTTCCCTCAGGAAAATCCATGACACAGGGATCGTTCACCGTGACATAAAGCCATCCAACTTGGTGGTCACAAAGAAGGGGCAGATTAAGCTCATAGATTTTGGAGCAGCCACAGATCTCCGGATTGGCAAGAACTTTGTACCCAATCGTGGCCTACTCGACCCTGATTATTGTCCCCCTGAACTATATGTACTCCCAGAGGAAACGCCTAAGCCACCTCCTGAGCCGATTGCCGCCCTTCTTTCTCCAATTTTGTGGCAGGTATTGCACATCTCCACTTCTTACGTTACCCTTACCCATTTTATAGCTGAACCTGTCAACTCCTACTGATTTCCGAGCTTGTTTATGGAGGTCATCCTTGTTCAAACCCATTAATTATCAACAACAAGATAGTTGGTTAGGTGTAATCTTCTAATGTTTGTTTAATTTCTTTCAGCTGAACAGCCCTGATCTATTTGATATGTATTCGGCTGGGATTGTACTCATGCAAATGGCAATTCCTACATTGAGGTCTACGGCAGGGTTAAAGAACTTCAATTTAGAACTGAAGACAGTCGGGTATGACTTGAACAAGTGGAGGGAGAAAACTCGAACAAGGCCTGACTTGCGTATCCTGGATCTGGACTCGGGTAGAGGGTGGGATCTGGCCACGAAGCTTATTTCAGAGAGAGGTTACCTTGGAAGGGGGCGCTTATCGGCTGCTTCTGCTTTGAGACATCCATATTTCTTGTTGGGTGGTGACCAAGCTGCCACGGTTCTGTCAAAGCTGAGCTTCTCCAAGTAAAAACTATAAGAGTTGCCTGATAATAATGCCCATCCTAATTCTTTGATATTTTTGTTTCCAAAGAAATATATTCACTCAGATAGTTATGATTGTTACTGGAGAACTATTCAAGATCCGGATTCATCCTAGTGGATCCATATCCAATCTTTGCTTGCAGAAGGGCCACAATGTATTTTGAACTGTCAAAAGCAATGACATAGCACCGCCAACTTCTTATTTCTCCCTTCCGGCTGTCTGGTTCCGATTTCAAATGGTCATCAAGATGAATTATGTTGAAAATATAAGCATCCATATATCAAATATCAATATAGACATTGGAACATTCAAGCAGCAATTAATGACTTGCTCGCTTGCTTTCACCGCTCGGTAGCTTTACTTTACACACTGAAAGAAATACGTTTATTTGGGGAGTTCTTCCATGCTATCTATTATATACAGTTTAAAATGATTTAAAGCTCATCATGCTGGAGATCCATTATCTCCGGCAGATGCTTCTTCTTGCAATCCCAATGGCATTTCCAGGAGCACAAGGAGTTGAAGGTCTTAATCCTTGAGGACTGAAGGGAGATTATGTTTGATGTGGAAGGAGACCTTGAAAGTACAATTGCATAGCCGTCATCCATGTTATCTGTCCCTTCAGGAAACAGCTGCCAAAGAAGGCTTCCACCCCCACTCCCCCCCTTCTTAGTGGAGTCCAAGAGGGTCTCGTACACACTACTGATAAGCGTGTCCCTGAATGATGAATTGTAGCCAGGGGCTTTCGCGGATACACCAAACTCGGCGAACAAAACTGGCATTCCAAGGACAGTCTCGGCATCCTCAATGTGGGCTCGCATCCATGACTTGACAAATTGGATGTGAGCATCGGAAATTGATTGTGAAATCCTTCACCAGAGATTTCATATCATAATCAGATGTTGTTACACCCACAGAGAAGCAGCAAAATATCCTCTTTGGGTAGAAGCCAAGATTCTAATCTGGTACAAAGAACAACTTACCAAGAGTCTGTGTAAATGTGAACCGAAGCAAAATCAACACCAAGAACCTGATGGTTCCTGATAAAGTCCGTTCCAACTTGCTGAGCATATGTATTTGGGTTGAACTGAACCCTGTTAGGCGTCGAGGGACCATAAAATCCTTCCAACCCAATTTCCACTAAATGCTTTGGATCAATGCTTTTGACATAGACTGCCATTTCCTCAATCCATGCCTAAGAGCAATTATCTATAATTTAGCAACAGTAAAAGAAGAATTGCACTCACGGGATTATGTTTCCCATATCCCATTTCTCAGTCAGCATTAGATACTACCAGGAATGAGCAAAAGAAACAAGCTTATCACACACGAATCTGATTTTTTTCTATGTAACTGAAAGTTCATGTAAAATCCTAGCTGGTAAAGGAAACAAACCTGCAGTTTATCCCCAGAAGGATCTGAGACACATCGCGGTTCATTCATTAGTTCCCAGGCAAAAATGGTTGGATCATCCTTGTAACTAGTGTTGGTAAGAGTATTCACTCTATTAAGAACTGTCTGCACAGTCAAAATTTTGGGATTGAAACAAATTTAGTTTTCAAACTACTTCCACATACTGAGACCCCAGTAGTTACTTCCACTTTTTGAGGCCAACCATCTAGAAAGATCACCATAGAAATAACATTGAACATACTTTGACATGCGCTTTGTAGTAGCTTCTCAGAGTTGGATCGGTGAAGAAATCATCATCCGAAGTCAAATTCAAGCCAGCAGCTTTACCCCATTTCACGTATTGTGCTTTGCCGCCATAATCATTCCAGTTGTTGGTTAATGACAATATGAGTCTTATCTTGTGCTTTTTTGCTTCACTGACAACAAAATCCAAGGCCTGTAATTTATATAAAAATGAGTTAATTAAGATACATGAAAAATGGTCACTAAATGCCTACATTCACCAATATGAGTCTTATCCATGATAAATCTGCGAAGATTTTGGATTAAGATCTCTCAGCAACTACAAACAAATTGGATAACCTGCTTTCATGGGAATTAGAAGACACAACATTCTGGAGATTGAAAGAGAAAACCATGATAACCAGCTACCCTATAATCGCTGGAACCTAAGTAGCACAATGAATGGAAAGCAGATTGTTAAAATATAAAAGCATATGTCAGCGCGCGGAAACGAAAATAACCTCGAAAACTTCCTCATCATACACAGAAGGTGATTTTTGAAGAGCTCGCCATTGACCGTCATTGAAAGCCCAAGTGCGACAAACTGTTAGACCCACAGAAGATGCCTGCTGAAACACCTCACTGACTTTTCCCCTAGTTGATGGATCCACGGCAAACACCATCAACCAGTAAGTGTTGAATCCATTAACATAAAATGGTTTGTCATTAACCACAAATTGGTTCCCCTTTGTCTGGATCGTGGCCCACGGTTCCTCTTTTATTTCACCTGGTTCATGCATCCTATACACACAAAAAATAAATCAAAGTCTGTAAATAAGAATGCACATCTACATGAATCTATATCTATGTATATAATATGAATACCAGGAAAGTGCTTAATTTGATCGTTAAGATGAGTACCCACGATTTATGTAAGAAGAGGAAAAATGACTACTTGATCTCTCCACCATTAGTTCCAGATTTTCATCCCCCTCGACCCCAAAAGCAGCAATGTAGCTTAAGTTTATTGCAAAAATCACAAGAACCGCAAACCAAAAAGAGCTTCTCCGCTCATGGGTGTCCATTTACTTTTGAGTCAGAATTTAGGATACAAAATTTTTCTTGAATGCTAGATATATATACGCGCGCGCACACGCACACACACATACATGGTCATGAAGACATACGTTGACAATGTGACTCGCAAGGATCGTGTTAGTGAGGAGATCGCGTCTCTACCTTTGAAGCAACGCAAATTTCATTTCTTAACTTTGCATCTCTGTTGTTCCGAATGAAGATATTATCAGGAATGGAAAAGTAGTTGGAGTTTTACCTTCTTCTTCTTTTAGGTATCGAGGAAGGTTTAAAGTTTGCAAACATCCTAATTTAAGGGGGATGGGCCGATGGGGTGGGGGGTTCTCATCATGACTCATGAGCTGTGCTCATCAATTTAGGAATTAGCTTATGTACCCTTGTACTCTAAGTCTAAGCACACAGACAAGTCTTGCTTCTTGACTTGAAAGCATTATTACACTGGAGAGCTTGACAGAAACAAACAATTCATCCATAAGAAAAGAGGAACCCAGAAAAGGAAGGAAGGTGCACTGGGAGAGAGACCATGTTTTGCAGATATCATATATATATATTTTTGTCTGTGTGCTTAGACTGCAACGTATATAGGAAAGGTGCAATGGAAGTTCACATGAAAAGGGGCCTCCTCTAAGAGTGGACATAAAGCGGGTAAAACTAAACTGCAACGTATATAGGAAAGGGAAAGAAATTGAAGGAAAATGTACCTGCACTCGAACCAACTAGGATCTGCTTTCCTGTAAGTTCACACACCTATGACTCTGAACGACTGTATCGGTTGAGTGAAAAACAAGAGGAGAGTGGTTTCTGAATGTGGGAGCCTGGTTCAATTTTATATAAGCCCAAATTACATGAGAAATGGATAGATATGCTGCCGCCATCTGATCAGCTGCTACTTGTTGAATAAGAAGAGGAGGGAGAAGGAAGTGACCAAAATTGCAACATGGAATGGGTGATGATGTGATGGCACGCAAGGGAAGAGAGGTGTACGTGTTTGGGAGTGCCAGCGCTACTATGCACCCACTTCCTGTGCTGACAGGAAAGCAAACCGCCCGGCGCTGCACCGACCCTCGCTTCAAAGCGGTTGAAATTGAATTGAATCGCAAATCGCAATGCCACCCAACCCATGAGTCATCACCCACTCTCACTTTGTCCCTGATATTACGCCTTCATGTTCACAGAGTAGTATAGCTTCAAAACTGGGCCTAAACATATCCCACAACGCAACCATCTAAGCCACAGCTCCGAACCGTCGGTCCACCCAAATGGGCCCTCTTATTCCAGCAAATACTCTCTCTCAATGGGGTGGGCCGAAGAGGCTTAGGATCTGCGGCCTGACAAGGTACAGTCAGTCTGCCCACTGGCTCCCAATAAATATAAAAATATAATTTAAAAAATTATAACATAAGACGGACCCACGGAGAAAGGAGGAAAGAAACGCGTATTCTACAGAATTGGGGTGTGCTGCTGTGACGGTGAAAGAAACGCGTGCGTATTCTTCCCAATTTAGTGGCAAAAACGTACAAATTTCATATAAAAGTTATTATTTTAAATTTTTATTATAATAAAATGTTAGTACATATATAAAACTTAAAGATTTTATATTTTAAATATTAAAAATTATTATTTTAAATTCTTATTCTGATTAAAAATAAATAAAATTATTATCTATATCACGCAAAATATATACATAAAAAATAGATTAAAAAAAACACATAAATAAGAATATGATCAGATTAAAATTTATCTTAATGAAAAAGATCAAATTATTCATAATTTTAAAAAATAATCTTTAAATTTCTAAATCATTAATCCAAAGAACACTATCTTCTTCTATTCTCAATCAAAAAGTATGATATAACTAATCTATATCCTCTCTCTTTATTAAACTCGATTGATTTCATTGCTCTCTTATTCTCTTATTTATATCATTTTTTATGTCTCCAGATAAGAATTTAAAATAAGAATTTTTTATAATTAATCTACATAATTTGATATTTTACACATTAAAAACTAAACGTTATATTTTTTAATTATTAAGTTCTAGTACGACAAATCAGTTAACCTATTCGAATATTGCTAATTGATCATCCACGTAATATGTCACTTACAAAAATAGACGTGTTTATATACATGCTAATATTTCGTTATGATAAGAATACAAAATAATAATTTTTAATAATTAATATATTATGCCTATTGCCTATATACATTATGATGATATAATAACAAGGTTTAATACACATAAAAGTATCTTTAATAATTAAAAAACAGAGAGCCAAAGAAATGAGTATTATTATTATTAGGGCTATTAGCACAAAAAAGTCAAAATTTTGAGTTGTGGTGATTTTGTTAAATCTTTCTAATTTTGGCAATTAAGATTGAATTTGTAAAGTTAGTAGTAATTTTATCCAAATTGAAAAACGGGCTGCCCGGCCTGTTATTTTATTTTTTATAATAAAATGTTAAATACATTTTTTTAAGTATGTGAGTTTAATTTTTTTGTTTCACGAAAATCAGCTAAATAAATCACTTTCACGGGCTATCTAGTCGTCGTCGTACAATTTTGTTAAATACAGCTTTGTATAATAGTTTAATATTTTATTATAAAAAATATATACCATTGAAATGTAATATATTTACTGTGTGATTTTAAAAAGAAATGGACTATTTTAACATTTATGTGTAATATAGAAAAAGAGTTTATGTTTTTTTTTTTGGGTACCTTTTTAAGGGAATATAATATTCTATTTTGTATTTCAAAAAATTATGATAAATGTATATACGTGTATATTACTTTAGTTGTTTTCATGAAATAATTATTCATTATTACTTATAAAATGACTTTGTTATCTGTTGATTTTTGTTTTTCTTTGCATAAATTTATGTTTAGACTTTTTAAGTAGGACAATTTTTTTTTTGGTCCTATTTGGACCACTATCGTAGTCAATGACATTGACGACAATTGAAAATATTTAACTCTTCTTTCTTACTGCCATTACATCGAATGTATTTAAACTTTAATTAGATTTTAGGGATTGTTTAAAAATAAAATGAGAGTGAGAGTGATTTGTTATGGAGCTATCTAAAAAATTGGTCTAACATAGAAGAGATCTATGTTGCATGAAAATGGAAAAAGGGAAATGTTTTTGATAGGAAATGAAAACGCGAAAACGGACATTCTTTTAAAAAAATAGACATAAATAGAGTACGAAATGAAAATGAAAAATATTTCAAAAATGGGGGAAACGCCTCGTATAGGCGTTTTCCGTGCAACATAGGAGGAGATGGTCTGTTTGTAACTATTTAAAAAGAAAATAAAGGTAATTTATTTAGCTGATCTTTCTATAATAAAAAAATTAAATTCACACACTTAAACAAATGTATTTAACATTTTATTATACAAAAATGATTAAAAAAATAAAATAATAAGTCAAATAGCCTAGTTTTTTAATTTGGATAAAATTGTAACTAATTTTACAAATTCGACCTTAATGGCTAAAATTAAAAGAATTGGATAAAATCATCTGAAAAGTTTTATTTTTTTTTACGTTAATAGTCCTTATTATTATTATTATTATTATTATAAGTAGAAGGAAAGAAGAGAAGACGCGTCCGGAATCTGTGCGGTGTGGTGTGATGAATGAATGCTGAGCTGTCACGCACGAATGGCAGGATCGTAATTCTATTTTGCTCACAGTACTAGCGTTGAATTCAGAAGCCTAATTTTAATTATGTATTTGGTTATTTTTTTTAATGAAGTGAATTAATTAATCTGTTGGCTACCATCCCCACTCAATCAAACCCAACCCAACCCAACCCAACCCATTTGCCAGACTCCTCCATCGTCGGTTGGTTCTACGCCTCTCTCTCTCTCTCTCTCCATCTTCAGGAAGGCATTTGAGCAGCTGATCCAGAGCTTGCTTCCCGATTTTGGCGGAGCTATGAATGGTTGTTTTCTAACAAGAATGGCTTGATTTTTGGACTTTCTTCCTTCGGATCTACCTTCATACTTACTGTCCAAAGGTAACGTATCTGCGCTTCTCTTTTACTTTCCTTGCTCTTTTGCTATTATTATTATCTCTCTCCTCCGCTCCGTGCCTCTCTTTGGCCTTCCACCATGTTTGTTTGCTGGATCTGGAAGCTCCGCTGCATGTTTTGCAACTTCACAAAATTCAATCAAAAACGCTTGCTCTGATTTTTCTATTTCCAGCTCCCTTCCCCGCTCCTCCTTTTATTTCAGCTGAGTTATATTGCTAAATTAGATTATATTATTCTTTGCCTTGTCGCCGGGCCGGCGTTTCATGCTTCAACGCCTATTATTTCCGCTTACATATTACTTCTGATTCAATGACTTCCTTTTTTTTAAAAAAAAAATAAAAAAATAAAAAATTATCTACCTGTTGTACCCTGCAAATTTAACTACTTGAACTTTGATTTTCTGGTCGCAGTTAGTTTCAGTGCTTTCCCGTGAATTGTTGTCATCTCTCATCCGATGAGGAGTCTGGATCCATCTTGTTGGCTCTGGATCTCTGCAGCATCTCTCTTCCTGGCCTCCGTGCTACATTTAATCTCAGCTGCGGATTATAATCCAACGGATAGAATTCTCCTAAACTGTGGGGCGTCCCCTCAAACTACTGATACTGATGGCCGCAAATGGACCTCCGATATTGGGTCAAAGTTCGCATCTGCAGGTGGGAGTTCCTCAACATCTACTGCTGCCACCCAAGATCCTTCTGTTCCCGAAGTCCCTTACATGACCGCTCGGATTCTCCAATCTGAGTACACCTATAGTTTTCCTGTGGCCTCTGGTCGTAAATTTGTCCGGCTCTACTTCTATCCCGCTTCTTACTCGGGGCGAAATGCCTCAAATGCCATCTTTTCGGTTGCTGCTGGCCCATATACCCTTCTCAAAAACTTCAGTGCTGCCCAAACAACTGCAGCTCTCAACTTTGCTTTTATTGTGAAAGAGTATTCTGTCAACGTGCCGGATGATATCTTGAACATAACTCTCAAACCTTCTCCAACTCCAAATTCTTATGCTTTCATCAATGGAATTGAGGTTGTATCAATGCCTGACATTTACAATACTGTCGATGGTTCTGCATTGCTTGTTGGGCAACCTACAACATTTCTTATAGATAACACTACTGCTCTTGAAAATGTTTACCGGTTGAATGTGGGTGGAAAAGACATTTCTCCCTCAGGTGATACTGGGATGTTTAGGTCCTGGTACGATGATTCGCCTTACCTTTTTGGTGCAGCATATGGGGTTACTGGAGGTATTAGTCCAAACGTGACAATTGAGTACCCTTCGAGTATGCCTACTTACATTGCACCAGTTGATGTGTATTCCACTGCTAGATCAATGGGTCCAGACCAGAGCGTCAACCGGAATTATAATTTAAGTTGGATCTTCACTGTGGACTCGGGATTCTTTTACTTGGTTAGGCTGCATTTCTGTGAGATTGAAGGAAACATAACAAAAATTAATCAGGTAGTATTCGACATCTTCATTAATAACCAAACTGCTCAGAGTGCAGCAGATGTGATTGCCTGGGCAGGACATAATGGAGTTCCATTTTATAAGGATTTCGTCGTCCAGGTTCCTTCCGGGGCTCCACAACAGGATCTTTGGCTTGCTTTGCATCCGAACGTTGCCTCAAAGTCCCAGTATTATGATGCACTTTTGAATGGAGTGGAGATATTTAAAGCAAATGATACTTCTGGAAATCTTGGCGGTCCTAATCCAGTTCCAGCTCCAAAACAAGACAAAATTGACCCTTCCGAGGCTTTTCACCCCTCAAGGTCAAGTCAGTCTAATGGTCAGAAGGCAATCATTGGTGGAAGTGTTGGCGGTGGCATTGCGTTGGTCATTCTTGTTGGTTTATTAGTTTGTGCTGTTTCTCGTCGCCGGATACAGGGGAAGTACTCAAGTCCAAGTGATGGGCCATCTGGGTGGCTCCCTCTTTCTTTATATGGACATTCACACTCCGCTGGCTCTGCAAAGACTAACACCACAGGGAGCTATGCCTCCTCCCTCCCATCAAACCTTTGCCGCCACTTTTCATTTGCTGAAATCAAGGCTGCCACGAACAATTTTGATGAAGCTCTACTCCTTGGGGTGGGAGGTTTTGGCAAAGTTTACAAGGGAGAAATCGATGGTGGAACAACTAAGGTTGCAATTAAGCGTGGGAATCCCCTCGCTGAACAAGGTGTTCATGAATTCCAAACTGAAATAGAAATGCTCTCGAAGCTTCGGCACCGTCACCTTGTTTCGCTGATTGGTTATTGTGAAGAGAATTGCGAAATGATCCTTGTCTATGATTACATGGCTCATGGAACCCTTAGAGAGCATTTATACAAGACCAATAAGCCTCCCTTGCCATGGAAACAGAGGCTTGAGATATGCATTGGAGCTGCTCGTGGATTACATTACCTTCACACTGGCGCCAAGCACACTATCATCCACCGGGATGTTAAGACAACTAACATCCTATTAGACGAGAAGTGGGTGGCCAAGGTTTCTGATTTTGGATTGTCAAAGACAGGTCCTACATTGGATCACACTCATGTCAGCACTGTTGTAAAGGGTAGCTTTGGGTACTTGGATCCTGAGTACTTCAGGAGACAGCAGCTGACTGAAAAATCTGATGTTTACTCGTTTGGGGTGGTACTCTTTGAGATCTTGTGTGCTCGGCCAGCTTTGAACCCAACGCTTCCAAAGGAACAGGTGAGTTTGGCAGAGTGGGCTTTACATTGCCAGAAGAAGGGAATTCTTGATCAGATTAGTGACCCATATCTGAAGGGGAAGATAGCACCCGAGTGCTTCAAAAAGTTTGCTGAGACTGCAATGAAGTGTGTGGCAGATCAGGGAATTGATAGGCCATCAATGGGTGATGTGCTGTGGAACCTTGAGTTTGCTCTACAACTGCAGGAGAGTGCAGAGGAGACTGGCAAGGGCCTTGGTGGAGTGGACATTGAGGAAGGATTTGATGTAGCCTGCAAAGGGAAGAAGGATCCAGATGCATCTCCTGGTTTTGATGGTAACGTGACGGATTCAAGGAGCAGCGGGATGTCTATGAGCATAGGCGGCCGGAGCCTAGCCAGTGAAGATTCTGATGGATTGACACCCAGTGCTGTATTCTCACAGATTATGAACCCAAAAGGACGTTGAGATCAAAAACTGAAGTGTTTCTGGCTGGATGCTGATTTCTACTGAAGGCAGTGTGCTTTGCGATGTTTGTCAACCACCGAAGTAAATTTTCTTAATGTTTCTTCTCTTGCGCATTTACTTGCCGTTTATCATTTTGGGGTCGTTATATATGTTTTGGTCAAAACCACGGTAAGAAATATATCTGGAATTACACGAAGGGTGTGAAAATAATTTATTGTAATTGGTATTTTATTTAGATGCTATTTATTCATTTGGCTTCTTGTAGATGCTTCATGCTAAATGGTACAAAATGCTGTTTTGTGCACTACCTTACTGCATGCGATAAGTGAACACTTTTGTAAGTCACAATGGTGGAAAGAGGATTAAGAATTTCAGGGATAATAATGCAATATTTACTTGTATTAAGTGGGTGTTGCCATGAAATCTGTCTCTCACATGTTAGATGATGTCCATGTTCATTTTCAATGTTTTCACGTATTAGCTTTATAAATATATTATGCATAATGTCAGCTGGCAAGACGCGTGGACGGCTGTTTGTTTGTTGGTTGGGTTGCGCGGTTGGTTTAGTCACGGGTGATCGCTGACTAAGTTGAGGGAGGCGCTCCCGTGGTGGCGGCGCTCTCAGATCTAGAGAGTCCTATTATATTGACAGTGAATATTATGTTTATATATTATATAATTCAGCTTGGTGGGTTTGGCTAAGTGGTTTGAGAAATGGGTTATCTTCTCGCAGGCTTCTTGGGGTCGTTCTTCCGTAAAATTGGGTAAGCTGTGAAAGCAAGGCTGATGGAACCCAAGAATAGGATAAAGAACCCAATATTTTGGTTTTAATGTATTTTAATAACCAGTGGTACTGCTGCCTATTGGTGGCAGGGTGTGATGGGTTAGAGTCTTTCTTGTTGAGATGGATGACAAATACCGTGTCCCCGCACTCAATGCGTGTAATAATTAGTCGGCTGTCTGCCGTGCACATGCACTAGCCGTGCGACTAATTGTTGGTTTCTTTCTAAGTAAATAGTAAATTAAATGATTACTTATTAGTTGGATTTTAGAACTCAAAAGTTCCTTCTAACAACAACATAGGAAGTTAAATTAAGAGGAGAAAAATCCATCTGAATATTAGATATGGACATGAGTAAAGAGTTAGCACTTCTGAGAAGGAAATGGGTTCCGGCTGTTATCAATTATTAGCCTGTCTTTCTTGGCCACTCACCTAAAGAAGACGACATTGACATGTGGTGGTGGTTAAGCTTAAGCCAAAGCCAAAGCCAAAGCCGGAGAGAGTGAAAAGCACACGACCCACCCACCCACCCACCCTCCCTCCCTCCTCCAGGCTCCAGTTCCACCACCTTCGTCTTCAGGCTGTTTTTATGGTCCACACGCTTTTGTTCATATGTGCATCTAACAGCTATTGTCCATGAAAAGATACATACAGCTTTAAATAGAAAGGGAAAACAACTCGTTTCTTTCTTTCAATTCGACGCCCTCTCTCTCTCTCTCTCTCTTTCAATTTCAATTGCTGCATACAGCAAAAGATCTCCATTTTGTAGATAAATTGACTGAAAAAAAAAAAAGACAAGCTTTACTAGAGATGATAATTTCTATTACGTTAAGGTGGATACTCCGTATGGGTACAAATAGATTATGGGGAAGTGTCTCTCTGATTCATATATTATAACAAATAAATAACTTTTTTATTTATTTATATCATATTTGCTAAATTTTAATTTAAAATTTGAAATAAAAAATTGAATAAATATATTTTTTTAATTTAAATTAAATTACATAAATAAAGATATTCGTTAGCCTCAGTAAATATAGAGATCAAAGACTAAGTACAGTATCCAAAAAGTAAGTGTGAGGAAGAGTAAAAATATATCTAATGTATTCTGTTAAAGTTATATTCCCAAGTCGTCCCACTGGCCACTAAGCAAGTGCAATTAGAATTTAAAATAAAGACCAATAAGAAAAACTTGACATCGGAAGAAGAAGCATGAATTATTGTCTCTTCTCAGCGAATGAATGTCAGGTAACTGCCAAAACAAATTCAGTTCTATATCATTATCTTCAAAGAAAGAATAATAATGATATTTATTATTTACCCAGTTGAGTCGGCGGAACAATTCCACCAATCTAATCGACAATCAGCATCATCGTTCAATTTTAAATGTGTGGACTGCCTACCCCCCACCGCCGCCACCACTTCAAACACCTGTAGACTTTCGTCATCAAATGCCAAAAAAGCATTAAACACGCCACCAGTAAGTATTGCATGTCCAGTAAAGTTCAATGGAGCATTAGACATCCCTCTCCCACCACAATACACCCAAAACATCAGGACGCAAAGAGCACTCAAACAGCCATTAAACTAACAACAAAAACACTTACAAATCCGTAAAACTTTGTTTTTCTTTCTTTTTTGGTTGTCTTAAATCTTGACGAACGTCTAAAAACATAAGTACCATCCATCACCATATTTAGATCAATTCTAGTAAAATAGATCCAAACCACATCCAAACCTAGAGTAACTTTCAATTCTATCCATCCATCCGCAACATGCAAGCTTTAGACAAAGAAAAATAACAGACTATGTTGCTCTTTTTCCGTTGGCACGATTCAGCCTATTTGGAGGGGATACTCGACTGTCATCCCATGGCATATTTCTGTGTCCAGCTGCGGGCAGTGGTCTCATACTTGGTTCGATCGGTCTTGTACATGTGAGCGATCTCCGGTACAAGGGGATCATCAGGATTTGGGTCAGTCAGCAAGGAGCAGATTGAGAGAAGAACCTAATTCATGGGCAAAGCATTATCAACAATCTGACGATGCAGTCAACTTTATTACCATCAAAACTATTTTGTTGGCAAATATCAGGCGAACATAAGTTACCAATAGTTCAAATTAAAGGCAGTATGTCATCTCAGCTGCAAACTTCACTTATGACATCTACAACTCAACCAACTCCCCAAAAGTGTAAAAATCTCAAGTATAAATAAGATCACTTGCTCAAAAGTCTTTGTTCTTCACACAAGAAATGGTTATTTTGGGAACTATTGACAGGTGACGAACATAAGTGTAGGAAACCTGTTAACACATGGAAATATCTAATCACCAGAAAGAAAATTTCTGGAAACTAAACCACCAGATCAGAAAGACAAAACCTGACAAGTTGCAAAAGATAAAAAAGAAGCAATTATGTCATGAACCTAGAGACCCAGTCAAGTTTTCTTCTTCAGCAATGATGATTCTTGAATACATCAGACAATTATACTTCCAGGAATAGTGCTTTATTAGAGAATTCATCCAACTAAAATTTCTTCTGGAAAGGTCTCATTCAGTGTGTGGACGTTAGTTCCCTCAGTTTTTATTAAACTCAAGTGACCTCCAAATCCAAATTATCAAAATGATATCCCATGTAACTATTAGGCCCCAAACTTTCCATTCCACTCCCAAGGTCCACAATATCATTTATCATGTATTTCTTTATTACCTGTTAGTTAATCAAGGCCTCTCTATTAATATACACATAGAAACAAGTATGACTTAAGTGGCTATACATACAAATCTATCTACAGAACTAAATGTTTCAATGTTCCTTATCATAAGTGGACACCTGTTGGTAATGGGGGCACTCATGCTGATGATAGATATGAAATCCTTTAAAACTTCTATCTCTAGAGGCTTAGTGGTCAATTTTGTACTTCTAATGGATTAATCAATCAATTTTAGGACTAACAATGCCAATAGTTGCAACGTATGGGATACCAATATACAGACATATATGTTAACACTATGTATGGACAATAAATCAATTTCAAGATCAATAAATGCTAATAGTAACAATGCATGGGTGCCAAGGTACTGAGATCTAAGTAACAATATGATTCTACAGGTATCCTATTCCTGATATGATTTTTTTTTTATCCTTTCATCAAAGTAGACCATCATTAGGAAACAAATTTACAGTTCCCGGTTGGATTTGTTGTAGCTTCCTACTTCCTATTTTTATTTTTATTGGGACAGGAAAAAATGTTTGTGACGTCAAGAAAGCAAAAACTGGACAAGAAACAAAAACACCAGATAAAGTGCTTCCACTTGCTTTCACAATAATGTCATATTTCAGAAATGTGCCTTTCCATAGAATTATTATTTCGTACCACAACATTGGTATTATAATATCATTATGATGATATTATTGTAAAACTGTAACATAAAGTAATACTATACTATCAAAAATACTATTATAAAATTAAAATATTTATAATTATCCACAATCCAGAAGCCCCATGCACTGGGATCACCTTTTACAAATTGCATGTATAGGGTTGGTCCTCTTTCATGGTCCCAAACCAATACATAAACTTGATAAGGGGAAGCAGAAAACAGTTTGTTAGTTATCCCATAAATGAAAGCTCTTAGATTTTAAAATGGCAATCATGCTTAAATATTGGGGTACTGACATTAGGCGTAAATATGTAAAACCACAGTTCTCAATCAAGATACCATCCACATGGTTCAACTACATGTATATGTTGAACTATTAGGCGTAAATATGTATTTGCACTTGATTCTGTTTTTGATCCAGTATTGTATCTGTTGACTCCTTTGTCACTACATGTATAAATCATGATGCAAATTGAATCAAGTGCATACTAAAATAAGTCCCAACTTACCTACCAACATGTCACAACAAAAATCACAATGTTTCTTCATCCACAGATGCAATACTCTTCTAAAAATTGATTAAATAGATGAAGGCATAAATAAAGCATCCTACCTAGCGCAGAGAACATTTTTAGAGGCTTACATTTCTAAAGATACTCCCCCTCAATGCTCTTGCACCCAGAGGATATAATGTTACAAATGAAAGTTCATTTTCTCATGCAACATTCTTTCACAAAATTATCAAGGTAGTGTCAGACTCGGATCTGACAGGAGAGTTCCTTCCGTAATTGAGAAGGAAGTGCGGGAAGAGGGAAAGATTGAGAAGGGAAAAGGAGAGGGCGGGTAAGTTCTAGAATCGGAGAGAGAGAGAAATGAGAGCAAATTGAGAAAGGGAGGGAAAGGAAATTGTGTAATAATCCTCACATGATTTCCCCATCCTCGACCAACTATTATTTATAAGCAAGATACAAGTGGCGCGACAGTAACTAACTGCTCAGCGTGCGCCCATTTGAGGAATTTGAATTATTCCTCTCCCAGCTATTACAATACTGCCCATGCTATTCTAATTACTCATATAACCTCGGCCTATGACAGGTAGATATTAGTGTCTGCAATTTATATTATGAACTAGTTGTCTGTGCAATTCATTTAGTGATTGAATCTAATAATAGCCAACTGTCACAACCCTAAAGGGTGGGCAAGGGCAAGAATGTAATTAGTAGTTAGAGGGCAAGGCTATAATTAGCCTGGTATTGTAATAAGCCATAGCTGTACTAAACGGTTAGCTCCAACAACTTGTACCCTTGCGGTTACAACCATAAGGCTGCCTATAAAAGGATAAGAGGCGCCAAGGATGGGATTTATACAATTGAATAGAACATAAATCTTTCCCTCAATTCTCCCTCCTCCTTTCAAATTCTCTCTCTCTCCCTCCAATTTGAATTCTACGGCTACTTAATTTTCCCAAACTGCATAAGTCTCAGATCTAAGACTTATCATTTGGTATCAGAACAAGACATTCTCAGAGATTGAAGGCGATATCAACTTGAGCAAAATCAATGGCGGAAGACACAAGTATGAAGCAATTGGAGACGCGCATGGAGGCGCTGGAGTTTGGAATCAACCAAACTCATGAGGCAATCGCTCAGGGCGAGGAAGATCAAGCCATTGCTAGAAAAGTGATGCAATGGGAGTAGAGAAGCACTAGGAAATCATCGATCAGTACAAACAGAGAATTCATAGCATAATCAATATGTTCTCTGCCCTTCCACAATTCAGGCTACTGCCTGAATTCCCACCCCAATCAACTAAGGATCCCAGTCATTCCGGCCATGGAATACTCCCACGACCTGACGGATTGGTTGAACCAAGTGAGCCGTTAGATGCGAACATCGAAGCACCGGTAAGGACTCTGAATTCTCACACTAATTTCTCCACCCCTATGCCTCGTTTGGAGATTCCCTCGTTTGACAGATCCAAGCCGAGGTGGTGGATCCGTCGGTGTGAGAGATTCTTTCATTTGTATAATGTGCCCGAGGTGTAGAGGGTCACCATGGCAGTATCTCAATGATACTGCCGACTCCTGGTATCAAGGGTGGATCAAGGCGAGGGAGGTGGAGGTTGGATGGGATGAGTTCGCAGAAGAGTTGTGTGTAAGGTTTGAGGAGGAGAACATGTCGACTATGATCGAGGAGTTCAAGATGTTGAAGGAAACAGGAAGAGTGATTGACTACCTGGACAAGTTCGAAGAATTGAGGGCTCTTATGTGGAATGCACAACCATACCTGACGGAGCAGTATTTTGTATCGAATTTTGTGAGTGGCCTTAGGGGAGAATTGCAATTTATGGTCAAAATGATGTTGCCTACCACCGTGAGGTAGGCTGGAGAGAAGGCTAGGCTTCAAGAATTGACATTAGAGGCCATCTTTGGGAGGGTTAAGTCGTGGCTTAGGAGCAATGTGAACCCTCCACAGCCTATGGGGGTGAACACGAAGGGGATGAGTGCTGGATTAGCATTGGGATTCCCTAAGACAAATTACAATGGCATGAAGGGTACTATAATTGAGCAGATAAGGCAACTCGAGCTCTGTTACAAACGTGGTGATAAGTATGGACCAAGCCATCAGTGCAAACGACAACTCTTGAAGATGGAAGGCATGGAAGAAAAGGATAATGAGGAAGAAAGGGAGGTCAATGAGGAAGACATGGAGTTGGTAGGGGAGGCAGAGGTAGATGATGGAGGGAGGGATATATCTTTCCATGGATTGAAAGGAGAGCCGACGGGGAAGATAATAAAAGTCAAGGGGCAAGCCGGAAGGAGAAAGTTGATGGTCCTCGTAGATAGTGGCAGTACACAGCATCCTCAGTGAAGCTATTGCCACTGATCTACAGAGTGAGTTGATGGCCACCACACCATTGTCTGTCATGGTGGCCAATGGTAATCGTATGTTTAGCTACTACAAATGTGCGGATTTCAAGTGGCTCATACAAGGGTAGGAGTTCTCAATGGACCTAAGGGTACTGGAATTAGGGGGTTGTGATATAGTGTTGGGGGTGGATTGGATGAGGACCATTAGTCCTTTGACGTTTGACTTCAATAAGCTAGAGGTGATAGTTGAGGTGGATGGCAATAAGCTAACATTGGTGGGAAGCCAAGAGACAAGGGAATGCAAAATAATTACAGGGAAGAAATTATAGAAGTTGATTAAAAAGAGGAAGTTCCACATTTCCTAGTTATTTTCCATTCAAGCTGTGGAAATGGAGGAAGAAGGCTACACAGGAACAAAGGGCAATGAGAAGCAGATAGTAGAACCTACACCATCTCAAGAAGAGGTAATCCCCATGGGCACACTCAATGAACTTTTGATTGAGTTTTAAGGAATTGTTTGCTAAACCTACCTCTCTCCCCCCTACCCGAACCTTGGCCCATACTATTCCCTTGAAACCCAATTTACAACCAGTCAATATTTGGCCTTATTGTTACCCACCCATACAGAAATCTGAAATCGAAAGACAAGTTAAACAAATGCTTTCCTCCTCAATTATACAACCCAACTAGAGCACATTTGCATCACCTGTCCTATTAGTCAAAAAGAAAGATGGTACCTGGCAGTTTTGAGTGGACTACCGCCAGCTCAACACCCTAACCATTAAGAATAAATTCCCTATTCCCAATATAAAAGATTTGATGGATGAATTACATGAGGCAACCATTTTTTCTAAGCTAGACTTGCGATTTGGGTACCACCAGATCAAAATGCACCTTGCAGACATCCCAAAAATCGCCTTTCGAACCCACCAAGGCCTTTATGAATTCCTTGTTATGCAATTTGGGCTCACTAATGCCCCGACTACCTTTCAAGCCTTGATGAACCAATTATTTGCCCCTTACCTAAGAAAATTCATATTAGTATTCTTTAATGATATACTAATATATAACCCTAACCTGGAACTTCATCTTTCCCACCAAAGGACAGCATTTCGAATCCTTAAACACAATCAATTGTATGTTAAGATGTCCAAATGCTTGTTTGCACAGAAGGAGGTTGAATATTTGGGGCATATAATATCAGGGGAAGGAGTTAGTACTGATCCAAGGAAGATCTCTGCTATAACTGAATGGCCGCAGCCTACTACTGTGAAGGAATTGAGAGGGTTCTTGGGACTAACAGGGTACTACTGGAGATTTGTCCCACACTATGAGATAATTAGTAAGCCCTTAACTGAGTTGCTAAAGAAGGATAAGTTCTAGTGGAACCCCAAGGCTGAAATGGCATTCACAACCCTCAAGGAGGCAATGACAAGAGCCCCGGTATAAGCTCTTCTCGACTTCTCAAAACCCTTCGTGGTAGAGACAAATGCTAGTAATATGGGGGTAGGTGCAGTGCTCATGCAAGAAGGCAGACCGTTAACATACCTTAGTCAAGCCTTAGCCCCAAGGCACTTGGGACTAAGTGTATACGACAAGGAGCTACTAGTAGTCTTAGTGGCAGTAGACAAGTGGAGGCCCTACTTGGAAGGAGGCCCCTTTATCATTAAGACTGATCATGACAGTTTGAGGCATTTGTTACAGCAGAGACTACACACCCATCTCCAGAGGAAGGGGGTATCTAAACTATTGGGCTTGGATTATACAATCTACTATAGGCAAGGGAAGGAAAATAAAGTGGCCGATGCACTTTCCAGAAGAGAAGAACAGGCCAGCTGCAGTGCCATTACAACTGTCATCCCTGGTTAGCTAAAAGAGATCACAGAGAGCTATGAGCATACTAAGTGGTTTAAGAAACCGCAAGAATAGTTGGCAATGGATTCTATGGGGAGCAGGGGGTATACCATGACACAGAGACTGATCATACATCATGGCAGGATAATGGTGGGGAATGATCAGACGCTCAAACGAAGGATTTTGCAATCCTTGCATGACTCCCCCTTGGGGGTCCATTCTGGAATTTGAGCTACCAACCACAAGGTAAGACAGATGTTCTATTGGATAGGACTCAAGAAGGAAGTAGTGGAATTTGTGTTGTTTTTCCCTACTTGTCAGAGGTGCAAGCACCAGCATGTGGCCTTACCAGGACTCCCCCTACCATTGGCCATCCCAGAACAGGTTCAGGAAGGGGTGTCTATGGACTTCATTGAAGGCCTACCCAAGTTAGAGGGCAGGGATGCTATATTGGTAATTGTGGACATATTGACTAAGTTCGCATACTTTGTAAGTCTCACCCACCCATTCATGGCCCAAGAGGTGGCTAGGTAGTTCCTAGACTCAATGGTTAAGATTCATGGGGTCCCAAGATCAATAGTGTCCGATAGGGATAAGATTTTTATAAGCCATTTTTGGCAAGAGCTGTTTAAAGGCTTGAGAGTAGGGTTGCATATGTCCACGACATACCATCCAGAAACAAAAGGGCAAACGGAGAGTGTGAATCAGTGCTTGGAGTCCTACCTATGGTCTATGTGTTTTGCCAAGTCCAAGAGTTGGAGCAGATGGCTACCTATGGCACAGTGGTGGTACAATTCAAGTTACCACAGTGCCATCAAGAAGTCCCCATTTGAGGCATTATTTGGGCACCTAGGCCCTCTCCTACTTGCCCTAATGAACACCCCCACAACAGTGCTTGTCGTGGAAGAGTATTTACAACAAAGACAGAGGGTGACACAGCTACTGAAGAAGGAACTAACCACAACTCAGAATTGGATGAAGCAAGTGGCGGATAGAAGGAGGAGTGATCGGGAATTTAAAGTGGGTGATAGAGTATATCTGAAGGTCAAAAAGTTTCTCCAGCACTCTTTCTCATCAATCCCTACCTCTAAGTTGAGCCCTAAGTACTTTGGGCCATACACAGTGCTTGCTAAAGTAGGCAAGGTACCTTACAGGCTGCAATTGCCTGAAGGCACAACCACTCATCCGATGTTCCATGTGTCACTGCTAAAGAAAGCAGTGGAGCCTACAACCACAACCAACCCCCATCTTCCCCCAGTAGACGAAGACAGAGAGGTGCCCATGGAAACCCAAGCTATTATGGACAGGAGGATCACCTACAAGGATACTATTCCCGTAACTAAAGTGCTGGTCCAATGGAGCCACCTACACCTAGATAATGCAACCTAGGAGTACCTGACTTGCTGAAGCAATACCCTCAAGCAACCCAACTACTGTCCTTTCTTGGGGACAAGAAAGATCTCAAGGAGAGGGAAAATGTCATGACCCTAAAGGGCGGGCAAGGGCATGAATGTAATTAGTAGTTAGGGGGCAAGGTTGTAATTAGCCTGGTATTGTAATAAGTCATAGCTGTACTAAATGGTTGCAGCTCTAACAACTTGTACCCTTGTGGTTACAACCATAAGGCTGCCTGTAAAAGGATAAGAGGCACCAAAGATGGGATTTATGCAATTGAATAGAACATAACTCTTTCCCTCCAAAATTCTCTCTCTCTCTTTTCCTCTTAATTCTCCCTCCTCCTCCCTCCTCCTTTCAAATTCTCTCTCTCCCTCCAATTTGAATTCTATGGCTACTTAATTTTCCCAAACTGCGACCACACTGATATGTACCCAGTACCACATATTGCCAGAGTCAACAATATGAAATTGGTATACTTTTTGTTCAATTAAGCACAATTAGAGATTAATGGATTCAAGTGACCAAAAAAACACCTGAAGAGCACCTCCAAATCCATCTGTATACAAAATTCTTAGATAATCACACAATGAAGTTTAAACAGTTGGAACTTCATATTTTTACAATCTAATTGCTTCAACTGATGTTAAGACCAATAACAAACAAATGGATAAAAAAAGCCTTTTATTTCTTGACAAGTTGTACACTCAATAAATTGGTTAGTAAAATTCAAACCTTAGAGATGGTAAGGGCAGGGCTCCACTGCTCCTTAAGGATATCAAGGCAAATACTTCCATTGCTATTGATGTTTGGATGGAAGACCTTAGTCTTAAATGCAACCTGGAAAACTAATTGTTAGCCATCTGAAATACAAAACAACAATATATAAAATATCAAGCCATCTGAAACACAGAGATTAAAATAATAATCTAAAACATCACATTTAAAAATCCAACAGAAACCTCGGCTTTACTCAGTACAAATCATGTCAAGTTAACACAGCATCATATTTAAAAAAACATGCAATATTGTTTCCCCATTATTTATTCGCACAAAAACAATGAAATACCAATAACAAAAACAAAACAATACATAAACAATAAGCCTTAATCCCACCAGGTCAGGTCAGTTATATGGTTTTTAGCGTGTCAATTATTTACAAAATTATATTCATGATCATTTATCCTAAAAGATCATATCCCATCTCATGTCTAAATGTTTTTCACTAATTTTTCTTTGGTCTTCCTCTATCTCTAGCTATTCCATTTCCAACAATGCTCCTCACAAGTGTGTCTACTAGTCTTCTTACACATTCAAACCATTTTAAATGTTGGGAGTGCTTTACAGGTTGGGGTCCATGTTGCTGAAAATGATTTAGCTCAAGGCTCAAGGTAAGCTTTAAAGCGACCTTCTTGATAGCATTGATCTCAGAAGGCACTTGCTCTAAAGGGGCAGCATGATGGCAGCTATTCTGCTCTGTCTGAGAGAATTGGAATGGAATTGGTGTGCTTCGCTAGTTCTTTCTTTTGAGACAAATTCATTCCGAAGAGCAGTTGTGATAGGGAAAGGCCATCGAAATACATCTTACCTTCAATAGACACCATTTCAATCTTATTATGCATAACTTATTTCTAACTTTTTAGTATGATAATCCTAGTTTCAATTGTCCTCATATTTTTCACTTGTTACTGCTTAGGATTATCATACTAAAAAATTAGGACAATTGAAATTAGTTACACGTGTGGGTGCATGGACTTGATTGAGCACACCCATAAATCATCCAGTTAGACAACTCCTTAGTTACTTTCTCTCAATCCAGCAAGTAGCAACTCTTCACAACAAGGTCAAACATCTAAACATTAAGTTTGTTAAAAGAAACCAACAAGTATACAAATATTACACCATGTACAAATGGAAGGGAGGAGTTACCTTTGGGGGCTTAAAAGGATAATCAGGAGGGAAATGAATAGTAACTAAAAAAACACCTCCAGCATATGGGCTGTCAGGAGGCCCCATAATAGTTGCTTGCCAATGGAACATGTCTTCAGCCACAGGTCCTGTTATGATACTTCAAAAGTCATAAAAGAGAGGAGAGAGTGCAATTGTAGTCAGCATGTACAGTATAAGAATATGATACAGTGTGTGACAATTTTCCCCAAAAATGACTGCTATCAAAGACAAGATGCAGTGTAACATAATTACTGGGTTCCCTCCTACCCCCAGAACCGTGATCTAGATCACATGTTTCAGATTGCAGTTCTTTTGCACAATCATGAGGAACACAATTTGGATCCCCAAGAATGGGGATCCCAAGCAGGTGCACAAGTTCAGTTAAAACAATTAGAAACTGGGAAAGAAATTTAAGTTGGAATAAGTCTCAAAGAAAATTAGAGAAAAAGCTTACCTACCTAACTTTCTTGTTTATTCTATTGTATTTTGAATTATATTTAAATCTAATTTCTTTTGCATGGGATCCTTATTCCATAAGTTGTACAAGAACATAGAAAATAATTCAGAACAGACCAACTTCTATAAGAACTAAGTATCAATCCAACTAATTTCAACTTAAGTACCAACTATAACATGTACAACAACCCAAAATAGTGAACCAAATTAAGCCTATCCTCTCCGTGCCATAAAATTAGTATACTAAAGTACCCCGAACCTGCTCCTGTACCATGACCCACAACCTACCACAATCCTGGTAACTATGCAGTATAATGTGGCCCCATAACAACCAAAACTTCCCATCATTGCACCAAACAAAAACAGAACAAAATCATAGCAAGCCATGTCATCAGATAATGCAATTTAATAGCTTTGGCTATAGGAACCAATAAGCCTAAATTACCTAGATGGTGAAACATTCTAGTATCTGGAACGGGAAGAGGAACAAAAACAGAGTATGGCATGTGCTTTAAAGTATGGTATTATAGGTGCAGACTTCTATGTGTTACTCTTAGAATCTCAGTTACTTTTAAATAATTTTGTTTTAACAATTAGACATTCGATGCAATATTTCAAATAGGTATTTTAAATCAAATTAATGGTGTAAAACACATTTTCAAAGATAATGAACTTTATTTTTATATATTTTGACTTGCCAAACTCCCCTATCCCTAAATTTTAGTTCATCAATTTGATTTTTCCCTCCTAAATAAGGAAATAATATAGAACAATTGAGATTTCCATTGATTCCCGATTGTATGTTTCAGGAAAAGAGTACAACATTTCATAAAAGCATTACCAATCCCTATCTTATAAAAACGTCAAATTGATCATGGTTAGTTAGGCACTAGTAACACGACAGGGTATAGATTGGTAATAAAAAATGTCAAGCCCATACTTGTTGATGGTTCCTTTAAGCAGCAATAGGAATAGTGATTTATCATTTTAAGCTACTGCCACCTTTAAACCAAAGAAAATATAGTATGAGAAATTGTCTATAAATTAGAACTAATTAGTAATGGCAGTTCCAAAAATTTTAATGCCTTGTAGAATGACAAAAGAAATAACAATTTGTGATTTTACTGATTGTTAGGCATTATAACTATGAGTGCCTTCTGGAAGCGGAAAAACAAAGGGCCTCCACACTACCGCCATCAATTTTCTCATGATCGACTTAAAACGACAAACCAAACGATGCAATTATACGGAGATAAATCTGGGAGAAAAGGGGGTACCAGCACTGCATGAAGTAGGAGGATCCTTCTGCAAATCCTTGAGTTCCTTGAGGATACGCTTTGTTGCCATGTTGATTACGCACAAATACACAACACACACTTCCGAAACCTTGAAACTGCGAGAATGTAAAGGAAACGTCCATAAAAAACACGAGTTGAGTACAAGAAATGAAAATCAAATTATACAGACACAGAAATACATATGAATAAGGAAGAAAAGAGGAAGGGCATAGCTAAGACAGTATTAGAATTATAACCCTAAACCTAAAGAGAATGATGCCAGAATAAGAGGCTTTGAGAAATCGCGATAGGGAGGAAATAGCGGCAAACAGAAGACGGCTTTCAAGCAGATCCACACCTTAGCACCTCAACAAACAAAGGCCTCTCTCGCTCTCTCGCTCTCTCTCTCTCTCTCTGCAACTATGTTGAACTGACCAGACCGGACCGGACCGGACCCAACCTAAGCGAAGAAGAGAAAGCCCCGCCTCGCCCCTCCCGCCCGACGACACCCTCACTTTGGACGCTGGCGATTTGAGGAGAGAAGTGACACTTGGGATCCAACCAACAAGCACAGGGCACGGGCTGTCCTCTCTTTCCGATATATATTTATTGTTTTTCCTTTCCTACTCTTTTTTTGGTTAAAAGGTGAAATCGCTCACATGGAACACCTCCCACATTCGGCCCAACAAAACGTGGGAAGAGGTTAATCATGATAATCCAGCCAGACACAGTGGCTAGACCCGAACTCACCACGCATAAGGAGCCCTCTCTCACTTTGGAGAGAGGTACTCTCACACTACCGCTTGCGAGACTCGATCCTTAGTCTTGGTCCAAGATTCACTGCGGAAGACATTTTGTGCCCCTTTCTTGACCAACTGGGCTGCCGCTGCCAATGTGAGCACTTTCCTACCCTTCCTTGATTAGGGACGGACTTGTCATTGACTGAGTTTATTTTCCTTACAACTTTTTAATCAAATTTACACTTTTTCTTATGAACAAATTAAGAATAAAATATTAAAATATAATAATACAAAACAAAAATTTTAAAAAAAAATCTAAAATAATACCTACGCTACGCACAACAAAAATTTAACAAATAACCACTGACTATAACTTATATATAATATCATATATGATAATAGAGATGGATTCAGATGGGACCAGACCATATGCATTCACTGCTCCACGCACGCACGCACGCAGGCAGATAAGTTAAAAGAGTATGTATGATTTAACTCGAATTACCAAACTAGAAGGTAAAGTCCACTGTTCAACACAAGTTCCAAACCATCTAGGTATAGGTTTAGTACAGTAACGCATGAATGAACGAACGAACGAACGAAATGGACGTTCCTTTCCAAGTTTCAAGTGGGTCATAAACTGGATCGGATTGCACAAAGTTACAACATTTGGTGGTAATCACAGGGCAAGGGTGGCCCCATCATTTCTAAGCCAAAAATAACGAGAGAATCTTGAAATGGTCTCATATTATTCAAAGATTGTCCCGCAATTCCTTGTTGCGCTGTCATATTATATATATATATATATATATATATACTTTTGAATTGCAAATTTGGTACTGCTTATACTCCGCCAATACAACTAGTAGTTGTTGCTTTTTACACCAATTTTCTCCATACGATACAACAACAGACAGGCTCAGATCCCTCTTCTCTTCTCCTGGTTAAAACAAACAATACAAAGGACAAGCCACACACCTCCCTCCTCTTATAATCTTAAAGAAGCAAAATCATCAGATTCCCTTCTTTAAAACCAACAGAGTTATTAGGGAACCAAAAATTAAATTTAAAAAAAAAAAAACATATAAATATCAAAACAAATAACTACAGGTGCTATAAGGGGTCAAATGGTTCAGGCAGAGGCTCAAATCCATTATCAAAGATCAGTCCTTGATCAGACTTATCATCGGCACTATGCAGCCAGTTTGTATTCTTCAAGTCTTCCTTGAGCAGAATCGCATCGTAGCGGGAGCTCTCGTAGATGTCCACTTCACTCAGTCTTGCTGATGGTCGAAAATTCTCTACTTTGGTCCCATTTTCAGGGGACCTATTGATATAATTATTCCCATTTTCTGAAACAACGCCGTTGCCGTTGATGGGCAGGTTTCCATTAACAGACGCTGGAGCACTAGCAGTACGAACGTTTTGCCCTTTTGGATTTGCAGACCGGATGCTCTGAGGGAAGAGGGTGGTACCAGAAAGTGGACGAATGCAACTGGTACCATTTCTAATGTCCTGAAATTAGAATAACAATAAATTTACAATTAATTAATCCAACATACTAAAAACTTAATTGTCTCCCACGATAAGAAAAAATGCAGATGGTGTTTATAACTTCAAATCAGATCTAGAATATTCGGAACATTACATTCTCAGTATCACCGATATCACTCTGAAACACCATGGAGAAACCAAAGGAAAAGAAGATCCCAAGTAAATGTGAACAACGCTCCATTGATACAATGAAGCATAGTCCACAGAAATTCTTTCTAGAGTAACTCTTTTATCTTCTGTATTGAGTAAGGAGCCATAGTCTCTAATTGAAAAAATCTAGGTATCCTGACCCGTGCTTTCTGATATCATAGCAAGGAGATTATACATACCATATGTCTGATTGCCATGTCCAATGATTTCTTTGAGATGGTCCTCCCAAATCCTGAGCTATCTGTGGATGTTAATGAAGTCTTTGAAGGTTTACGCGTTGACAATTCCAACACATGTGACGACTTACGAGACTCCATTGTATCAATAGCCTGTCCATTGGCATGCAAACGGCCTCTTGCGCTGGGTTCGGTGACTCTTCCTCTAGAGGCAATTGGTGATGGCTGTCTTCTTGGTAAACTGGCAGAAGGGTTCTCTACATTCCCCTTTACAGTAACAGCCACACCAGGCCTGGACCTACCAGCAGAAAGTGGCCTGTCTGGCAATGTTGTCCGCAGGTTTGGAGGTGTCTCAAGAGAGAAATCAGGCAGGATTATTGGTTGTGGTGGGGGCCTTATCCGAGCGCTTGGGGAGCTAGGTCGGGATGATGTTACTGCAGTGCGTCCATTTGATGGAACACGCCCGACTGAAGCTGAAGGTGCTGCTGCTGGAGATAAAGAAGGGGCAGCTGCTGGAGATGAAAGAGGAGCCGAATTCCACCGAGTAGGTGTTGAGGGCCGAGAAGCAGACCTGGTGGCTGGGTTGCTCAAATTTGCAGAAATTTGGGGTCTAGAAGTTGGAGTTGAAGGTCTTGAATTTTGGGATGGCCTAGTTCTCTCAATGGAGGAGCTGGTGAGTGATGGACGAGCTCTAGAAGGAGTTGAGGATCGGGATGATGCTGGACGAGCAGATGGAGTGGAAGGTCTTGCTGTAGATGAGGAACGAGCAGTAGGGGTGGACGGTCTTGTGTAAGAGGAGATCGAAACTGAGCTTGTGTTGAGAACTGAAGTAGATTTGTTTGAGTAGGTACTATACTGGGCACTAGAGATTGAAGAGCGAGTCACTGAACTGCTTCGGATTGGTCTTGAGGAATGGTTGCTCTCTGACTGCGACACAGAAAGCTGAAATAGAGAGATCAGTCATTTATGGTTCCTGGTTCCCTTTATGCCAATTCACAAGCATCAAAGTATTATAGCATAGACATCTAAGATGAAGTCTGATGATAAAAAAGAGTAATGAAACAGGAAGGTCCTCAATACTTCATAAAAAGGAGGTGGTATTAAGTTCATAATCTACCGTTTAGATGGTACTGAATAAGCATAGAGTAATCAAAATTGGTGACTAGAGCACAGATTAGTGCAAAAACCAAAGTCATCAAGGTAGAATAGGAGCCAGATTAGTGCAAAAACCAAAGTCATCAAGGTAGAATAGGAGCCAGATTAGTGCAAAAACCAGACAAGAAAAACATCAGAACAGTCGGTCACATCAGATTGGTCAGATCAGTACCTCAGTTGACCAGAAACTGGCCAGCTCTAATCTGTTATGTTGAGCAAAACCTATTTAAGAAAAGGAATTCCAATTAGAACCATAGTTTCTATTGGTCATCGATCCATCTGTCTTTGAGGGCTCACGTAAGTACCAGAACAATTAATTAGGTCAGGTTTAGCTTCAGATTAAATTCGTTGTACATGGCTTGAATGATCTCTTACACTAGATTGAAAAATTCCCCCAAAATACAGCACATAAGAGATTTTCCAAATAAACAAGGAAGTTGCATGACAAGATCCCTGCAAGAATATCTGTCAATCTCAGCAATTAATACACAGCATCATAACTCATTGTTTCAGGATCAGGCAACTTGAATAGACAGACAGACAGAACACATCAATCAAGCATTATGATTGTTCAATCTTCATTTTTGTGTATAACAAAACAAGTGCCATAGTGGGCTTTCTGATCAGAAAGTTCTGGTGTCAGGCAGATTTCTCAGTTGGAAACAGAAAGAAGAGGAAAGACCTTCTCTTATTCTGGTGGCGGCTTATTCTATAGTCATCAAATATAGATAAAAGCCATGGCAGATGAAATAGCAATGGATCTAACTATCAACAGAACACTTGGTCCAAAAACAAAATAAAAAAACATAAATTATACCCTTGAGGCCTTTGTTGTAGAAACTGATCGAGCCAAAGAACTGCTTCTTGGAGCTGCTGATGATTGTTGAGACTCAATTCCATTTGAGGAAGGAAAAAGAGGAGTTTCAGGAGGAGTGAGAAGCCTACATTCAAGAAACAGAATTATATTTTTTTTATAAATGGTACTACCATGCATCAGAAAGCTAAAATAATGAAAGGTCACTGCATATTTCATAAAAATTTCATCCAAAAGAACTATCATAGCAAAAGAACTGTTACACATAAATGTCCACTTCCAGGAACCAGTTATATGGATCCCAGCTTAAACAATTTATTCTCAAGACTGGGGCATAGAATTTGTAAATTATAAGACATTACACAAAGATGCAGTTCAATTCCAAAACCATCAATCTGAAATTCAGGCTTCTTTTTTTTTGGAATTATTTGGAGAAAAGGGACACTTGGCTTGAACAATTTCTATGGATGTGCAGGGAGATACAAATCAAGTTGAATGTTAAAGCTCTCTGAAATAGCTCAAAGAATTGGAGTAAAGCAAGAGGTCAACAGGGCTTACATTTCATAAATATCCTCACCTTTCATAAATATCCTCAGGTTTTCGCAGGCACAACTCAACATCTCATTCTCACATTGAGCACTATCTCATTTCCAGAAGATCTTAATATGTCTAGAGAGAGATAGAACTTATACAAGACAAGCTCTTGCTTATTAGAAACAAACTCAATAGATAGGTCACTGGAAGTGAAGGTATTCAACTCCAGTGACAAATTGAAGAAACATCCTTGGATCTATCTCTTGTCTTTATGAATAGGATAAGCTCTCGCTAAACCTCAAACCAAGGATTCTGAACATTACCTATTCAAAAAGGCTGGCAAGTAAGATAATGTAAAATGCTTCTGCTTGTTTAGAAGGGCAATGGAAATGGATGGAATAGAAGAATATGAAACAACAATTGACCATTAATACCCTCCTGATGAGAAAATAGAGTATTACTAAGTCAGGGACCAATTTGAACTTTAAAAAACCACTAAAAGCTAGTATTATCCATGCACAAAATAAAATTTTCCATCCATTCTCTTGAGGCACAAAGTAGGATTTTGGAGGATAATGGATGGAAAGTGTTTCTATCTATTTCCATTACCATTCTCTATCCCGAATGAGAGGCACACAACAAGATTTTGGAGGATAATGGATAGAAAGTGTTTCTACCCATTTTCATTACTATTCTCTATCCCAAACAAGAGAACCCTCTTCCATCCATTTTCGTTCCATCCCCCTCTCCTAAACGCACTGTAAGTTTGCCAATCAACATAGGCAGAATAATAATATAGGTATCGGCCTCTGCTACCACCATATATCTGCATACCCTAGAAACGGAACATATGAACTGCCAGATCAAGTAAGGGATAAAAATTGCATATTGAGGCTAAGTTCTCTAATTGAAATAGCAATGAAATTAATTATGCTTTCAAGTTATCAGAGAAACAACAAAGAAGAAGTGAATCTTGTCAAACAAGGTCTTGAGGGCTGAAATGCCCAAACCTGGGAGACAACAATGTCAGCAGGATCAGTGAATATGGATCTTAGATCCTTGCATAAGTTAATTTGGGGAACTATAGGCCAGCATGATTTAATATGAGCATAACAACTCTGCGTGAGATGAAACAACAACAATAATAGAGATGTAATAATCTTCACTGGGTTTAACTATCAGCACTAATCTATGCTATTGGAGATGGTAATGAGGTATTGAAGAAGTTAGATCTGAAGTTGACGATAAAACATAATGGGTTAATTTAAAACAAGAGGCATGTTCAGGATGTTACCAATCATAGTCGTGCTTCCCACCGTCAGTGGACGACAATAGATCATCCATTCCACTCTTGGCCAATTTTGCTGATCCAACAGAAAGTCTCCCCAGTTTCACTGAAACTGCAGTCCCATGGTGAAGCAGGGTCAATTAAGCAGAGATTGATCCATTTTTTCATGTTCAAGCCAGAGAAAAGGGATCAAAAGAAAAACATGTGGTTAGCAAATTCAGGAAAGTAAAAGAGAATTCCAGATTCATTCATAACAACTGATCAAGACTCGGGAAAAACGGCGTCGTAAAAAGGGTTATATATGGTTAGAGATGACAAATGAAGCCAGAAAATTAGAATCTTTGGTTGTTAAACCACTCAATCTGAGACGCAAAGCAAAACTACTTGCTGGAAGCCGACAGTCGAGTCGAGAATGATAAAGAAAAGAAGTTCGTTCGAGTACATAATAAATGTAGACAGAAATAGAAAAAGAAGACGAAAAAGGAAAGGGGGGAAACGGATGAGGGGGCCGTACGGTCGGATTCATCGGACGACGTGACAGAGAGAGTCCGACGATTTCTCGAGAAGAGATCCAAGTTCTCGTCGATATCCCTGGACATTCCGGTGAGGCTGAGACCTCGCCGGTGCTGACCATTCCTGCCGCCGATCACAGACTCCTTCAGAGTGCGATTCATATCTACGAGACTAGGAATTCAGGAACTCCATAAAGCACAATGTGTTGTTCTTCTGTGTTGTTGAGAGAGAGAGAGAGAGAGAGCAATAGATGCGAAGGCAAACACGACAAGAAGCTTTCTTTCTCTCTTTCTGTGACTTTTACGTCATCGAGTAATGAATGCGAGAGAGAGAGAGAGAGAGAGAGAGAGAGAGAGTAGATCTGATCTGATGGACTGATGATGGGTTGGTGTAATAGCAGTAGAGTAGAGCAGAGTAATTTCCATTTGTAAAATAGAATCACAGAAAGTGAGAGTGAGATGAGAAGAATTTTTTAATGGGCTTTCTTCTTGCTATGTTATCTCCCAATAATTAATTAATTAATTGATTTCCAAACTAAAGCAAACCGAAACCGTGGATTCGTGCCACTGCGATCGAGTAGGGTTAAGAGATAGCGGCGGGGCCAATTGGCACAGAAAACTCGAGACATGAAGCAACTTTAACTGGCCCCATGTGATTGTGATTACTAGTAGTTCACTATTATTTAGTAGTAGAGCTAGTCAGTATAGTCTTTGTTGAGTTGAGATCTTGGCACCTTTTTCTAACCCCGCCCCTCCTCCTCCTCCTCCTCCTCCTCCTCCTATCCACCGTCTCTGGCTCTATTTCTGCCTCTCTCTCTCTTTTTTATTCGGTAAATGCTTGCTTGGTGGATGAAAGAATTAAAGAAACTCCAGTTTAATGTCTAATTAATAATATTCCTCAGTGAGTTGACACTGTAACCACTGGTTAGTTCCCTAATCTCTGTCTCTTACCCATATGATATGCCCATATCTAAACCAAGTCTAATATATATATATATATACTCTTAATTATTAATGCAAAACAGGCACGCCCGAGCTTAACCACTTCTCCATGACTTTCAAATATTTATGGGCTTAATATCTTTGATTGGAATTTTAACAGCAACAGAGAGGGGCTTTGTTTTGTTATCGAAACAAAAACCAAAACCAAAACAAAAACAGAGAGAGGCTTTATAAAATTTCCTTTCATTACTGTTAGTAGCAGATACAGAGAAATAAAAGTAGGCAATTAAGTGATCATTGATTGGACAAGTATATATGTGTATATGTATATTTCATTTTTTGTGTATAAATATGAGAGAGTGCATTTCTTAATTCATTTTGGAGGATTGGCTGAATGGGATTATGGGAACATGGTGCTGCTGATTAGCTAAGCTAGTTATTTATTCAAGCCCATGAGGCCGGTCACTATGATATTGATGGATGCATACATGTGCATATGAATGGTCAATTTTTATCCTCTTCACAATATATATATATATATGTATGTATGTACATACGTTGGAGGCATACGTAATGTGATCTAATATAATAGAATAGACGATGACAGAAACATTCACATGGGAGAGAAAGATTGATCGTTGAGCTAATGGGGTGAGTAGGAGCCACACACACATGAAATTGACATTGAAAGGCATCTCTCCTCAGTCCCGACGGCTCCTTGCAGTCGTAGTGTAGGTGTGCTCATGAGTCATGCATGATGTTTTCGATTTTGACGTGGTATTTGTTCGAACTAATGACTGACTGCTGGTGCATCTTCTCCAAATATCTCTCCCCCCCCCCCCCCCCCCCCATGCCAACTTGCTTTATTATATTCTAATCTGCGCAGATTAAATACCTTAACTTGATTATTGCTATTTGCTAACTACAACACGTGTATAACCATCGGGTGCGTGAGTGGGTGTGCTTGGTTAAATTATTTTCTTATTCAATGTTAGGGTTGTGTCATCGCCACTTTGATCAGACTAAATTTGGGATGAGCAAAAATTTGGTTAAATCGAACTAACCAAACCAAACCAACAAATTTGGTCGGTTCGATTATTGTTGCCCTTAAAAATCAATTCTTGGGTTTGGTTCGATTATTTTAGTAAAAATAATAAAAAAATCGAACCGAACCAAATAGCAATACCCCATCCCCCAAACCAAACCGCCCCCCTCCCTCACACGAGCGCGGCAACCCCCTTTGCCGAACCGAACCGAACTGGCTCCCCCTCCCTCACGCAGGCGCGACACCCCATGTCTGCTATCGTCTTCTCTTCACTCTTCTTTTCGTCATTCTCTCTCTAAGACTCTATCCCTCTCGTCATTTTATCTTTCTCTTTGAGATCTGGTTGGCTGTAGCACTACCTCATCTCATCTCTTCATAGATCTCATATCTAGTCACAAGGCAGCACTGCCTCATGGTCATCTCTTCGTCCCTTCTCTCTTCCTCCACCATCACTCGCCGTCGCCGATGGCAAAGACGAAGGCTCTTCGAGTTCGAGGCTTCGTAGATTAGGCCGCCTCATCTCTTCGTCTCTTCTCTCTCCATCCACCATCCCTCGTCGTTGCCGATGGCGATGGCGAAGACGAAGACGAATGCCGGAGACGAAGATGACGTCGATACGAGCTGCTACCGATGGCTAGAGACGAAGATGACGCAGATGCGAGCTGCTGCCGATGGCCAGAGACGAAGATGACGCCAATGGTTTTTAGGTTAGTTTTCTAGGTACAACTTATCTTTTACATTGAAAGTTTGAAACCTAGATTTACTAAAATCTAACCATTAGATTTTTTTAATTTTTGGGTATATGAGTCACTGTGGTTGGGAGGAATCCGATGATTGATTCCGATCATCAGAGTCACCGGCCGACTAGGTGGCCAGCGACAACAGCAAGGCAATCTCTTGTTTATTTTTGTGTTCTAGTTCGTTTTCGATTCATTTTCAGTTCGGTTCAGTTAGTATGGTGTAGGCTCCGGTTAGTTCGATTTCGGTTAGTTCGATTAGTTGGGGTGAGTCGATCAGTTCGGTTCGGTTATTACATATAGTTCAATTCGATTCGGTTCATAATTTTTGAACGGTTCGATTCGGTTATAACCAATTGCACCCCCGGACTAAATCTATATGCACACCCATTCCATTTCATGTGATTAAGGAGGTAAACTTTCTTGTAAGAATAATTTTCTACACCATATGAGAGGTGCTTAATTTATGTGTAGTTCTTTGATAAGATCGATTATGTAATTATAAATGACAACTAGTCTCTCTTAAGGAAGGAGATGAGCCTTTACCCTCTTCATAAAGAAAGAGAAAAAAAAAAAGATGCCAACATATTAAGAAATGACAGGAATGGAGCGGTCAAAGAGAGGGAGGGGAGGGGTATGGGAAGAGCAGGTGGAGTGAGATGTGAACCACCGGAATTGCTTTGAAGCAAAGTTATGGAAAAGAAATCGAGTCTGTATGTACCACACGAGCCATTAATACTTAATAGCGTGATCATGTCCCAGGCCCAAAAAATATAAAATAGAAGAATCGTGGCATCAAAATGGAGTGACACGCATGGCACATCCATCCATGCATCCATCCATCATCTTCTTATTATTATTATGATTATAAAGGTTCGGTTCGCATATATGAGAGAGAGAGAGAGAGATTGGTGGTGGTTGGATCTTTCTAGGAGTACAGTAACTGGTTAAATCATGCAATGCACCCAGACGATCAAGTGTGCTGTCAAAAATGTGGTGTTGCCGACCATCATCATCAGCTACGTCCCTGCCATTTGCCAAAGCCCCAAAGCCAATGCCACTGCCACCAACATTAATACCAATCGACAGCACACGTGCTCTGTTACTGCTTACAATTTCATTATTAAAGGAATTCTCAAACAACCTGTACATCAAATCACATGTGGCCACAATTATACACACCCTGACGCGAAGCAATGGATCCGCAGCCGCCGATGCCAAGTGCAAATGAGGATCACGGATCAAGTTATCATTCGGGGCACGGCACAGCACAGTCCAGTCCGTGTGCCCTTGGGCAAGGGCAAGTTTAGCCAAACCGCCATTATAGGAGTACCAACCCAGTTGCTATTCCTGCCAATGCCATTCATCAAAAGACCACACACACATTCACTCCCACACTAAGATACATGAATGAAATGGGCACGAAACAGATGATGATAATGAAGCACAAGTGTGTTGTCTAATGCTGAGAGTGCATATCCTACACTACTAAGAGTTAAAAGCACAAGTGTGTTGTCTGATGCTGAGAGTGCAGATCCTACACTACTAAGAGTTAAAGCAGGCAACAACATCGTTGAATCAGGTCTCCAAATGTCAGTCAACAATTATACCATTAAGTAATCCAACTCATGGTAACACAAGTTCCCATGGAACATTCAACCTCATTAGTAAGAGAATCCATTACCATAACATCATTCCACTCCTTATTACTTGTAGAAGTCGAAATCAGTATCTGGCTTCTTGACATTAGTCCGGTAACCTTTCTCAAAGTCCTTCGGGAGTATGACATAACGGTTTTTACGGACTGCGTGCATTCCTGCTTCTTGGCATATAGCAGCTATCTGTAGACGACAGAATCTTTATGTCACTGTTTTAATAGAATAAATGAACAAACAACATCAACAGTTCCACTGCGAACAAAATTGAAAAACAATTGGATTGTAAGTAATAACCATAACTTTTCTGCAGCATTTTGACACTCCAAATGACATATATCCCTAAATGGAAACCACGAATGATCTATGTGACCAAAAGCCAGGCAAAAAATACACCCAGGCATGAATATGCATTCTTCATTCGGCATCAGAAAGTGGAATCATTAGGAAAGAGGGCAGACATGCAATCATCTCAACATATTTTAGTCAAAGAAACAGTAAATTAAAAGGACAGCAATAAACTAACCTCAGCGGCGCTTATTTTATCAGGTCTAGAAACATAGTCCTCCAAGTCAACCTCATCGCTCAAGTTCATCTTGGCAGTGCAAACCTATCAGAGCACAATCAATGGTCAAGCTGTGTTTAACTAAAATAGTGAAGCTTTTCCAAGACCACTGAATCGCGCACGCGCGCACACACACAGAGTAGAACTGAGAACTGATAAATAATTGACGATAGAATTGAAGTAAATATTATACTGGTTCCATTTTAGAGCTATAGCTTTTTAACATGACAGAAAAATGATTACATTTTACCCAATATGCAATTGAAACTGGATGTGGCAGATGCCAAACTCAACTGACCTGGAAAACAAGCCTCTTTTGTCGTCTATCAGGCAAGGGGAACTCAATTTTCCGATCAAGTCTACCCGGGCGTAGAAGTGCTGGATCCAAGGTGTCCGCACGGTTAGTTGCCATTATCACCTTCACATTTACTGTTTGATCGAACCCATCCATCTGCCAGGCATGCAGGCCTTCACAAACTTAATTGGTCCATAATTACTTAAGAAAGCATATAAGCAGATTATTTGCTTATGCCTATTATATTAGACAGGCTCTAAGCCTACCAAACTATGATCTATACAATCAGGATGAAAAGATTCTTCCAACATTCATTCATTTTTCTCCATCACGCCACTGCCCCCCCCTCCCCCCTTTTTCCTCCCCACCCCAGTGCAACCATTTTATTTTCGGCTCAAATAATTTTACCATTAAGGCAGACCTAGCTCAAGTTTCAATAAATGCACCTGATTTAGAAGTTCCATAAGAATTCGTTGAACTTCTCTATCAGCTCCAGTTTGTGCATCAAATCTAGCAGTTGCAATAGCATCTACCTCATCAATGAAAATAATTGCAGGGGCATTCTCTTTAGCGAGACGAAAAACATCACGGACCATTCGAGGACCCTTAATAACAGCCAGAAACAGTACTCAATTAGATATCCAAACAGATTAGTTTTGCAGAGGCATTTAACAATAATAATGACAATAGAAAAGTTAAGAAGAAAACATCAGGAAGCAATCATAAGCAAGAAGAAAACTCATAAAGCATACCTCACCCAAATACTTCTGAACAAACTCAGAACCAACCACTCTTATGAAGGCCGCTGTTGTGTGATTAGCAACCGCTTTTGCGAGCATGGTTTTACCCGTACCGGGTGGACCGTAAAGCAAAACTCCTCGTGGTGGATCAATACCAATCTGCTTGTATAGTTCATGATGCGTCAAAGGTAGCTCAACAGCTTCACGAATTTCCTGCTTTTGAATGTCACATCCTCCAATATCCTGCCTCAGGGAGAATCAGAGAAATGACTTGGGATGATAAACCACTATCAGCATATAGCAGCTTCATAACAGGATTGAACGTTTCATAGAACAAATAGCAAATATAGAAGATTAGCTCAGTGGAAGTTGTTCTCAAGCATGCAACATGTAAACAGTTCCAATAAGAGGTTAACATAATTAATTAATTGGCACATGGCAATAGCATGGAACAGCTGAAAGGATGTGGAGACTAAGTCTAGAGAAGAACTCTAATATTTCTTCCAAAACATCAAGTCTAGGAGGTAGATAAATTACGATAGGGAAGTTTCAAACGTGACCTTAACAACTCAGTTTTTTAGAAAATAGTTGGATGTGTGCACACCAAAGCTTCTTAGCAGTGGATACAAGTGGCCAGGCATGATACCTGTGTGTGCTCATAAGAGAGCAAGAGAGACACAAGTTTATTCATATTGTCATATGCAAAGTGTTTTCAAAGCATAGTCGAGAAGCACAAACTTAAATGCATGTACGAACAAATCAGGCATACACAGCTTAACTCAAATTCAACCAATCTTGGAAATTTTGATTTTCTATCCTTCACAAACATGGATAATCGAACAAAATATTATTTGACAGTTCAACAAACTTTTAACTTAAAAATGCTTCACCTTTCATTATGCCTGTGAATTACTGGCAATTCACTAGTATAATCTAATGTGGCAGAGTCGTTCAACCATGAATTTCTTCAATAAGAAAATTTATCAATCAAGCATCAAGGAGGAGCAATATATGTACGAGAGAGAAATTAAAAAATAAAAAGCTCTACAATGACAATCAGCCCCTCAAAAGTTCTCCACAAACTCCAAATTTTCCTCCATAACTAAACCTGCATATCCAAATATATTTCAAAAAAATATTAAACATTTAACCCAAAACTAGACCTTTCCCTTTCCATCTGGACATATGATCTCCAAGAGACACACAATAATTGCTTTGAGAACCTCCTTTTGCAACATTTTCCTTCAGGGAAACCTAACCTTCTTGTTATCTTGTAGAATGTAATAACAATATTAAAAAAAAAATCCTTCAACTTCAAATTAACCATGTTTTAATCCAAACCCCACTCTCCACACACCAGCCACTCAAAAGGCTTGTTCCTCTCACCACCCATCTTTTTAGGGAAACAAAAAGGACACTTGTTTCCCTCCACCACGATGCTCATGCACTGTTTCAACCATCCCAACTGTTGTGAATATGTTTCCAAATGGCCATCCCATGAGCCATGCAAAACTTCCCAAGAAATCCAATCACCTCAACCTAAGGACTTTGCAGTTATCACTCTTCTCCAAATTATAAAAAAGGGCCTATATTTCACGGGCATTTAAGGTTGCATGTCTTTTCTACCTGATACTTCAAGTACAGCAATTATCACACCATCATAGAGCCTACAGGCTGCTTGTACAGCCTGATTAAATGTTAAACTATTTCTTTTGTTACCCTGTCTGATTACTCCAGTCCCAAGAGGAAGTGAGAAACATGGACTGTAGTATAATATAAAACATGAGAGTAGGTCCACACAACTGCTTAATATGTCTAGCTTACTCCACCATCATCCCCAAAGCATTAAGGAAAGAGAAATTCCAGAGAGAAACTATAATTTAGGAAGACAACCTACTTAAAGAAAAGCCTCAAGAAAAGAGACAAGACAGGAAGTGGCATGAGATATAGAGAGAAACTGTTGACAGATGACAATAGAACGCTAGTAGGCAATAGAGGATTGCCTTAAAACAGTCAACACTCTTGACAGTCAGGAAGCTAAGAGGTGTAAACAGTCGACAAATGGAGTGCAGCATCAACGCTATGCAAAGAAATGGTCAGAATGTGAGGATGCCTTCTTACTTGCCTTTAATCCGTGAATTATCCATCAATGTTACGAGGTCAATATAGATTTTCTGAATTAAAGCTCTGACATCACAATGTAAACTCTAAATCCACCTAAAGCATCCCAATGTATTATTCAACTAATAAAGTATGAGGGTAAATTTTTTTCTTCTTTTATTTTATTTAATTTTTTTGAAACCATAAAGTCCTCACACTCTGCATTTTATCATTTATTTTCGGATTTTATCATTTTAATTTGGTCGGACATCATCCCCTTGGACGATTGAAGAATGAGGGGATGATTGAAGAATAAGTAGCGAAACTGGGAACCTACAGTCCCCACCACCCAGCCTTTGATGTGTATGAAGGATAAGGAGGGTGGTCTACCTTTTCTCTTAGGCAGGCACCAAGCAGTATTATGTTCTAATGGGGTATTTCTGTTTGTTTTGATTTCTCCACGTTGAATCTTTTTTTTTTTTTTTCTGTTCTTCTGGTTTTTTATACAACTAACCATTTAGTGGCCGAATATGTCTTTGGGCATGGACATCAACCATGCCTTAGCCCTGCATGTTGTTGTTCACCCAAAATGTGACAAGCAACATTTTCTTTATAACGCCATGTGGCCCACTCTATCCAGCAATTACATGGTCAGATAACATATTCTCCCTTATATATATATGTGTGTGTGTGCCTACTTATCTGGCATTGTGAAGGTCGGATACCTTGAATCTTCTACTCTATCCGGTCTTCAAAAGGCTCTATACCTTTTTATATTTTTTTAATTTTATTTCTATCTAAGTCCATACTTATTTGCCTTAATAATGGATGAACTCACTAAAGATATCCAGACAGAGGTGCCATGGTGTATGCTATTTGCAGATGACATAGTGTTGGTGGATGAAACGAAAAGGAGTAAACACTAAACTTGAGTTGTGGATAAACAATTTAGAATCTAAGGGATTTAAATTAAGTAGAAAGAAAACAGAATATATGAAATGTAAATTTAGTAAGAATGCAAGAGTGGAGGATGTTATAATAAAATTGGAGGACCAAATCTTACAAAGAAAAGACCATTTTCGATATTTGGGATCAATGATTCAAAAAGATGGAGAAATTCACGAGGATGCCACACATAGAATTAAGGCAGGTTGGCTAAAATGGAGAAATGCATCGGGGGTGTTATGTGATGGTAAAATCCCATTAAAACTAAAAGGAAAATTCTATAGGATAGCTATAAGACCAGTCTTGTTATATGGCTCAGAATGTTGGGCAGTCAAATACCAGCATGAGCAAAAGACGAGCGTAGCGGAGATGAGGATGTTAAGATGGATGTGCGGCCATACAAGAAAAGATAAAATTAGAAATGAAGTTATTCGTAATAAGGTAGGAGTAGTGCCAATCGATGAGAAGATGAGAGAGAATGGATTAAGATGGTTTGGTCATGTGAGAAGGAGACCAAGAGACGCTCATGTGAGGAGAGTTGATGAAATGGAATAATTAGTCAAAAAAAGAGGTAGAGGTAGACCCAAGAAGACTTTGAGAGAGACATTAAAGTTTGATATGAAGTGTATGGATCTAAATGAAGATATGACAAGAGACAGAAATACATGGAAGTCTAGAATTCATGTAGCCAATCCCATATAGTGGGATAAAGGCTGGATATGTTGTTGTTGTTGTTGTTATTTCTATCTAGCCATGGACCCATTAGGCAGTAAGATACTTTGTGGATTGCATTGGCCATTGTCAACAACAAGGGTACAAGTTATTGATGATACCAAAATAACTCACAGTTAATGATTCTACTTGAGTGTTGAACAGAATTCAATTGTAAAAGGTACATCGAACTCGAGTGGACCATTACAAAGTCACAAGGTAGTCAGATCCAAGTAAAATCTTATCACAAATTACACTTTAAGCCTAGCTGACATGATAATCTCCAGAGCTAGGTTGAGACTTCATTGCGGCTTCTCATAGTAGGGTCAGAGGTGAGTGCTTGCTGGGATGGGGCATGACACACCATCACTTGGAAGTGTGAAATTATCTGAGTACAAAGCTCTTAACATGATCAAAATGTCTAGAGTCCAACAAGTTTGAGGCTTTTGATAGTTTTCCAGCTCAATCAAATTTCGAGATGGAGCCAAATTAAACAAACATTGCCAACAAGTAACAAATGCCTGAACTTAAGAATTTTCAAGATCACAATATAAAACAGTTTAGTTGAATAGGCTATTTATTCTGTTAAAGCCCAAATGCAATTGATGACACATATTCAAGAGAGCACCATAATTTCCAATCGTGTAAGAGACGGTTTGCAAGAAATTAATCTTAAAATAACAGTAGTAATGCAATGGTAGTATATATAAAAAGCAAGAAATTACGTTATAGGTAACGTCAGGCTTCTCGGACTGGCTCAAAAGGGAAATACTGGAGTCAGCCTCGGGAGGTAAAACGTCGACAAGGGCGTTGGAGTGGCGGTGCAAAGCGACAGAAGCAGAGGGCTTCAAAAGCTCACGGTTGAGGGTGCTAAGGATGCGAACGTAGTAGTTGGAGCCGGTGGTGGATCCGACGATGCCGTTGTTCTGGTCAACCATCTCCATGAACTGGCCAATGACGAGGGGCACAGATTGGATCCTCTTTACCTCCTCCTGGGCTCGGAGCAGTTCGCGCTTCAGGTTCTTGAGCTCGTCCTTGACGTACTCCTCCTGGATGTCGATGAATTCCAGTTGGCGCTGCAGGGATTTCAGCCGTCCGTAGAGGTCGTCGTCTTCGGAGGTCACGGCCGACAAGTGGTCGCCGCCAAGTGTTTCATATTTTATGGGCGATGGTCTTGGATCCAATAGAATCGCAGACGCTGCCATTGTTTGTCGTTGCTTCGCTGAACTTTGCCCTTCTTTCTCTTGTACTTGTTTACCTTCAGTCTTCTCTTTCCTCTTCTTTCTTGGGCTTGTAACCCGAGCAAATGAAATTTGGTTTTTTAATTTTCTCATTCCTCTTCTTAATTTTCATTCCTTAAATTTGTTTTATTTAAAAAGTAATTTAAATTTTTTTATGAATATGATTTCTTTTATTTTTGTGTTTTTATTTTTTATTTTTTATCTATTAAACTCTCAAAAATTCAACAAGACGTTAATATAATTTCTTAACTATCAATCTTAAAAGTTCGTAGAGTAATTTCTAAAATTCCTTTTTTTTATACTAACTCAGATGATTCCTATAAAATTGTCAAAATCTTATTAGTAAATTTGATATTATCTACCCTCTCAATTGAACGAATTATTCAATAATTATCTATATATTTTGTCTAATAAAACAAACACAAAATTTACTAATAAAATTTGAATTGATGATTTTAAGTTATAGCATACTTAGGTTAGTCTGTAACGTCCCGTTTTTTGAGCGCGCCATAATTTAGGATAATTATGAGATAATAATTTTTTTTTATTTAAAACTACAACTAAACCATATTATTGCTTTTATCCACCTCAAAATTTTCATATATTTATCTTAAAAGATAATCAATATAAACATTAAATGCGGAAGTTATAATTGAACTTAACATCTTAATATTAATTATAAATCAATTCTTACATCCTCATTTTTCATAAATAATATTCTACATCATTATTTCTCAAAACGTTTAAAATTTGAAATGACAGAACTTAAATATATGGGTTACATAACATACATTCAATTCATCGTGCACTTTGCTAAGTGTCATTTCATGACTCATTTATCCTCGTTTCTGCTACAATCTCCATCTGGAATGTTTGAATATTCCAGGGGCAAAACTCAAATTAAATGATCAATTATCTAAGTAAGAGTACATCATATAATGCATATGTATGAATGCAATGTACATAACACTATAACTCTTATGTTTGGGTCGACTGCACCTTAAGATTACCTGTCATTTTTATAGTCTCCCTAACAGACCAGGGTGTATGGGTGCACCATTTGCAAAACAACAGCATCAGTACCTAATCTCAAAACCCATGTAACGTATGACCATGAATCTCATCGTGCTCATATGCATATATCATCATCAAAAAATATAAATGCAACCTACGTGATGCATAGCATACCATGACTTGTCAACATGATAACTAAAGCTTTCATGAATTGGGTTTTGTATTGAATAACGCTTCCAAGTTATTTTTATAAATTAAGTCAAATTAAGTAGTACCACTTATCTTGTAAAAAGATAATTTTTTTCATAGCGTAATTTTACCTCAAAATTCACGTTAGACTTCCAATCGTACTCAATTATGAACCTTAATGTACCTTGAGCATCATAATTATTTAAGAAAATCATATTTTTAATTTTATATAATTTTTATAATTTCTCTCATTTTCTCTTATTATTTCCTCAAGATTATGAAATAAATACTTTCTCATAAATTTTTCTCAATTTCTCTTTACAATAATTCCTAAAATAATATTCCTAAACCCTATAAATTCACTCATAATTTTTAGAATCCATATTTTATTTATTTCTCATTTTCTCTTTGATTTTCAAATATTTATTACCTCAAAAATCCATAATAAATACCAATCATGCATTTATTTTCTAATTTCATCATCAAAAATTTTAAAATATCATTCTCATATTTCTGAAATTTTTGAAGAAATTTTTGAAGATAACTCACCTTCCCACGGAGCGATTCGGTATTCTTCTATATTGCAACGAAGCCTTGATTTGCGTATCCAACAACTCCTTCTGCCACAAATTTTCACACGAACTACTAAACCCAGCCTATAAGATTTTTCTAGGAATTTTTGGTATTTTCTCTATTTTTTTTCTATTTCTTTCTTTCTCTTTTTTAAATCTTTTTCTCACTATCAAATCTTTCTTTCTTACAACATTTCTCTTTCTAATTTAAGTTTTCAAACCTTTCAAATTTTCTTTATTTATAGAAGGTTGAATTAAACTTACCATAATTGTAGTGACCCACTATCTTTAATTATTTTGTCACATTTCTTAATTATTTTTCACTAAATCTCACCCATAATCTTTAATTATTTGTTCACACTCTACTTTGTCTCCCACATTTCTCAATTATTTCACCCATTATGTTTGATTATTTATCAACACCGTACTTTGTCTTCCACATTTCTCAATTATTTCACCCATTATCTTTAATTATTTTGTCACATTTCTTAATTATTTTTCACTAAATCTCACCCATAATCTTTAATTATTTGTCCACATCCTATTTTGTCTCCCACATTTCTCAATTATTTCACCTATTATCTTTAATTATTTTGTCATCATAATTATTTTTCACTAAATCTTCTTTTGAATAGATTATTCTTTCATTTAGTTTATTAATTTTAAACTCATTTTCTTAATCTACTAACTCTAAGCCCATTTACTTTGTCTTTCCTTTTTTTTAACTTAACCTACTAGTTCAAGTGCATTTACTTAGTTTTTCCTTTTTCAACTTAGCTCACTAACTCTAAACCCATTTATTTAGCCTTTCATTTTTCAACTTAGTTTACTAACTCTAAACCCATTTACTTAGTGTTTCCTTTTTCAACTTAACCCACTAACTCTAAGCCTATTAGTTTTCTCAGTTATAATCTCTAATGAATGTCAAAAATATTTTAAATATAAAAAATTAATTATTATTATTCTCAAAATATTAGGATATTACATAGTTACTGCACTTAATCTCACCCATATCGTTGCACATAGTGATTGGGATTTTCTCTTCCAAAATGAATAAATAATTATAAGAGTTTAAATCGTAAAGAGAGTGGTCGTCTCAATAAATCAGCAAATTAAAAAAAAAATTCTTTAGTGCTTATTATTATAGGTTGATATAACCCTCTTCTACTCAAGAATCTCTTCAATAATCTTTCTCACCTCAAATCCTAAAGAAATTTGGGAGATAGATTTTAGACAGATTTCAAACAAATTTATTGTATATGATTCGTGTTGACCTTGGTGGAAGTATCGTTCCCTATAATTTCATCTTAGTTAGCGTTTGTTAATTAAGATATAGATAAAAAATATGAAATAAAAAAATATATTGGACAATAATATTTTTCATTATATTTTTTAAAAATAAATCACATGACTTCTTAAAATTTCAAGATAAAATTATTTTTTCCCTTAAATAATTTATCAAATAATCCTATCTTACTCGTTTTAACTGACACTAGACAATAATTTTTGTAATATCTCGCATTGAGCAATAGGAATAACTAGAACAACTTACCTTGATGAACTTACGCGAACTTCCTAGGGGGTCATACGTTCTTAAACTTCCCTAGCTCAAGCACGTTTAACACGGAACTTCTTTGTCTACATTCAGCCCAAAAGGTATCTAGCTGGTGTTGTTTTTTTCCTTACTTATCCTCGATATATACTACCCTTCTTTGAACTCTTGGGGTATTACATTCTCCCCCCTTGAGCACATAACGTCCTCGTCATACGACTTTACAACTGATCCCATATCTTCTCCCCTTAGGGGGCTGCCATCCTAAAAGCCTTCCAAAAGACGTTCCTTGTACAGGCCCTTGAGCCTCGGAGCCACTTCTTGCCCTCATCAGATCGCCTTTACCATTAGAGCTTAGGCTTTAGATTCTTAGGAAATAAAAATGGGGATTATATGACACTTGCGTGCATAAATAAAGGGTTAAGCACATTCTCATGCATTGTATTGCATACATTGTAGTCTGGAGCAAGTTTTTGGCAGGATAGGTATGAAGATAAGTCGCGATATATTCACAACCTTGCTCTGTCAAGGACTCTAGGTCCCTTTTTGCATATCATGATTGTGCATGTGGAATTCTATGTTATGTGGCATATTATTTTGTTCTGTATAATGAATCAGTCTAAATGTTGTTTGCAGGAAATCATGCCTTATAGGACTTGAGGTAGTGCGATCTGGCTCGTGGGAGTGGCGGTTGCTGTGGGGGTGGCCATGGTTGCGGAAGAGGGCATGCTACTCCTATCTTGACTGTACCTTCTTGGGGCGCCCGATGACCACGTAAGGACGTTGTCGAGCAGCACCCAGGTAATGGGGATGCTGATGTCCGCCAGGACACCGAAAAGGCAAAATGATCTTTCAGCTTGTTTATTGAGGACATGATCAAGTTGGGAGTACGAGAAATGGTGAGTGAGGTACTGAGGACTTTGGGGATACCCGGGAGTGGATCATGATCTCATGTCAGAGGTCAGGCATTATAGGAGGAGCAAGACCAGGGGATGGATGTTCCTTTGTCAAAGTTTGTGTGACACGACCCGCCCTGATTTGATGGAATCATTGGCAATAGTAAGGTGGAGTCGCAGCAATTCCTGAGTAGGTGTAGGAGGATTGGCGATGCTTTGGGTTGTAACCAGCAAAGATTGGTGCTACTTTTCGGTTGGATGACCTATCATACTCTTGGTATGAACAGTTGATGGCGATCAGATCACCTGGTGCCCCACCCTTAAGGTGAGATGAGTTTAGCAGCAAATTCAGGGAAAGATTCATCCCTGAGGCAGTTAGGAGGGCTAGAGCTAGAGAGTTTGAAGATTTGAGGTAGATAGCTGATATGACAGTGGAGCAGTACAGTGATCGATTCACTTACTTGGTAGAGTTCGCTCCTAAGCTGGTGGCCACTGAGCAAGATAGGGTGGAGCGCTTTGTGAATGGGTTGGTGGAGCCCCTTTATAAGTCAGTGGCTCTTTCTCACATTCCCACATATGCTAATACGGTGAATGGGGCCATGATCGTAGAGAAACAATCTATGGAAGAGTGAGCCTTGAGAAAGCAACGCAAGAGGGCAATGAGTGATGCCATGGGTTGTGGAGGTAGCGATCAACAGCCACTAAAGAAGAGACCCCAGTAGCAACAATAGTATTAAAGAGTTGAAGGGTGTAACACCCTGCCTTACATGGGCGCGTCACTATAAGGGAATCTTCGGGAATTTTTTTTTTTTTTTTTTTAAGTTCATCACATGCAGTGCCAAGAGAACAATCTTCACATGCAGATAGAATCTCAAGAACCCCAGCCTTGCCCATTTAACTAATCAAGACCAATAATCTTAAAAACTAAATAAGACATATTATAACGCAGCAAATATATTAACATCAAACACCGTGGTTCTTACATAGTATTTCCTCAACAAAATATGTAATACAGTCTACCAAATGATAACATCATTACCTTACAATTGTTCATACATAATCGAAATACATACTAAAGCTCCCAAAAAAATACAACAACCATCAAACTAAACACCGTTGGCCCTTAACCGACCATGTCCTCGTCCTTGCAGCAGTCCCTGGCTGGAACGTAGAATGTTCCAGGGGCATAACCCAGGTTAGATTATAAAACATTTAAGTGATGGCATGAAACAGTTTACGGAATGCATAAAAAACATACGAGCATGGCACCACAAAACAACAACAACGTACAACACGTCTAACTTGAGAAATCTCCGTGACATATTCAACCTCCTGTGGAAAATCCATTCCACACACCGTTAGGGTTGACCTTGCCACGACATACTTAATCCTCGAGTGCCCTAGCGTGTCACCCGTTCACCTGGATTAACCTTGTCCCATTCCTAATTTGACCCCATCACGTCCCCATGGACATAACAACGACACAAAAATCAATGCCCCGATGATATGAAAAATCACACGCCATGCACTGACTCATTTATAAGTAAAAACAATTGATGCAATATACCACATGTTTAATATGCATACGATGCCACAAGTACATAAGTAAAATGCCTATGTATAAAATCCCGAGTTCTTGAGGGTATAACTGCTCAGCAGAACCAGTTCAATCACATGCAACATAAGCTCGGGAGGGTAAAATCACTCACCTGAACTCACTATATGCACACCAAGACACCTTTAAGATAAGGTAAGCTTAGAATCAAACCACTCACCTCAAACGTATTCGGATTGCCTTTATTCTTGTGCACTGCCTCGATTTGTGTGTCAAATCACAAACACTTGAACTTATACTCAACCTCGAGTCATGATACTTCCTAAACATCAAATTTGATTAAGGAAGCATCAAAATCCATTTTTCTCTTTTTTTTTTCATAATTTTCTCTATTTTTCTCCCAATTTTCGCTTCGATAATTCCAAAATAATTATCTTCTCAAACATTTTTCTAGATATTTCAACATAACAATTCCTAAAATAAATATAGAAGAAATACCAAATTTACCCCTATCCACGCGCCATGCGCGTGGTTGCGTGTGAGAGCTGGCACGTGCAGCCACGCGCCATCGTCTTCCTCGATTTTTCGACCGCCGGCGACGGCTCCAATCCCAGATCTGAGCATGCCCTTTTGAAGCCCTGTCAATGTCGATCCAAATGGTATCGATTTCTGGCTGAAAGGACACCGAAAAAGCCCCTTAATCGATAGTTGGAGGTTAGCAAAAGCAGTCCGCCACTCATCTCTGGTCGAGCTTCAAATGGCCACCAAACTTGCTCCAAAACGCACAAAATGCTCTAGAATCACTCTCCTTGATGCAAGGATCAAAACCCCCTTATCGAATCCCTAAAAAATATTCAAAATCGTGGCTAATTTGTTGCCCAAAACTTGGAACCCTCGGCCTCTATTTATACTCAAAAATTGGCCAGATCTTGGCCAATCAACGGCCATGGCTTGGTCCCTAAGCCTCCTGCACGGGATACAACCTCCCTCAAGCCTTCCTCGATCGTCGCATTGCCAAAATCGGGGGCCATGTGCAGAAGAAAGCGGTGGCCGATTTCTTCCTCACTATGTTCACACTTGAAGTTTGGTAAATTGCACTTCAGCCCTTGATTTCTTCCAATCTCGATTTTGCCCATTTCCTTGAGCCCTCAAACTATCCAAATATACCACTAAGTCCCACAAGCTTGGTAGTTGGTACTATTCATTTCATCCTCGAAATTCTCAAAAATTTACCTTTTTGACCTCCCTCGAACAAATTTAGAAAATTACACTTAGCCCCGACTGGTCGATTTGACCTTAAATCCATTTGTTTCAATCCGAAATCGCTCAAGAGTTGTTTCACACACAAAATCTAAGTCCTCAAGACACTCCGTTGATTTTCTGGATATTCCCTACGTCGATTCGATTTTCTCAGCCTTGTCGACAACTGTACCGGAAACTGTTCCCAATCCCATTTCTTTTGATGCTAAAAATCATAACTCATATTACTTGTCAGTACTATTATATTTTCCTTAACTATCTCTGGTCCGGGGTACTCCCTCCGGTCAATTTGGTCTCTTAAAACTGCGATGGTATACCTTAAAGACTCATTCTTTCAAAAATTTCAATTATACCCTTCATAACATTCCATTTATACCCTTAAAAAATTCTTGGGTATTATAGAGGGCCTAGTGGGCAGGGGTAGCAACCACTTCATGAAAGAGTAAATAGACAGCCATGAGGGTTCAGAGGGGGTGGTAGAAGGGCACCACTCTGCCAGTCGTGCATGCGGCCTCACCACGGACTATGCCACCATCTGATAGGAGCCTATTTTGGGTGTGGTGAGACAGGCCACCTTATGAGGGATTGCCCTTATGCTCACCAAGAGGTTGCGTATGGAGTCGAGCGTGGAGAAACGTAAACGATGCCACTTCAGATGCGAGCTCCAGTTCCGTCTTTTCCACCATCTTTAGGTGGTAGAGGTCAGGGAGGTAGAGTCCCGGGAGGCCAATGAGGCAACGCCACTAGGAGGTACGCGAGGGTCTTTGCCATGACACCTTAGGATGTTGAGGCTATCAATGCCGTTGTCATAGGTATGGTTTTCATTTCGCATATTGATGCCTTGGTTTTGTTTGACCCAGGGTCCACATATTCGTATGTGTTGCGAGCATTTGCCCCACTCTAGGTAGGATACTTTCACCCCTAGAGCAATCTATGATGGTAGCCACCCCTATAGGAGAACCCTTAGTAGTGGACACAATGTATTTAGGTTGTGTAATCACTGTAGCCGGGCGTGACATGGTAGCCGATTTAATCCTATTAAGGGATATGGGATTTGATAGTATATTAGGGATGGGTTGGTTAACTTCTTGCCATGTCATCTTAGATTGTAGAGGAAAGAATGCGTGGTTTGACCCTCCTAATGGAGACCGATTTTCCTTTCAGTGCGACCAACCCCCCGTAGTTAAGAATGTTATATCTGTTTTAGAGGTGAGACAACTAATTAATGAGGGGTGTAAGGCATTCCTAGTCGTGGTGCAAGAGATCCATGAGTCGAGGGGTAAAATAGGGTAGGTGCTTATAGTGAGGGAGTATCCAGATGTATTTCTCGGGGATTTGCCGTGACTACCTCCGGAATGTGATATAGTGTTTGGCATAGATTTAGTTTCAGAGACTTGACTAATTTCAATACCCCCGTACCGTATGGCTCCAGTCGAGCTAAAAGAGCTTATGGTACAAATCCAAGACCTTTTGGTTAAGGGCTTTATTCGCCCAAGTACCTCGTCGTGGGGAGCACATGTGCTCTTTGTAAAGAAAAATGATGGAACTATGAGGCTTTGTATTGACTATAGGCAATTGAACAAGGCCACTATTCGGAACAGATACCCATTACCTCGCATAGATGACCTATTTGACCAATTGCAAGGTGCCTAATGTTTTTCCAAGATTGACCTAAGATCGGGTTATCACCAACTTTGTATTAGGGGAGATGACATTCCTAAGACTGCCTTTAGGACTCGATATGACCACTATGAGTTTTTAGTAATGTCATTTGGCCTTACGAATGCCCTAACGACATTTATGGATCTCATGAACAAAGTATTTAGATTGTACCTTGATCGCTTCGTCATTGTGTTTATCGATGACATATTGATTTACTCGAGGAGCCAAGATGAGCACGAGCAGCACCTTAGGGTAGTGCTTCAGACTTTGCGAGAACATAAGTTATATGCTAAGTTCTTGAAATGTGAGTTTTGGTTGGATAACGTGGCGTTTTTGAGCCATGTGGTGTCCAATGAAGGCATCATGTTAGACCCTAAGAAGATTGGGGTCGTGGAGAAGTGGCTTAGGCCTAGTTCAGCTAGCAAGATATATAGCTTCCTAGGTTTAGTCGGTTATTATCGTAGATTTGTGAAGGACTTTTCAAAGATAGCCTCCCCATTGACCCGTTTGACCCAAAAAAATGTTAATTTTGGGTGGTCTAATGAGTGTGAGAGGATCTTTGTAAGACTCAATGAGAGTTTGACTATGGCTCCAGTGTTAGCTTTACTTTCAAGGGAATGTGGCTATGCCATTTTCTGCGATGCCTATAGGATTGGACTTGGTTGTGTCTTGATGGAACATGGTTGAGTCATTACCTATGTCTCAAGGCAATTGAAGAGGCATAGACAAAACTACCCCACCCATGATCTCGAGATGACAACAGTGGTGTTTGCCCTTAAGTTATGGTGACATTATCTATATGGTGAGACCTGTGAGATCTATACCGATCACAAAAGTCTAAAGTATATATTCGAGCAAAAGGATTTAAATCTAAGACAAAGGAGATGGATGGAGCTCCTTAAGGATTACGACTGCACCATACTCTATCACTCGTGTAACACCTCGCTTTTCTCTTATCAAGCGTGTCACTATGCTGAGCCCCAAAATATACATAAATTATTTTTTTCTTTCTTTTTCAGTACATAACTTAACATCATATCCTCAATATTGAAATACATAAATACATGGAGATTCCATAATATTCTAACAAGACTAATCATCAATAAAGCATCAGCTAAAACATATCCGAGTCAGCTCGTTGAATCCATCAGCCACGTCATCACGTGCCGTCATATCTCAACCTGCTCCTTGCCTGAACTGCAAGTCTAAACTGGAACGTTGAATGTTCCAGGGGCATAACCCATTAGAAGATGAAACTTCTAGTGAGGGTCCAAAATATATATACTAATGCATGATGCAATAACATGAACAACATTTGACCTTAGTGTAATTTCCCTGGCCCGCAAGCCTGGCTAGGAATCCTAGGCAAATCCCGAACCTCTGCAGGATAAACCTAACGTTATTCCCTCAACGCCCTTGGGGAATTACGGCTACGCTCTAGGGGCGACATCCCATTCTCATGCATAAATATCAATGTGACAATAATATCGTGTCATACAATTATCACGACTTTCCATGCAATATGACAAAATGAATCATATCTTTCGTAAATATTATGCATAATAAACAATCATATCATGTAGGATAGGAAAACTCACAAAACCACATTTAGTATAAAATTACTCATCTTTTGAGATAACCTTGTATTTTCTCAAAAAGCGTGCCCCGCCTCGATTTTTGTGCCAACTCTCAAAAATTGCACCAATCACATCATCTCGATCACCTCAATCATAAAATAATATTTAATCACTAAATATCCTCAATATTCCATTTATTTTATTTTTCCTTCATTTTCTTTTATTTTTCCTTCTAAGAATCCCAATAAATACATCGAGACTATTTTCTCAAATCTATCTTCACAATAATTCATAATAGACTATAAACTTCCAAGGAAAAATACTGAACTTACCTAGATGTTCCGTTTTCACGTAAAACGAGGTTCTTTGATGCTAAAACCGAGACAACCGAAAGCCCAACTTGAAAACTAATTGCACACACTTCAAGATCTCGATTTATCAAGATTTTATAAAAAAAAATTCAAAATTTTTCAGCTAGCCATGCGCCCACATGCGTCGAGAGTGGGAGAGCGAGTGAAGTCCGACGTGTGTACCTCACGCGCCGGTCGTCTTCTCCGACGTCGATTAGCCGGCGATGCTAGTTTTCTCCACCTCATTCTTCCTCTTGGTGAGTCGATCCTGATGGGCCTACTTGCTGCTCGAAAGGATGGCCGGAAGGGCCTCAACCAGAGGCTCGAAACCTCGGTCAGGCGGTCCGCTCCAGATTCTAGCGAAGCCTCGATCGGCCTTCAAACCTCACCTAAAACCCTCGAAATTCTCTAGAATAACACTACTACTCATGGGCAACAAAAGCCCTATGATTTGAACTCCCAATTTGTTCGTTTTCACCTTCGATTTGAAGGTTTAAACTTCTAAATTTTTGGCCACTTCGTGCGCTATTTATAGGCATCTTTGACATTTCAAATGCCCAAGATCGGATAGCCCATGGCCTTTAGAGCATATACCTACCTTAGATAGCCCCAAAATCGACCTTACCCGACCACTAAAAGCGATTTGCAGGTGTAATACCCGGGAAGTTATTCAGAGTATAAATGATTTTTAAGGAAGGGTATAACTGGAATTAGCAAAAGAATAAGGCTATATGGCACACTAACGTAGTCTTAGATGATTAAATCAGTCAGAGGGAGTAACCCGGACCTTAGATAGCTAAAGAAAATTATACAGTATCGACAAGTGATTCGAATTATGATTTTTAGTAATGAAAGAAGTGGGATCGGGAACAGTTTTCGGTACAGCTGTCGACCGGGCTGAGAAAACCGAATCGACGTAGGAAACGTCCAGAAGATGAACGGAGCACGTCAAAGACTAGTATTTAATGTGTAGAACAACCCTTAAGCGATTTCGGGTTGAATCAAATGGATTTAAGGTCAATTTGACCAATCGGGCCTAAGTGCAATTTTCTAATTTTGCCCGAGGGAGGTCAAGACGGTAATCTTTCAGGAGTCTTGAGGGTCAAATGAGATGTACTAAACTTGTGGGACTTAGAGGTATATTTGGATTTATCAGGGGAGTTGTAAAAAGGGCAGAATTGTCATTTGAAGAAAACATGGGTCAAAATGCAAAAAATGGAAAATGGCATAGTGTGAACGCGAAGGGATTTCGGCCGCCGCACTGCCACCGCACGTGGAGGCCGTTTCCGGCGATGGGACGGCCGAGGCTTGCTTGGGGAAGGTTGTATACGGCCAGGAGAACACTTGGGGACCAAGCTTGGCCGTTGATTGGTCGGAAAAAGCTCGGATTTTTGATATAAATAGAGGCCGCGAGTTCGAGCTTTTGAAGCGTAAATCGATTGAGTTTTTGAATGATTTTGAGCGAGTGATTAAGGGGCTTTTGGTCGCGAGGCATCAAGGATCGCTTTGGGCTCGATTTGAAGCATTTTGGTGCATGTTTGAGGGCCAATCGAAATCGGCCGAGGGTTAGAGGCGGACCGCGCAAGCCGGACCTGTAAATCGATTTTTGAAGGCCTCAACGATGTTGTTTCAGCCTGATTTTGGTGCCATTGGGATCGATTCTTCAAGAGCTTCAAGGGGGTACCGGTTTTGCAGTCATCGGAGGGGTCGTCGCCGGCGGGTCTTGAGGAAGAAGACGACGCGCGTGGCTGCACGCGCCAGCCTCCACGCGCAGCCACGCGCAGGGCGCGTGAGAGCGCGTGCGAAGGGCTATTTTGGTAATTTTAATTCCAATATTTTTATTTAATTATTCTAGGAATTATTGTGTTGAAATATTTCGGAAAATAGTTGAAGAAATAATTATTTTGGAATTAACGAGGAGAAAATTGGGAGAAAATAGAGAAAATTATGGAAAATTGAGGAAAATGGATTTTAACGCTTCCTTAATTAAATATGGTGTTTAGGAAGTACTGTGGCTCGAGGTTGAGTATAAGTTCAAGCATTTGGGATTTGGCACGCAAACCGAGGCGTTGCACGAGGATCGAGGCGATCTGAATACATTCGAGGTGAGTGGTTTGATTTTAGCCTTATCTTGACTCGAAAGTGTCTTAAAGTGCTCTTGGTGAGTTCTTGTGAGTATTTGTACGCTCCTAGACTTAGCTTATTTTACAAGGCATTTACTTACATTCGTTGTGTCAATATTGCATTAACTGTTTATTTTTAAAAGTATTGGTGCATGGCGTGTAAATTTTCATGTCATATAGGGTCAAGTCTAATTGCATCGTTGGGTCCATATGGGGCGGTAAGGGTCTACTTGAGATTGGGACAATGTTAATCCAGGTGAACGGGTGTCACACTGGGGCACTCGAGGGAATAATGTTAAACCAGGTGAACGGGTGTCACACTGGGGCACTCGAGGGAATAATGTTAAACCAGGTGAACGGGTGTCACGACGGTGCACTCGAGGGATTAACGTTGGACCAGGTGAACGTGTGCCACAGTGGGATATTCGAGGGATTAAGTATGTCAAGGTGATATCTCGAGTTAGACATGTCTTGCATATTTACGTTTATCTGAGTATGCCATGCTCGTGTGTCTCTCATGCATTGTATGAACTGTTTTATGCCGCCACTTAGATGTTTATCATCTAACTTGGGCTATGCCCCTGGAACGTTTAATGTTCCAGCCAGGAACTGCTGCGGAGGCAAGGATGTGGCCGGTTGAGGGCCAATGGTGCTTAGTTTGTTAAGTCGTTGTAACGTTTGGAGGATTTAACATGCATTTCAGGTTGTAAACGAGTAGTTGTATATAGCAATTTTATCATTTGATCTGTATTATGTATTTTGCTATGGAAATACAATGTAAGAACTATGGTGTTTGGTATTAGTGTATCCGCTGCGTTGTATTAAGACTCGTTTAGGTTATTGATCTTGATAGTTAAACGGGCAAGACTGGGGTTCGCGGGGTTTTGTTTCTGCATGTGAAGATTGTTCTTGAAATACCGCGCGTGTTGAACTTAAAGAAAAAAAAAAGAAGAGAAATCCTGGGAATACCCTTATAGTGACACGCCTGGCGAGACGGGGTGTTACAGCAGGTATTGACCATTCGGCCGAATTCTTTGGTCGATTATTTTGCTTTTTCAGGCCACTATGATGACTATTGTCGCCCCTTTCCTTTATAAAAGTTGGTCCCTGGCCTTCCCTCATGCCATCCCTGTGGCCAAAATTGGCCATGGCTGACCAGCCATGTGCTGGTCAGTCTAGTTTTATAATTTTGCACTTTAGCCCCTCTACTTTTGGCTTTTACTTTTTGACCCCATTTTTCTTAGCCTCTAGACTTTCCAATATTGCATTTAGAACCCTCAAGTCCCAAAACATCAATTTGACCCCTGAAGATTCTCAGAAATTATCGTTTCGGTCCTCCTCTAGCAATTTTGAAAAACTGCACTTAGGCCCGAATCTTTGTTTTGGCCTGAAACCCTCTCGTTTCTTCCTGAAACCTTTGAAGGGTTGTTCCTTATTAAAAATCGAAACCTCCTCAAGCTTCCGTTGACTTCCAAGAAATCATCTATAACAATTCGGTATTGTAGCCTAATTGGCAGCTGCATTTTTACTGTACCGAAAATTATTCCCGATCCAATTTCTTTCGGCACCATAAATCCTATCTCGGGGTGCTTGTTAATGTTACATCATTTTTCTTTGGCATCTCGGCTCCAGGGCACTCCCGGTAGTCAATTTGGTCAATTTTTTGGGCTATTCAGATACCAATTTTCTCTGAAATCCCATTTCTCTAATAAATTACTTATTTTTAATTAATCCAAATTTTTCAGGTATTACAACCCGGGCAAAGCTAATATAGTAGCTGATGCCCTAAGTAAGAAGTCAGTGGGAAGCTTAGCCTATATTATCAAAGTCAGAAGACCCCTAGTGCGTGAGATACATGGTTTAGAGGCGACTGGCATGTGTTTCAGGTTAGCGATACGAATGTGTTCCTAGCTCATGTCTAACTTCGTTCCACCTTGGTTGAGGAAATTAAGGCGACTTAGTCTAGAGATCCATCCTTAGCCAAGTTGATGGATGTAGCCCGTAAAGGTAAGGTTAATGAAGGCAAGACTAAGGAGTTCATGGTGGACTTTGAAAGCGTTTTAAGGAGTGGGACATGCTTATGCATTCCTGATGTGGATGGCCTGAGACAGCGCATGTTAAGGGAGGCACATCACTCGGTATACACCATACACCCTGGTGCAAACAAGATGTATCGGGACATTAAGATGTTATATTGGTGGAATAAATTGAAGGAAGATGTGGTAAAATTTGTAAGTCGATATGCGGTGTGTTAGCAAGTGAAAGCTGAACATCAGAAGCTAAGTGGGGAGATTCAAAGGATACCGATCCCTAAATGGAAGTGAGAGAGACTCACCATAGACTTCGTTGTAGGATTACCGACATCTAGGAAAGGTAACAACTCTATATGGATGGTGATAGATAGATTGACCAAGAACGCCCTATTAATACTTGTAAACACTAGTTATATAGTATCTCAGTATGTTAAAAAATACATAGATTATGTGGTTAGGTTGCATAGAATTCCACTATCCATTATCTCTGATTGAGGGCCTTAGTTTACCGATCAATTATGGAGGGAGTTCCAAAAGGCGTTAGGGACGAAATTGAACTTTAGCACCATATTCCACCCTCAGACTAATGGGCAATCTGAGCGGACTATTCAAACCCTATAAAACATGCTTAGAGCATGTGTCATGGATTTCGGGGGTGACTAGGAGAAGAACCTATTGTTAGTTGAATTCGCATATAACAATAACTATCACTCTAGTATCCAGATGGGCCCATATGAGGCATTTTATGGTAGGTGATGTAGGACTTCTGTAGGTCGGTTCAAGGTAGGTGAGGTTCAACTGGTTGGGCCAGCTAAAGTCCATGAGACTATGGAATAGGTTTGATTGATTAGAGAGAGATTGTTGGCAGCCCAGAGTCGATAGAATTCCTATGCGGATCATCGTAGGCATCCCTTAGAGTTTGGAGTCAGAGATAAAGTGTATCTTAAGGTGTCACCTATGAAAGGGGTGATGAGGTTCGGCAAGAAGGGCAAGCTTAGGCTTAGGTACATTGGTCTATTTGAGATTTTGAACCGAGTGGGTGCAGTGGCATACCGATTAAACCTCTCTTCTACTTTCGCGAGTATCCATCCAGTGTTCCATATGTCTATGCTGAGGAATCATGAACCTGATCCATATCAAGTTCTTCCCCCACTGACCATGAAGATAGTGCAAATAGATAAGAATCTTAGTTATGAGGAGCAGTCAGGGCGCATTGTTGATAGATAAGTAAGAAGGATTCGAAACAAGTATATTGTCTCTGTAAATGTGGTTTGGCAAAACCACACAGAGGATGAGGCCACGTGGGAATCAAAATGAGCCATGAGAGAGAAGTATCCTTATCTGTTCGACACCTAAGGAATAACCAAAATTTGAGGACGAATTTTTTATAAGGGGGTGAGATTGTAAGGCCCAATCTTTGGGCCTTATATTGAGAGGGCCCAAGAAAGGCCAACCAAGCCCATATGGCCATATAAAAAGCCTAGAGCTCCTATTTTTCCCCTCTTTTCTTTTCTGCTATTACAATATATATATATATCTCTATCTCTCTCTTCCAACCGATTTTATGCAATCTAAGCGTTGGATCCTAGATTCGACCACATTTTCACTGTAAAAGCAACCCTGATATACAAGAAAGTAAGTTCTTTAGCTCCATCAACCATATGTTTAGTAAAAAATCGTGATATATGTATGTATATACGCTTGGATTGGGTTGGGTTGACCAAAACTTTGTCGTTGGATCTTGTTAATTTTTGGGTATGTTAGTCAATGGGGTTAGGGGTGTTGAATGGTCGCCTAGAATGGCTGAAAAATGTCGACTGCAGTGGCTGGTGATGATTGGCAGTGAATTTTTTAAATCTAGCCAAAAATTAAAAGTTAGATCTACAAAAATACAGCCATTAGATTTAGCCCATTTTTAAATATATTAACTCCCTTGGTTAGGCGTTTCAAATGGTGGGTTCTGAGTGTCAGAATCTTGGGCCGGTGGTGGTCGTCGGTGGCTGCTGGCGGTGGCAGTGTGGTTGGTTAGGTTGTTTTATTTTTTTTTTCCTAGGGTTTTGGGCCCATTGTGGCAGCCCATGGGTAAGTCCAAACCTTGAGTGACTTGATATTTATATTTATTTAATTTTCATATAATTTGCTGATTTTGTTAGGTGACTTTGACGTGTCCCTGTCGAGAGGCATTTGAGGGAATCTTGCATTTTCCATAACACAATGAGTGGGTAAATCGTATTATGGTGGTATTTGTTGCATTCATACCTTTCGTTATTCTAGTATTCTATATATACTAGTCATAATTTCGTTTGTGAATTGCATATGAGGAAATTGGAATCCATATTATTTGTTTTGCGCATATTGACACCTGTGATTAATTGCATTTCTGTTAATGTAGATTGTGGATGGTGATACCTATATGTGATATATTACATGTGGCATTGATAATACTAAATGTTGGTATGAAATGTGTGTTAAATGGAGTAACAGTTAGAACCCTATATCGCTAACCACAGTAAGAGTTAGCCGTTGGTGTACCATATATGCATTAGGATGTAAGATAGTCCACCTTGGATGGGCATGAGATAGTCCGCCATCCATATTTATATTCGGCGTGAGATAGTCCGTCGAAGTGGATCTTGGTGGCGTAGAGACAGTCCACACCAAGGAAATAAAATATGTGAATTTTGGTTCTAAATGATTTACTCCCAATGTGTATATTTATTCATCATCTCCTATTTGGTATTATATATTACTTGAAATGTAATGACATGATGATCTATATTCATTGCATTGATTCTATATTCCCCCCCCCCAATTAAAATGCTTGTTACCCCTCACTAAGTCAGTGTCAGGCTTACCCCTTAATATTTCAAATTTTGTAAGTTGGCATACATTTTGACGGCATACCCTAGCCACGCTCCGATATAATATAAACACGTCATTTCATGGGATTGTGCATGGGAAGATTTAAGTTATTCTTATTGCGAATTGATAACTTGTGATTTTTATAAGTACATGCTTAATATTAAGCTGATGACACCTTAATTTTTGTATACATGTTATAATAATATTTATGTAAATAAATTGAGTGTTTGTATGTTAGAAAAATATGTATATCAAAGGCTTACTATCCCTTGTTAGAATCTTCAACTTCTTAGAAGGATAGTACCGATCATGGCTGTTAAATTTTGAGTCGTGACCATTTTTCACATATGTCTACACCTTTCTGCATGTAACTTTTCACGGGTAAGAACTAGGGGTGGCAATTCGTGTTGGCGGGTTGTAATTGTGTCGTGTCGTGTTGAGACACACGTATAACACGTGTCAAGCTAACCCGAACACGACCCGTTTAATAATCGTGTCAAATTCCTTAAATTTAAACACAACACGTTTATTAAACGTGTAACACGACACGACCCGTTTAAATAAACGTGTTGTATCATGTCGTGTCACCTGTTAACCTGTTTAACCCGTTTAATTTAAATGGGTCGTGTTGTGTCACATGTTAAACGTGTTATTTAGTTTTAAACGTGTTATTTCATGTATAATCGTGTTAACGTGTTCAGATCAATCCACTAACCCTTTTAATTAAACGTGTCATTTTGTATATAATCGTGTTAACGTGTTCGGGTCAACCCGTTAACACGTTTAATTAAACTTGTTATTTCGTGTCTAAACGGGTTAGACGGGTTGACTCGCCTAAGATACGAAAATAATCGTGTCATAAATAGGACCCGTTTATGATCCGAACCCGATTAACCCTAATCCTAATCAGCTTAATTCTGTGTTGTGTCGTGTCATATAATCGGGTCGTGTCCAAAATTACCAGGCCCAGTAAGAACGTGAGACTATGATCCTTTGGGGGATTTGTTACGGCATTTCTAATCATCTTGGAGGTGAGGTGAGGCCTGTTTCCTCCTATAGCCGAATGCATTGCTGATGGGAGCAAATTCAGCGGTGGGACAAAATGAAACTCTATTAATAAAATATTATCTTAAAATACTTTTTATGTATTTTGTTTAACAAATAAAAATTAACTATGCTAAATAATTCATGACTTCTAAATAATAATAACTAATTTCTCAAACAATTTTACCACAATACTAAAACTCATTTTATTTAAAATTTTACCTAAAAAAGTTAAAATAATAAACCATTACTATTAAATATAGAAGTTTCATTTATTTCATTTATTATTTTTAGACATTCGTGACACGAACCAATTCTCTAATTTAGTATTTATTATAGAGAATATAAAATATAATTAATATTTATACATACTTAAAATTTAAAATACTAAATATAAGACAAAATAATAATAATTTAATCTTATCATACTTAATTTTATCCCACAATATATAGCATATGGGTCAGAAAAGAGAGACTTAGAAAAAAAATAATAGAGTAGAGGAAGATCAAGATTGTGCCACCTGCCACGTGGTGACATGAAATAATGGACGGATTACATAAGGGGAGGGGAAGCAATGGGTGGAGTCGTCCAAGGAATCGGATCTCCATCTTTAACAAGGTAGGCAAGACCGGAAACTTCGCAACCCGACCAACCAACCAAACAAACAAACCAACCAAAACGGTTGCTGATTCAAGTACGGTTAGTTGTCCTCATCCTGATCCATATTTCCTTCCTTGTTCCAACTTCCTCTTGACGATTTCTTAATTTTAATCGACCAATCTACACAGAGGCAGCAGCAGAAGCAGAAGAAGAAGAAGAAGAAGAAGAAGAAGAACCATTAGTAGTACGTACGTAGTTAGTGGTACATTGCAAAGATGAACGATGCAGATGTCTCCAAGCAGATACAACAGATGGTCAGGTTCATTCGACAGGAGGCCGAAGAGAAAGCTAACGAGATCTCTGTCTCTGCCGAAGAGGTCCTTTTTCTCTTCCTTTACCCTTCGTGATCCTCCTTTTCGTTATTTAATTAATTTTTCATGGATGGATCGATATTGATGGCACCAAATTAAATGCCTAACTGGACCCCAATTCTCCATGGTATCATCTTTTCCTTTGTTTATATATAGGAATTCAACATTGAAAAGTTGCAACTAGTTGAAGCAGAAAAGAAAAAGATCAGGCAAGAGTATGATCGGAAAACAAAACAGGTTGAAGTTCGTAAGAAAATGTGAGTATTATACATGCATATCCTACACTCTGTGCATGATTAACGTGTCTTGTTGACTAACCTACGCATCCTTCGCCTTCCCCTCTTACCACGATCTTTACTATATAATGTGGTGCATGAGTGGGTTGTTTAACAGACGGTGATGGGATAGTTTGGTAATATTAATTATGAATCTGACTGTGGAATCAATCTGGTTTTAACTATTGAAAGATGACCTGGGACTAGATATTAACTTTGAACTTATATTTTTAGTGTTTTTGTTGTGTAGTAAGTCTTTTGAATGCAAACATGCATAATCTGGTTTTGACCCAATTATTGAATGACTTTACCTTTTTGCAATCCTTATGCATAGAAGTGGTTGATCACGGTATGATTGATCATCAGAGGAAGCTTTTATATAACTCATAACCCCAAGTGAGGACTTGGGATGGACTTAAGCACATTCTATGTACCCAAGAGACCGTGAGATCGTTCCTAGTCACGAAGTTGGCAAGTTCTCTGGGTCCCCAGTGTCTCTATGTATAACACCCAATATGTGCTTTATACAACAGTGATGGTCCTTTCTCTAACTATAAATTTAGGGCCACTTGGTGATCTATTGTGTTGTCGTGTAGATGTAGCTGCAAAATCGTATATATAATCTTAAGATGGAAAGTAGCATACATCAATCTGTTTGTAGCATTACTGGTCTACCTTCTACATATTCAGAGAGACAAATTTGACACATTTTATTAAATGTTTCTCTTGGTGGCTAACACAGTTTCATTGCAGTGAGTACTCAATGCAACTGAATGCATCCCGTATTCAAGTTCTTCAAGCACAAGATGATGTGGTGAATGCCATGAAAGATGTTGCTGGCAAGGAACTTTTGAATGTTGCTAATGCCAAGAATGCATATAAAAAGCTTCTCAAAGACTTAATTGTTCAGGTTATCTGCTATTTATCGAGTTTCCTTCTAAAATGGATTGAACTAAATACAATCAATGAAGCATGAACCTTGTAGTTTTTCAGTAAGGTGATGACCAGGTGGTGTTGCCCTTCCATGACAAATCTAAAAAAGGCACTACTTTCCCTTGAAATATCCCAGAAAATTAATGGCAAAAATAATTAAAAAAACTTATGTGATTTATATTTTCAGAGCTCACAACAATATCCTTTGATTCTTACCTAAGATGAGATGATTCGCTGGCATCTTTAATTATATCCCTAATTTAACTTGACATTCCTAATTGCTTTGCATGCTTATCAAGAGAACATAATGTCCCCAATATATTTTTTCCAGCTTACTCGACTTCTAAATTGTGTTCTTCTGTACTCATTGCCTGTTGCTCAACCTAATTAATCATTCACATTGTAATCCTATTATCAAGTATTTAATTCTCTGATTTAGTGATTGAAATCTGCTTCCTGCAATATGCAGAGTCTACTCCGGCTGAAGGAACCATCTGTGCTGTTGCGATGCAGGGAGATTGATGTGGGGATGGTTCAGTCTGTTCTGGAAGAAGCAAAACAAGAATATGCTGGGAAAGCCAAAGTCCAAGCCCCTAAGATTACTGTAGACGGCCGTGTCCATCTCCCGCCGCCTCCAACTAGCGAGGAATCCCATGGTCCTTCTTGGTAATTATTACTGTCTCTCTCTCTCTCTGAAAAATCCCATGGTAATATATATGCATAGAAATACCGTTCTGGTTGTGTTCTTGCACTTCCAATTTTTTGTTTCTTCTTGTCTATCAATGATTCAGTGCCTTATGCTTGTAATTTGGTGGTTTGTTGTTGCTGTTTTTAATTAATTTTACAAGCAGCTCTGGCGGGGTGGTTTTGGCTTCGCAAGATGGAAAGATTGTATGTGAGAACACTCTGGATGCTCGCCTAGATGTTGTTTTCCGACAGAAACTACCAGAGGTATGTAGTATCATCACTATATATGGTATACGTAATTGACAGCCTTGAAGCTCAAACAAGATAATATTTCTTTAGAGAGTAAATATTGTTTGCCATAAGTCCTCGTTGGGGACATCGTTGGGGAAAATTAAAGCTCATGAACATGATATGACTAGAAGCTTGGGAATCATTTGTATACCATATCGAGGAAATGCAACTTCTAGCTATTATTTGTGCTTATTTTTGGCCATTTCAACCCAAGTCCTTGATGGCAGTTAGCAGGATGTGAAGTTGAAGTATGGATCCGTTTTATTCCACTTCTTCACCCACAATTAATCATTAAAAAGGGACTTCACAAGTTATAGCAACTGCAACCTAAATGGGAAAAAAAAGAAAAAGGGTTCACCTTTTCCTTGAATTGTGTGTTTCAGAAGACAAATAATATTATAGCAGTTTCTTCACCAGATATGCATGCAATGTTTTATCTGTCAACCACAACAATTAAAAACTGCCAAAGAAAACTATGATGACAAACACGATCGAGATGAAGAGCATTTGTATTGATTTATTCTGTTGTGATTTAAGAAATACCATTTCACTCGATGATTTCACATGTATGCAGATTCGGAAGAGTCTCCTTGGCAAAACAAGTGCCTGAGCTATATATATATATATATATATATATGCTGATCTCCATGACTGCAACGTGCATGCATGACAGTGTATGCTTCTCCTTGGTGATGGTTTAGAATTTTGAGCATGCTGGAGCCCTGTAGGTAGTCCATTTGTTTGGTTAAAGTATCATTCATGGAGTCGGCGGGTCATAATAAATTTAAAGGCTTCCTTGTGTCTCCATATATATATGTTACTATCTTGACCTTGATATATATTTATATTCATTGGAGTTGTAATAATAATTTGGGATCAAAATATCCTTAGATGGACGGGATAATACCCATTACCATTAGCTTCTATCTGCACTCTTCTTATTTTTCATATATAGTAATAGTGGTGGATACTAGCTAGATGCATTGTACAATTTTTTTATTTTTATTTTTTATGATTGTTTGAAAAATAGAAAAAATAAAATAAAAATAAAAGATCCACATAACAGAAGAATGTCTATCACCTAAAAATCAATCAAATATATGAATGCAAATAATTAAGATAGTTATAAAGGTTTTCAATTCAAAATGATGCCATTTGGATTTGGTATTAAATGATCTCAAGGTTTTCAAAATTATGATAGTATTTGAAATTTAAGTTTTTAGATAACTAATTATACAAATAACATTTCAAATTCAATTATTTCAAGCCTAAAAACTTAATTAAAGAGTATCATTGGTGGATGAGTTATGTAATTTATTTCTTTTATTTTTATAGCATGTTAAAATGACTCATTTATTTCATTGTAAATTACAAGCATTTTATGAATATTGCTAGTAATTTTTTTTTTTCTATTTAATCATGCTCGTAAAGAAAAAAAGTTTTATTTGATCTACACAACGCTACCTACCATTTTAAGACTAAAATTAACAAATTTTCTTAATAATTTTAAAGAAAAATCATAACCAGTTATCGAACAATAATAAGAATTAAAAAAATAAAAGAATATTTTTTTTAATATAGTTAATTTTTATTTTTTAAGAAAAATAATTTTAAAAATTATTTATTAATAGGATTTATAATACAAAAATATGACGTTTGCTTATATAATTAATAATCTAGAGTATAGATTTAGTTAATTTAATTTAAAGAGATAATTATTTTAGTTTGGTGGAAATAATTAAATATTATTTAATTTTGAATTAGAGCTAGATGCATAAAGGGAATGATGATCTTGAGGGAAGCCAAAGCCAACATGATTATTACAGATTTAGAAGTAAACTGAAATGTTATTTGAATATTTAATTTTAATATTTGAGGTAATGCTCCTCAATAATAATATATTTATTATATTAATAAAATATATCAATGTACGAAGATCCTCCAAATTTCGAAGTAACATTTATAATAAAGTTATTAGCATTTATTATAATGGGTCGCATACGATACGCGTTTCGCAGACGGTGGTCTGTCTGTCAAGGCTTGAGACGAGAATTAATTATTATTGAGGAAAACCAAACTAGTTTGGTTTGTATTATTATTAATAATAATTAATAATTACATACATTATAAGATCTCCTCGAATATACTAATCTTCTTCTTCTTCTTCTTCCCCCAAACCTCAACCCAGGGCTTGGGGTGCACAGAGGGATCGACGCCAGCCAGCCAGCCAATACAATTACAAATTTACAATGACTCTAACCTGATCTGGTTTTTGTACTATAATTATTATTATTATTTCCGAAACAGCCGCCGCCGCCGCTGCTTCCTTTCTCCGTTTTTCTTCCCTTTCTGCGTCCCCCGAAGCAACGTGCTGCTGCTGGTCCGCGGATCAAGTGAACCGGCTAGCCCAATTTCTTATTTTATCTTTCAATCGCATCTCGTCTCTCTCGCTTGACATTACACACTGCCCCGATTTTATTAACTTCTGCAGCTTCCTCCACCCCCCACTGTAAAAAGGTAATCTCTCTTCTATTCCGTCGATTCTAGGCCTTCTTTCCGTGGATTAGGATGCGATTCGCTCACAAAGCTCCGTATCCTTTTCTTGTCTGTTTCGGTAAGTTGAAGTAATTTGGTTGCCCTGCCTTTGGATTCAATTGACCTCGAATCTTTGCTTCTGATTAATCTCCTGTTCCCCTCCCTCGAGTTTTTGCTTTTATTTATTGATTTCGTCTACTGTGCACTTGCTAATTCCCTGAGATTGAGTTAGTTTGATTTGGTTGAGGGGACTTGGGGTTTTTGCCAGGATTTTTTCCGTGTGGCTGTTTTATTGAGAAACGCCTGTTCCAGTTGCCTCCTTCTTCCCGCTACTTCTTAGTTTTATCTGTTATATTTGAAAGCAAATTTTGATTCGCTATTGAAAGAATGTTTGATTCTTTTGTCCTTACTTAGGTCCGATTCAAACAAACGCTGTTGATCTGATCGTTTTGGTCAATGAGGTCCACAACCTCAATATGCCTCGCTATCAAATTAAAGCAGTTCCCTTAAGGTTGAGTTGGGATATGAGCAACTTCTCTCTTGGTTGATTGCACGTATAGGTTATTGTAACTGCTATCTGACATTCTTGAGTACAAAAATCTTTGTCTTTTGATGGAAAGGATGGAGTCAAGGTCCAAACATTTGTTGTTCTTTTTGCTATTTCTACTGATTTTGAATAGTTATGCCGTCGCTGAGTCAGTAACAGAAACTCCTCCAAGGTTGAGGGCCGCTCCACTAAGGAATACAGAGGGCAGTGTCATAGATGGCACAGGAAGTGAGGATGGCCTTAGATCTGATAACTTTATTGATAGACTGGGTGAAAGGAAGGCTGGAAGTGGCCGAGTCTCAGTCTCCACAGTTGCGTTATTCACCCTGGCAATGGCGGCTGCCACTGGTTTTGGAGCTGTGCCATTCTTTTTTGTGGAACTTGATCCCCAGTGGGCTGGAATATGCAATGGGATGGCTGCTGGAGTGATGCTGGCTGCAAGCTTTGACCTAATACAGGAAGGCCAAGAGCGTGGTAGTGGCAACTGGGTTGTGATTGGAATTTTGATGGGTGCCGTTTTCATCTGGCTTTGTAAGAAGGTGATGGCTCTAAACCTTTCGCATTATGATGGGAAATTTTCACCTCCACTTCCTTGGTTTTTATTTTATTTTATTTTTTATAAAGAAAACTATATTAACAACAATCACTAAAAAGAAGTGACATCCCTTTCTGCCCCAAGGCACAGGTCAAGTGGTTGGGCCATGATAAGCTGAGATTCGCACCAGTAGGTCATGGGTTCGATTCCTTGTCCTGCGCAGTGAGGCAAAGCCTCCACCTGTGATTTATCTCCTCTGCTGAAATCGAGGGCACGAGCGGCGGGAAACCGTGCACGGGCGGTAATCCCAAGTGACATCCGTTTCTATAATACCATAAACTTCTATTTATGCCGCGTTTTCTTTTTCCTGACTTGGTTGTTCCTTCTGTTCTTCCCATCATTGGCCTTGTTATCATACATTTCACATTGATATTCTCATCATTTTAGGATGCTGCTCCTGTAAACTGGTTCACATGTTTAACTAATTTCCTAATATGTTGATGTGATTTTGAGCAGGCACTATCACTCATCTTGTAGTACCTGAATTATTATAAACCTACAGTAATTTGACATGTGACTGGTAATTTCCCTTTCCAAAGGTCTGGCATTGGCAAAAGGCTTATATTATAGGAGGATATCATCTAGATCGTAGGAGCTTGTTTCTTTACTTGATAGACTAAGTCTGTATTTATTCATTATGCTTTCGAAGTATGTAGCACATTTCCAACATTATCTCTCTGTTAACTGTCAAATGGTATTTGGGTTACTAAATCTTTGTTTATCATGCAACAATATGCCTCTTACACTCAGTGGCAGAGCCAAGTCAGTGGGTCCAAGTGAATATAATTACCAAACCAAGTAAAGAAATAAAAAAATAGTTTCTATGCTTATAATAATATTTCTAATGTACAAATAGACCACATGGATGATAATTTGAATTTTAATCTGAAGTCTGGGATTCACAAGAAGATTTTCTAAAGCTGAGGTTTTTTTAAGGTTCTTGGGTATTGTCATGAATAAGCGAGGGTTTCTCTAATCTTGGTTTTCTTATATAACTTTGTCTGTAATCTAACAAAAATAAAGAAATTTAAGTAAAGAACCTAAAAGATATATATATATATATATATATAATGGAACAAAATAATTAAAGAAAAATTATTAATTCAAACATGAGATGAAGGTGATCAAAAGAAAATTAAAGAATAAACTGATTCACATGTGAATGACAGTGAACTACAAAAAAATAATGAACAAGAAAGTAAATAACTCAATTTGGTGATGGAAACAAAGTTACAAAAATATCAAATGTTGATAGTTCACTTATCTTTCCTTCTTACTTGACTGTGAACAGTGCATTAGAGTGGAGAAATTTCTTTTGGTGTGAGAGTGTGGATGGCAATGGAGCATGTAGGCAAGGTGAAACTGTTTAAAATCTTTGAAGTTGTTAGGCATTAGCCGTGGAAAAGTTCTGGGGGGAAGATGAAGTGATTGATTGGTGGTAGAAAATGAGGAAAGAGCATAGCAAACGTGAGGGGAGAGAGAGAAAAGTGGGGGAAAAGGAAATATTCGTTGGGATTTGGGAATAGATTTGTCTTGAGGAGAAGATGTTAGGATTAGGAGCTCTTAGATACTCAATCAATACTTAATTTATTGCCAATTCTCTACGCACTACACCCGAAACCATCCAACAACAGAAAAACATAAACTGTAAATGAAAAGAACATAATTAACAATGAAAGAATGAAAGAGATACAACCAAACCAAACAATAGGCGCAAGATATATCCTGGTTCGAACTGATCAAAGATCAGTCGTACATCCAGCCTCAAATCCCGAGAGCAATCCACTAGAAACCGGAGAAAACAGTTTACAAGAACCCTCTCTTCTCTTTCACACAAGTACACTGCCCTCTTACAGAGATTACAGACTCTTCCACTCTCAAAGCCTTTTCTCTTTTCTTGGCAATTTCACTCGTATACAGAGACATAAATGAATGAATGATTTGTTCTATCAGACTACCTAGCCAATGCCTTCTATTTATAGACCATAGGGGCGTTAATTACGAAGTCTGATATTTAGCCTAAACAAAGACTAAAATAACCTTTATAATAAAACATCTAAGTTATCTTCTCTCTAACTTAGAAAATTCTAGTCACATTCATTCGCCTAAAAGGGAACTGCTGTTCTCTTATCTTTTAGACAGATTACTTCATGCAAAAACCCAACCGAACATAAGGAGGATATATATATAGAAAAGATACAGATAACTCTTTTTAATTGCAATGTTATATTACTTTAACATTTTTATATAAACTTACATTTTTCACATAAAATCTTTTATATTGTACTATATTTTTGTATAAAGGAACTCTTAATAACTTTTTATAATTTCAGTGGGGTCAATTAAAATTTTTAATTTTTTTACTGGTCAAATTGTAAAATTTATAATTAACTTAGATTTTAAGATTTTAAAAGTATATATACTAAAAAGAAAACCAAATTTCAGTGGGGTCAATTAGCTATTGATCCGCCACTGCTTACTATGAGTCCAGATTTGGCAATTTACAAATGAAGCACTAAAACCCTGACATTGGAGGAAGCTTCCAGCATTTGTTTAAAGCTAGTTATTTCTATTAAAATCATGAACATGAGTCAGAACATTAATCCATTTTCTCAACTTTTGCATTTTTAATCTGATGAGTCTATGCTAGTTCACATGCTTTCTCCAGTATACTGACTTCATCATTAATTTTGATATTCAGTTCCTGGAACAGTATGGTGAAGTAAGTATGTTGGACATAAAAGGAGCGGATGCTACTAAAGTCATTCTCGTTGTTGGAATAATGACTCTTCATTCTTTTGGGGAGGGTTCTGGTGTTGGAGTTTCCTTTGCTGGATCTAAAGGTATATCTCAGGGCCTCTTGGTAACTTTGGCTATTGCTGTGCATAACATACCAGAGGGCTTAGCTGTGAGCATGATGCTTACATCTAGGGGAGTTTCTCCGCAAAATGCAATGTTGTGGAGTGTAATTACATCATTGCCCCAGGTAATATATTTGTGCTTTTGAGTTCTTCATATTAACTTGTTTGTACTACATTTTTGAACCTGAAACAACGAAGCATTTAATGGAGAAGATCTCATCACTTCTTTCAATGGGTCCAATCTATGAAGGCATTTGCTTTGTGTTTCTGGTACTCCAATGATAACTGCTTTGTGGTCATGTCGTGTGGCCCACTGAACTAGTTGGTAGCTCTAGGAAGTGTGCATGATACCTTTCCTCTCAAGCCTTTGCTTAGTGGGACACACCTCAAGCAGTCTCTGTCTTACGATCAACTCGAGCATGGCACCCTTGCTGGAGCAGGTTGCATCCATTTGCATATTTTTCCTGTCCAGGTTCTTGACTCTCCATGGAATAAACCCCTTTCAGAACAAGTTGTACACTAAACTCTCCATTGATTCAGATTAAAGCCTTGTCCTGGTCGAGCCCAATCTTCCTGAAGTGAGCACGCCACATTTGTGTTTGCAGGACATCATTGAAGGCAGGAGCTATAACAGGTCCTAGGGATTCATAAATTAGGCGATCAACTTTAGGATTACGAATCACAATACGTGTAGGAAATTTTAACAATATTGGACTCTTTTTTTTCCGCTAAATAACAATATTGGACTTCAGTTTCATCAGTTGTGTTGGATTTTTTATGGTTCCAGTTAAAGTTTTTCCAAAAATATTTGCACTTCCCAAAGTCTTTTTTTTTGGGAAAAATTATTCCATTAAGCATGTCTGGCTAACTTCCAGGTACATAACTATCCAATTGTCTCCAAGCACACATCTGAATATAGAATTCTACTTGCCCAAGCACATACAATTCACTACAATTGTTAAGCTCTTACACCTAGCCACTTATGCAGCTCTGGTTCTTTCCATTGTACACGAATCTAATGGGATTCTTTCCATTGCACTCGAATCTAATGGGAAAAGCTACTTGTTTGTCTCCACTTATGATCAATGTTGAATAGCTAATGGTTGAAACAACATTAATTTTTGGTTGGATGGGTTTAATTTGTCTCCACTTATGGCTGTTTGCATCCTTGTTTGCTGCAGCCTATTGTTGCAGTTCCTTCGTTTATATGTGCAGATGCATTTAACAAGCTCTTGCCATTCTGTACGGGCTTTGCAGCTGGGTGTATGATTTGGATGGTGATTGCCGAGGTTCTACCTGACGGGTTTAAGGTAAAATACCTTCTTTTGGTTGAATCATTATCTTGAACGTCTCTTTCTAGCTTGATGTGATTGCAACTTCTGTAGTAGGTTAGTTGGTCTCCTCTAAAACTATAACTTGGCTTTTGTTTCTTCTTGTTTCTGGTATACTTTGTGCTATTCAGTAAATGTTGGGTTTTTCTTAAAAATTCTGATTTTGTTAGATTATGACATCAAATAGCACACATTCACCTCAAGTTGATGAGTATGTTGAATGAAATTTTTTGTCACCACAAATTCCTTCTATCCTATGGATTGCCAAGGGCTATGAGTTTAATCAGTAGCAACATGAAATTTAGTTGTCAGAGGGTGACAGTGAAGGTCGCTAGTAGTTTGAAATGTTCATCTTAATAATTGAATGAGACGTGTGATATGACATTTGAATTCACAGCAAAATGTTTTTTTTCTTTTCAAAGGATTGGTTTGAGTGCCTTTAAATTGAAAGACAGCAACCACATGAATATCCTACCAACTTGATGTATCATTCTGTAAAGCCTCTAATGAGGTTAAAATAACAGTATAAGCCCATACTTGCATGAGATAGATCAATGATTTTTACATCTCACTACCAAGAGATTAGTTTTATAGGAGAAAGAATAGAGGCAAAGATACCATCAATATGTACAGCATAGCTGTCAAATAAAAATGCTGGACGAGGGAGCAAAAAGAACCAACCAGAATTACAATTTCTTGACTCATTAAAAGTTTTCTTTATTTAGTTAATTGAAGTATAACAAATTATGATTAGAATTGTCCTTGGATGACTGAAAGGTTTTTAAATAACATATGCAGGTAGAGGCTTATTTACCTTTTGAGGGAAAGAAAAAACTAATTTGCAGGAGGTTTAGAAGTGATTAATTTTGTTTCTGTTAATAAGATGAACCCTCGTCCATTTGGAATTAGAGAGAGGGTCGTTGTAGCATGAACACAAACACCTGTTGTAACAATTCCCGTCGACAAACACTCAAATCTCCCTCAAGACAAATATAATCCCTCACACACGGATAAGACAGAAAAAGAATACAAGAAAACAACACAAAATCAAAGCACTCGCACACAAGACAAGAGATTTATCCTAGTTCAGAACTCCTAGTTGGAGAACCTGCATCTTGAATGAGATGATCTCGTTCTTCACTATCTTGAAATCGGAAAACAAATATTACATGCATTGATTTCACTCACAACCCTATTACCAAGCTGTCTACCCGGAGATTACAAAGCAATACCACTTTCTCTCACGCACATAAACAACACATACTCTTTCACAAGACAGAACAAAAAACTGATTGGAAGGGAGGAATAAGACTACCGAACTCTCTATTTATAAACTATAAAGGGCGGGATTTACAAGGACTTTAGTAACTGCATGGAAGTTACAGTTATAATCCCTAACTACTAGAATTCTAGAAGCTTTAATCTAATACCTTCTCTTCGACCTTCCTTTCCCGTGACCATATGTCTAATCTTTAGGCAAATATTTCAACAAATTCTCCACCATTTGCATAGGATTTGACTGCTCCAGGGTAGCCACCTACATACAAACCATACCTGACCTAATCTTCTTATCCAACCTCTTTATCCGTGTGAAGCAACTTCAAACAATGCTTCAACTTGCCATAGGAACTGCTTTTGTGAAGATATTTGCAGCATTATCATCACCTGCAACCTTTATTAGAAAATTTTCCTTTTTATCCAATACTTCCCTAATAAAATGGTGACAAACATCTATATGCTTCGTCCTTTCATGGTGAGCTTGGTTTTTAGACAAGTGTATGGCACTTTGACTATCACACATCAAAGTGGCATGCACTACAGGTCCTAAGAGCCATTGGTTAGGCCTTTCAACTACATAGCTTCTTTAATTGCCTCTAATACTGCTATATGTTCTGCCTCAGTTGTTGATAAAGCCACAACATGTTGGAGGCTTGATTTCCAACTGATAGTAGAATTCCATAACTTAAATACATACCCAATTGTGGATCTTCTTTTGTCTAAATCAGCAGCATAATCAACATCCGAATACCCTAAGATGCTAGCTGATTCTCCTATATTTGCTCCACCATAGGACAAAACCATGCTGCCAGTCCCTTTCACATACCTAAACACCCATTTAATTGCATTCCAGTGTGCTCTCCCAGGATTTGCCATAAATCTGCTCACAACACTCATTGTGTGAGCCAAATCAAGCCTTATGTACACCATGCTATACATTAGATTGTCCACAACACTAGAGAAGGGAATATTAATCATTTCCTTCATTCTTTCCTCATTTTTTGGGGACTGATCTGAGGATAATTTAAAATGTTGAGCAAATGGCACATTTACTGTCTTTGTATCTGCCATTCCACACCTTTTCATTAGCTTTTCTAGATAGGATTTTTGAGAAAGGTATAATTTTCTTTGCTTCCCCTAGCTCCTTCATCTCAAATTCTAACTTTAATTTTAGCTTCAATTGCTGAATTTCTTGCTCAGATTGACTTGCTATAATTATGTCATCCACATAAAGGAGCAAGTAGATTGAAACACTAGGTGACATATTTTTAAAATAAATACAACAATCATAGGAACTTCTTCTATATCCTTGGTTTAACATTACCAAGTCGAATTTCCTATACCAATGTCTTGGTGATTGCTTAAGCCCATAAAGTGACTTGTTAAGCAAGCATACCTACTCCACCTTTCCTCTAGATTCGAAGCCTTTTGGTTGATCCATCAATATCCTCTCATCTACATCTCCATGGAGAAAGGTTGTGGTAACATCCATTTGTTCTAATTTTAAGTTTAAGTGGATTGTTATAGCAAGCAACATCCTAATTGAGGTATGTCTTACAATTAGTGAGAAAACCTCATTAAAGTCTATACCTAGGACTTGGGTGAACCCTTGGCAACTAACCTAGCCTTGTACCTAGGTTTCGGATTGCTCCCAGCCTCTTCCTTGATCTTATAGATCCATTTACAGCTTACTACCCGCTGTCCTTGAGGCCTATCAACTAGTATCCATGTTTGGTTCTTCCTCGAAGATTCAATTTCAGTCTTCATGGCCTCTATCCATAATTTTGCATCTTTTGATGACACTACCTCCTCAAAGGTGAGAGGCTCCTCTCTTACAACTTCGGACGCACTTAGTGCATATGACACTAGATTTGAAAATCCATATCTAAGAGGTGGCCTTCTACTTCTTTGCTATCTATCCCTAGCCACTCTATACCTAGAGGTATCAAGTTGGTCACCTAGACTAGAATCCGCATCACTCTCTTCCTCACTCTCTTCATATTGAGCAGAATCTTGCTCGTGAGAGTCTTCCTGGACATTTTCAGATATTGTTTCTTGGACTTCTATACCTATAGACTTAGACTTTTCTCCTAAGGCTGGATGGACTTTTGTATCTAATGATTCCATGGTTGTCCCTTCATCAAATGTCACATCTCTTGTGACAATAGTCCTCGGCCCCTCTGACTCAAGGTTCGACAGCTTATAGCCTTTAACTCTAGTGGGATATCCTATGAATATTCATTTTTTAGCCCTAGGTTCTAACTTGCCTTGCTTCACATGAGCATAGGCCCGAATACTCTAAGGTGGTCTAAGGATGGCTTATGGCCTGACCATCTTTTATAAGGTGTCTTAAACTCAATTGCAGCAGATGGTGATCTGTTTATCACATGTGCTGCAGTTGATACAATCTCCCCCCAAAAAGATTTAGGCAATTTTGCATGAAATAACATCCATCTCACTCTTTCCAATAGAGTTATGTTCATCCTTTCAGCCAACCCATTCTATTTTGGGTTTCCTGGGGCTGTCAAGTGCCTAACTGTCCCGCTTTCATTACACATTTGTGTAAATTCTTTGTTACAAAATTCTAACCCTTTATCGATCCTAATAGTTTTGATAGACCTCCCCATTTGGTTTTCTACCATCTTTTTCCATGTCTTAAAAGCTTCAAAGGTATGATCCTTTGTCTTCAAGACATATACCCACACCATCCTAGAATAGTCATCAATGATAGATAAGAAATACCTAGAGCCTCCATGAGTTTGGGCTTGAGATGTTCCTCGAAGATTTGAGTGGATATAATCTAATGGAGATTTTGCTTTCTTGCTAAATTTAACTTTTGTAGCCTTTCCATAGATGCAAGACTCACATTTGTCGAGTCCTGCAACCTGCCTTCTACCCAAAATGCCTTTCTTGACCATATCCTTGAGCCCTTACTCACTGATATATGACATTCTTAAATGCCACAATCTGGCTTGCATATGGGCACTATTGCTGACCACTGCAGCCTCCCCACTTAAAGTGGTTGCTTGTCGAATGTAAATACCATTTTGAAGCACTGCTTTCATACATATTAGGGAGCCTTTGGTAACTTTCATGACTCCACCATCACCCCTAAAGTTGAGACTATCTCTGTCCAGTTCACTAAGAGAAATTAAATTTCTTTTAAGTTCTGGAACATGCCTCACTACTATTAGGGTTCTAAATGATCCATCATACATTTTAAGTCTTATATCACCAATGCCCAATTCCTTGCATTCATGGTTATTACCTAGCAAGACCTTCCCCCCATTAATTTCTTTGTTGACTTAATCTTCTGCCTTACTCAAATATTCTACCCTCAAGACTAACGGAATAACTCACACTCGAACTGCCTTAGAGAACAGAAAATGAAAACTGAAAATAAGAACATTCAAACACACAAGAAGACCAAAGATTTATCCTGGTTCAATTTCCCTTAAGGAAACCTACATCCAGACTGTTTTTAGAGCCTCCACTATCTTGAATATCATAACCGATTACATGTATTGCCCATAAACTCTCTCTCTCACACAACCCACTATGCAGGCTATACAGAGAACTAAAATAGATTACAAAGCTCTCAAATGCTTTTCTCTTACACAACACATTATTGCTCAAAATTCCCCAAGATAGCATAAAGAACTAGTGAGAAAATAAAGGCCCCCGACCCCTTATTTATAGAACATAAGGGTGGACTACACAAGGATTTAAATAACTGAACACTAGGGATATAACTAACCAAACAAACATCTAGGTGAAATAACAAATACACCCGACATAAACTGATTTACCCAAGACAAACAACTAATCTAATACAAATGATTTGATTTAACATTCTTGATAATTCTGGAACCAATGCCTTTTAGATGTCATATGGTATAAACAACCGAAGTCCATGATCCAATCATTACTCTCAGTTTTTCCAGAGGCAACCATTGCATCAGCACTGTCACACCTAAATTCTCAAACACTAATTCCATCAATAGATTTCTCTAGATGATCTTTTCTTTTCTTGGGACAATTCCTTTTAATGTGGCCCTCGTCATGACAATAATAACATTTAATAGGCCTTTTTCTAGATTTTGACCTAGACCTCAACCTACCTCTTCCCCTAGTGTCTCTTCTATCAGTTTTGATTTTAGCAGTGAGGGCATCTCCTGGGGATGATTTTCCTTCTACCTTATTCTGTAATTCTTTTGAGTTCAGGGCCCCTATAACATCATCTAAAGATAATGTATCTCTACCATGCTTTAAGATATCAACAAAGGTCTCATAAGTCCTAGGGAGGGAATGAAGCAAGACTAGTGCCTTGTCTTCATCCTCATACTTTACATCTATATTCTTAAGATCAAGGCAAAGTCTATTAAACTCATCAATATGATATTGCAATTTCTGACCATCTTGCATTTTAAATGTAAAGAACCTGGCCTTGAGATAGAGACGACTGGACAAGGATTTCGTCATGTATAGGCTCTCCAACTTGAGCCATATCTCTGCAGTCGTCTTTATCTTGGACACCTCCCTTAGTACCCTGTCACCGAGGCTTAGGATCAACGTGTTGTATGCCTTCTTAACGATCTCCTTCTATTGTTTTGTCGTGTAGGTCTTGGGCATTTTTGCTTCTCCCTCCAATGCCTCCTCAAGGCCAAGATTGCCGAGGAGTGCACTCATCTTCATCTTCCAGAGGGAAAAATCATTTTGCCTGTCGAATTTCTCTATATCGTGTCTGGAAGAGGATGAAATGGAAGCCATGATCGCCTACTAGATTGCATCTCCTTTCTTGAGTTTTTCTTGAAATCTTGGATGTGGGAAGAACGGTCGCTCTGATACTAGATTGTTGTAACAATTCCTGTCGACACACACTCAAATCTCCCTCAAGACAAATACAATCCCTCACACACATATAAAACAGAGAAAGAATACAAGAAAACAACACAAAATCAAAGCACTCACACACAAGACAAGAGATTTATCCTGGTTTAGAACTCCTAGTTGGAGAACCTACATCCAAACTGAGATGATCTTGTTCTTCACTATCTTGAAACCGGAAAACAAAAATTACATGCACTGATTTCACTTACAGCCCTATTACCAAGCTGCCCTACCCGGAGATTACAAAGAAATACCACTTTTCTCTCACGCACATACACAGCACATACTCTTCACAAGACACAACAAAAAGCTGATTGGAAGGGAGGAATAAGACTCCTGAACCCTCTATTTATAAACTATAAATGGTGGGATTTACAAGGACTTCGGTAACCGCATGGCAGTTACAGTTATAATCCCTAACTACCAGACTTCTAGAAGCTTTAATCTAATACTTCTCTTCGACCTTCCTCTCCTGTGACCATATTTCAACAACACCATCTTTCTTTAATTCTTCTTGAAAGGAGGAAAGTAGTGGTTCAAAAGCTAAAGAATCATTGATCTTATCTAGATTTGATCTTTGTACCCCTACTGATTGGGATATGATCATATCCCATATTTGTGATGACTGATGTCCTTGAATTCTATCAAAATAGATTTTGTACGATGACTATAAAGTCTCTCATGCTTAATAATTTAAATGTTAGGCAATTGACACCTTTTTCCTTTGATAAATTAGGCAAATAAAAACATATGCAAAGTGCTCTGCCTTTGCCATGTGGATTGTCTCTCCTCAATCATCTTACTTAACAAAAGAAAATTGGCAAGGCCATCCATCAGCCAGGAGCAAGGACTCATGTATGCATATAAGGGTGCTATGGGCTCCTTCCAGTCAACAATTGCTTGAAAGTGGAAATTTGCTGGGCCCACCTTTATGTGCTTATGTGGACTTTATTCAGCCTCCCCCCCACCCCCACCCCCTGCAAAAAAAATAAAAAAATAAAATGCAAAGCATTTATCTAAGATGAAGGATGTCTATATAGAAGACTAACATTTTACAAATACAATGGTCAAAGGTTGTGCTAATTGCAGGATAGATATCAGAAAGATTCTTAGGATGCTTCTTAGGACCATAGGCAGCAGAGTGGAGCAACTGATTTAAATTCTTGGTGTGGAAGGACAAGGTAGTGACAACCTAGATGACTTATTTGGTTGTGATTTGTCAGAAAAACAGCTGTTGGTGGATGGAGTTAAGTGATGAAATATAATTGTTGTAGCTAACAATAAGAAATTGAACGTAGGGAGAGGATTGGGTTAAGGAACTGGATCTAAGTACGGTTACTTCTAATTTAAATCAGAATTTTACTTTTCCCAGTTTTAACTATCTAGCTTTTCATGTCAAAATTTTGATATCGTTTTTTGGTACGATAGGAAGCTTCCGCATCACATGTTGCATCAGCAGCCACGCTTTCTGTTGCATTTATGGAAGCTCTCAGTGCTGTCTTCCAACATTTTAATCACAGTTACAAGTAAGTAACCTGGTTTCCAATTTATTCCATCTTCTAAGGTTCAACAGGGAACTATTTGATTTATGCATCATGTTTTTTTATACAGTCTTGCCCCACCACATAGATACTGTTTAGGAGATTACTTGTTTGGTTCTTTGTTCTTTTCTTTTTGTCTTAAGAAGTGTGTACCTCCTTATCCTTGCTACTAAGACGGTACCTTCCCTCCTTTCAATTGGCACAGATGACTTATATTGTGTTCTTCAATGGTAAGTGTCAAAGGAGCTAAGTTCTCTGAATTTTTATCATATTCTTTCACGATAGGTATTGAAGGGCACTAAGCTCCTCACTCAGTCAGACAAACACCCCCAAAGACACACACACACGCTAGTCACAAGGATAATCGCACAACACCTTACGGGACATATCTCTTCCCAACCTTTATCAGTTGCCCGGGGTACAAAAGGAATGGTCTACGGGAGTGCCAACATCTGACCTCTCTGAAAATTGCATTAAGGTAATTTTTGCATATGTCATCTGTGACATTTGAGACCCTCCATATAAGGACTTAGCAGTTCACACCCCTTATTACCTTGGGGACAACTCTCACCATTGTAGCACAATTGTCATGCCTGCCTCAGCTCCATTTCTACCATGGCCCCTCAACTACCTTGTCTATGCCAACCACTTGGCATGTATCCTGTTTATGTCTACAAAACACCTAATATGTATTAGTCATGCTGCAAGCATAGCTGGGATTGCTGAAGCCGGCCCACAAAGTCTTACCCTACCCCCATGAAGTCATTGCCAAAGGGAGCAACATGTGCCCACAAGCAGTTGCTGAGGCTGCCCATGCCACTAGTGCATCTCGCCCTTGTACACAAATACGTATACTGTCTTCGAAGCTATGCACATGCTGGGTAATGCTGCAGTGTGCAGATGCTGCCTTTCATGCATGCTTCTCTGTACTGGGTGCTGGCCCACTGACCAAGAGTCATGAAGGGCGTAAGGCACCTTTGGAACCATTGAAGGACTGTGCATCCAAGGGACCACCCACTAGCACACTTCCATGCCTTGTGTGTGGCATGGACAAACAAAGGTGCATGCATATGCCTCACCCATACCTACACTAAGGAGCTAACAGCAGGGGTATATATTTGTATAGGGACAACAATCAACTCTGCCTTAATAACAGCCCAAGTTGATAAACATAATTACTTCTAATTAATTCGTGTCCTATGCCTCAGAAAGTGATAAGATGTAAGCTGGACTATAAAAGTTTACAATAGTGTTATATTTAGCTAATTTTTTTTCCCATGAAAGAACCGCATTTTCCTGTTTCCAGTAGTGTAGATGGTTCATGCCTTTACTGTTGACTCTTTAGCAGTGTCCTGTCTTGATTTGGGGTATCTAAGGGACATCACATTCCTATTTCATTAACTAGATTTCAATTGCTTTATGATGCAGTTCAGAAGACGTATCTGGTTTTTTTGTCTCACTCCTTTTTGGTCTTGGGCCATTACTTGGTGGCATGGCTCTTGTAGCATTTGGTCTTACTTTCCGCCTCCAGCATGCTCTTCTTACTGGGTTAGCTTCTGGGATTGCCTTTGTTCTTGGTGCCTGGCGACCCCTACAGCTGCTTCTGTCTGCTAAGATGGGTTTTTTACCCCTTATTTTGTTGCTAGTATTGGGATCTGGATTTTCCCATATTTCAGCTACCAGTGTCCTGAAGCTTGCAAGTCGGAAGAGAACATCTGCCGATGCATTATCTGCAGTAACAGGCTTTTCCATGAGTGCCCTTACTCTCAGATCATTTTTGTCATGTCTAGCAGTTGCTTTTCATGCTCTGGCAGAGGGGCTTGCATTAGGAGTGGCTGCACCGAAAGCTTATGGGCTTGGGCAGCACATGGTCCTTCCAGTCTCTCTGCATGGACTTCCTCGGGGTGCAGCCGTGGCTAGCTGCATCTTCGGGGCCACTGACAGCTGGTATGGATCCCTTGCTGCTGCTGCGCTGATTGGGTTCGTTGGGCCATCATCTGCAATTGCAGCAATACTTGCAGGAATTGACTACAGTGGTCTGGACCATATAATGGTGTTGGCATGTGGGGGACTAATCCCGTGTTTTGGCAGCATAGTTACGAGAGCAATGAAGTTAGATGGACGGAGGGGCGCTTTTGGGCTCATAATGGGCATGGGGTTTGCGACTGTGTGTCTAACATGCACTAAGTTGGTTTGCTTGCACACGCCTTACTGCAACTCAGCACCAGAGGCAGTTAGATGACAATGGAGCTTGTAGTAGAGGTAGCCAGTAAAGAGTCGTAGTTGGGACACCAGCGTGTTCAGGATACAGGTTGGGTTTGACCAGTTTGAGGAGAGAAGTTACACAAAAAAAAATTAAAAAAACCTTGTAAAAAAGATTTTAAGATAGAATGCAACGATTTATGGAGGATAATTTGTCATATGTTATGCACAGGGAGGGAGATATGATTTTGTTTGTGCGTTTAATTCGGCTGTACTTGTGCGTTATTAGTGCATGGCCTCAAGATCAAGAAAACGGCATTTGTGCGTGGGGCTGGGCAGAGGAGGGTCTCCAGACTTGGGATGACCGTCCTTGGCCCTGAGTCTCAGACTTGCCTTTCACTTGTCTGGTTAAAAATGGCCTTGGGTTCAATAATGCAAATGAAACTTCCAATTGCAGGAGAAAATTGGTGGCATGTCGTTGAGGAAAGGAAACAATTCACATCCCCCAAAAGTTTGTACTTTAGGAGTCCCAAATCAAAGCTTAAACCAATTTCATTTCAGGCAACTGGCATCTAATAGAAGGAGAAAATATTCGATGTAACAAATAGTATCATATCATCGTGTAGACATGATATGGACATTCGGTAATACCGTGCCATGTTGTGATATAAATATTCAAAATGCAGCACAGGGTGGGAGTGGAGAAGACCCCACCCACCCAAGTCAGCTCACAAGCCCGAATTGGGCATTTGGGCCGGGGTGCCCACCCACCCACCCATTTACAAAGGCCCGAGGCTCCAACTCGGCAACCCAGCCGCCGCCGCCACCATGATATGACATGCCGCGGCAGAGGGAGGGAGGGATACAAGCCCGAGCCGCCATCCTCCTCCCAGTAGGCCATTGTTATTTACCATCAGAAGAAATAACAAGAAATTAGCAAAAAAATAAGAAGAAATAACAAGTGCTAACCACTCAAGAAAAAGTTCCTAACGCCTTCATAATCCTAACACAGTAAACCGACCAACATGGCCGTCGTCCTTTCTTTATCAATCAAATGTCCAACAGAATTAAGTATGGCCTTAATCATAGATCACATAACACAAATGCACCTACAACTAACATGTATGCCCAATCCCCTTGCATGAAGATTTCCTCCTCCTATATTCCACACTCAGAACAAAGAAAGGCTACAAACAATAAGATCAAATTCAATGGCCGAGGCTTACAAGATCGGACTCCAATACCCACTGTATAGATCACGATTTTTTTTCTTCTTGGTATCTCTACTCCTAGATTTTAATTTTACTTGTTCAAAGAATAAACACAACCACAACCAGAAAAGCTCACCACCAAGGACTGTTTGACGGTTCCTTTCTATTTGTTTCGGTAGCTAGCTATAGCTGGACTCAGATATTTTTTGGATCGCATAATTGAGCTTGATCTTTGGCAACTGTACTTCATAAATAATGCCAACAGAAGAAGCCATTTTGCGCAGTAACCAATATGATGTCTTAACGTCCTGTTTTTGGGCGTTTCATTCCACTAGTATTAAAAGGTGAGACGCTGCCACTGGGCCCAGGACTCTCCTCTCTGAAATTGGAATTTAGCATGGCTAGTTCTCGCAACTGCTGCCTCTTAATATAATCCTGCGACTCATCCTGCGACATAAACATGTATACGGAAAAAAATGAGAAAACAAGGCATACAAAACTATTGATACAGCTCTCTATGACAAAGAAACGCTTCCACAAGCTACTGATCACAGAAACATGAGACACCCACTCAACTTCCTAAGGTTTTCAGGAACAATTGCAGAGACAGAAACTTCCAAACAGCGCTCAACGATTTCTACAGCCATATTCACAATCTACCATGTGGAACCCACTAACCACTTAGTGGGTACTGCATTATTACCACCTATGCAAAGACATTCTATCATATGCATGAATCATTTTGTTAGACTTTGCGGTTATTATGGGATAATAAGTTCCTTAGTAAGTAAAGTGATGAGATAAGTGGTTGGAATTTGAATTTGATTCAAATTCCTCCTCATTTGAATTTTAAGTTGTCAAAAATCTAGTCTTTGAAAGCAAGTCTCTGGTTTTAAATTAGAGAGCGTGTAAAGTTATGCAGAATCTCCGTACAGAATACACGAGGAACAAACAGTTTTGAGATAAATACCACTGGTTTGAGCAGTTCTTCTATAATCTCCTGTGCCTGTCGTAGCCTTATATCAACAACATTGGCAGGCAAATCAGCCTCGATCAGGATATGGAGTGGCTCGTTCAGATGTTCATAGCCTGGTTTTCCCCGTAGCTTCTCTTCCTTAAATTGAGAAGCAAAAACCAGAAGTAAGTTCTCAATTACAGTAACCAATAACAATTAAAATAAACTAGACAAATCCATTTTGGTAGAACATTGCCTTCTCCATCAGGCAATTGGGTCATCATCAATATTTAGTACAGTGCTAACCAAAAAGAAAAACGTAAGATTTTATGTACAACCTGGTCAGGGTCCTTTATCGATCCTTTTCCTCTAATGTAGACACGGCATCCTGTAGTAACTTCCACCCGTTTTAGTGAATTGCCCCTGGGGCCCAGAAGCCGCCCGACAAAATTAAACTACGCATCCATAGATAAGTCAATCTCTCAGTTACAAAACATTTGACAATGGAAGTCTTCTGTTATAATAAAATGGGAAGAAAAATAAACAAGACTTCTAGCTTAAACAATGAACTACAAGCTTACATTTGGATACGCATCTGCCGGAATCTCTAAGCGCAAAATTCTCCTCACTGTGTATGAACTAGGACTTGCTGGTGCTCCTTGCCAATCCATTGTCATCCCAGGGGGACCACTTAGCCTCTGTTGTGCAGTTAAGAGTTTAATACCATAACTATAATATTATCTTTCCCTTGTTAATGGGTAAAGGAAAGCAGACCAGACAACAAAAATCTTACATGCAGAAAAAATACAAGGAAATCAATTCCTTGGTAGCAAGTAACTAATAAAACCAAAGTAACAAAAAAGATCAAATACTAAAATATCCAAAGATGATGGACTTCAACTTCTATTCAGAATCTTTTACACCGTCAAGTAGCAACAATGTCAGCCACACGTAAAAACAAGTAACAGCATAACTCTTGCCACTCATGCTATAACTACACAGGAATAATCATAATTTCTCATGATAAATCAGACAATAAACCAACTCATTTAAAGCTTTGCTCACAAACTTGAAGAAAGAAAATTCAATCCTTTGCTTGTTTACAGAATCACACCACAGCTTTAAAGAGTCAGTTTAAGTTTCCTTGTTTTCAGTCAGTCAGCTCACTTTGCAAGCAAAGGAACCTTGTATACATATTGCATCACCTGGTACTATGAGGCTATAAGTGGTAGAGTCGAATATCATGGTTTCACAACTTTTAACACTCCTGAAAGCCGAACATGTGTTTTGCTAGTTTTGAAAAGCAAGGAGAAAGATAACAGTCCATTCCAATTAAGAAAAACCCATCTGATGCTGACTTTCCACGAAGCTATCAAATATTTTACCCACTAAATAAACTAGTTTTTTTTCTTATGGGAAAGAAAACAGAGAAATGTAGAACCCTGATGATCATTGCCGAAGAGTAAAGCTATATGCCACTTTCCATAGCCAAGATATTTTTAGAGGTCATATATACATGGAGTCCAAAGATTATTAGCTCCCACATTTTCTCTTATATCTATTTCTAATGAGCACTTGATATAACCTTTGGTTTTTAACTAAGATATTTCAATGAGCAAAACTATCACTTATGCAAATTCATTCAGCAATGCCCACCCCCCCCCCCCCCCCCCCCCCCCCAATGACAGTAAGGAGAAAGGTACAAAAACAATTCAGCCATGGAATGCATGTCTGTCAGATGATATGTCATATTACATGATTTGCTTAGCCTGCTGGTGAATAGAAATCAGAAGGCAATGAAATCAGATATATTGCCGGTCTGATTGCATTTCAGGATAGAGATCACTTCTCCAAACCAAGGATATGTGGTTATTACACCAATTAAATGGAGCTGTTCTCCTCCTAACCTCTGACCATGTCAGCATAAACTATGTGCAAAAGAATGGACCAACCGTGATATCATAACGAGCAGGCAGATTGGAAGGTGCAGAAACAGTGAAAACAGAATTGGGCTTGAAGGACTCCCAAACACACAACTGACATCAAACAAAGAGATTAAATTTATAGGAATTGATAAAATGATCAAATTCACAGTTTCCTTTGTCCAATAATTTATTCTTAGACAAGTTACCTAAAGAGGAACCAAGAGAACCTTTATCAAACTCCTAGACTATCGAAGGCTGATTGACACTCATTAGTACAGATAATATCCACCAAAATTTCAGTTGAACTTGTGGTTTGTGCTCTCAGTTTTCTTTTGCCAACACTAGATAAAGAGAAAATATACCTAAATCCATAAACTTGCAAGCCAGATATATCTGCAAGAAGACAAATAAACAGAAGCACCAAGGTTAGTAGGAAAAGGAGGGAAAAAAGCAACAAAAAGCAATGGCTGAAAACAAATTCCAGAATTTGTTGAGACATTGCTTCCCCAGCATGTAGCAGTGTAGTAACTCTTTTGTGTAAGGTTGAGACACGTTTGTCATGCTCCACATGGAGGATAACAGAATACAGAATATGAATGTACCTAACAATAACTAGAATCCCATTGATGCAATTTGGCATCCTCCTCCTGTTTTTCTTTCTTCCTATTTTTCTTTCAGTTCGCACTTATTGCTGGTTTCCACTTACCACTCCTATTACCCTGGGTCCAAAGGGAATAAATACTAGGAAATTCCCTCTCTCCTTCCCGTCCTTAATCGCTATATTCCTCAATGACAACTGTCTCAAGTCTAAAGCCGTAGCAATTATAAGAGCTTGCAGCATGCTACTGATTCTGATGGAGGTATGGTTATTGGAATTTTGACATCAAGCAACTGGAGCATCAATTAGTTGCCTAATTTTCATCAGTGGAGCATCAAATGTAACATTTCAAATTGGATACCCTTGGTTAGCTGAATTTTGAAGGAAACCTCAGGAGGATAAAAAATTCAAACTAGGAGCCTAATTTTTCATCTAGGAAATGCTGAATGTGTGCTTTGGTCCTGTACTGTATTATACAGCTGCTTCTGCTGAGAACTTATGATATAATAGTTTGTCCACCAGCAGTTTAACCTTTCTCCCTTTGTGTGTGATTCTACCTAAAAACTAATCTTTGCATGGACGGCCAATGCTTCCCGATGTCCAGTAACATATGACAATTAGCACTTGTCTAATTCCCTCTCCACACTGAACAAAAGGATCATATTATTCTCAACAACTTCATTAATCCATTTTTTTATGAAGACTAAATTTTTTTCTAAGAGTGTGTTTGATTGCACACATTTACCATAGAAAATGTGTAATTGTTATATATATTTTCTATGGAAACAATCAAACACTCTTAATTTTCTATGAAAAATATGTGTATGGTACAAGCATTTGAAGCTTCTTTCCATGGAATTCATTTTCCAAGGGGGTGGGGTGGTTTTTGTTTTCTAGGCAATCATTACCTAGAATTAAATTCTAAGTAATGCAATCAAACACACCTTAACATAAAAGTTTGAGAATCCTTTGATTTGAGAAATAGGTGGTTCCATGGCACGTAACAGTATTTTAGCCAACGTTAATTGGAAGTGGATCGTTCCTAATGTGGAAGAGGACTGGCATATGTGGTATGACAAGGAAGACTTGTATAGTTTACTATCATAGTTCTATATCAATACTTTCTCAACTAGTTTGTCAATAAAATAATACAATTAGTCTATTTTCTCGTAAATAAATTATGTCAAAATACATTCCCAGAAGCCTTTGGCAAAATATTCTGTAATTTTTCGAGCCCAAATTTCTATCCTCTTATAAAACCATTTAAGAGAATAAATATGAAAAACTACGGGATCACTTCAGATTGTTGGATGAACCATTTTAAGAAAGTGTGGAATGTTTTGGAATGCACATATCAATTCATAAATTGTAAGTTTTTCCCATTGGACGTGAAAAATAAAGACAGAGAATAGTGTAGAAATCTAGGGCATATTGTTTGGCATGGAATGTTGAATAGTTTAGCAACAACTTGTGGAAAACATGATCATAATTAGTTGAGGATGTTAAGATAGATGTGCAGCCATACAGGAAAAAAGAATGAAAAATGAGAATATTCATAATAAAGCTAAAGTGCTGCCTATTAAAGACAAGATGTGAGATGTGTTTAAGATGATATAGGCATCTGAGAAGAAGACCTATAGATACGTCTGTGAGGAAATTAGATGGAATGGGGAATTTTGCAATAAAAGAGGTAGAGCAAGACTCTGAAGAATGACATGGGATATATGTCCTTACAGAAAATATGGTCATAGATGGAGATGATTAACATGTTAGAAAATGGGTACTAATCTTCACATGATCACATTAACTAACAAAAGCTTGGATAAACGCAATTCAGTTTGAGAAAGGAATGCAAAATGAAATTATGCAACACCTCATCTGATTATATCTGTATTCGAGTCAGCAACAGTACTGTAACATGCTGAGTAACATAGCCATCTAATAGAACACATCATAAAAGTTCAAATTAGGAAAATTTGTCCTTCACATCTCTTGATAACCTATAAACTGATACAGCCTGAAGCTTGCAATTAGTCCATGAGTTGCCTAAACTTTTGGATATGGAAGCACATACCCAAAAGAAACATTGGGGCTCAAAGCTATAAAATCGATACTGATGAATGAGAAGAATAAACCAGGATCGGTATACTGGAAGCTATTCTATATTCAGCAATACAACAAAGAAAGGAAGTTATGGGTAATAATGTTGAGGTAGGATCATAAAAAAAAACCTCATACGGGTGTCTCCTTTGGTCATAGGCTAATAGCTACTTAAGCATGCATCCAACATTACACAACCAAAAGTGGTAAATATCAATGAAATGAATGACAAAGAGCTATGGAAATTGTAATCTAAAAAACGAACAAATGCTGACACAAATAGATGCTGGACTAAAAAGACCAGTTACCTCCTGAGGAAGGGCATTCCAACTACTCGGTCCAGTCCCTGCAACATTTGATATAAGATTTGAAGAAGCCATGGGACTGGGGCTTCTATGCTGTAGTCGCTCAAGTTCACCAAAACCTTGGTTAGGCATTATTCCAGAAACCCGTAAAATCTCTGATGAGAAAGAAGTGACGAACATGAGACACTAACAGTCAGAACAAAAATAAAAGCACTTGAAATATGTGTTTAAAACTGAATACACACAGCTGAATAATTCACTGATTCAACCATCAAATTAATAAGGAAATGCTGGAGATGAAGTAGAAATGTCTAAGGGGTAATTCAGCTAAATAGCACAATAAATCAAGTAACTAGGGATGATCCACAGTCCAGTCCACCACATGTAAAAGTATTATTTAATTTTCAATACCAGCTAATGCAAGATGAATCAGTTTACGATTTTTAGCCTCTCAACCTTAAGGTTACTGGTCAGAATGGGGAGAATAATAAGGATAATGAGCAGATCCTTTTAAGTAAATCCATCTATTTTCCACTCAAACCCACCATAGCACTCGTGGGTATATTAGACACAGAAGTTCTAGAACATTATTAATTGAAAACCTGAAAGAACCCAAACTAGTGAATGCCGCATCCAGCTATGGAACTGTAGTTTTATTACGAAGCTATACCAGTTTTTACATCACCTTTAAGTTAACAAGTGCTTTGGATAAAAGAACATACTGAAACTCAAAAGCCAAAGCATTTTAAATCCAACATGATATAAATAATGGAACATTACTGACCGTTTTCATATACGAATCCCTGCTATGACATATATTACAACTTCAATAGCCAAATGAAGCAGATATTTACCGAGCCTCACATGAAAAGTCAAATACTGGCAAGTGTTTTGGATGGTAAAATTTTCTAAAACACAAATGCCAAAAGCATTTAAGCCCATCACAATAAATTTTGGAACCTTAACAACCAGGTTTTATATACGAACCCTCTATGGAATATGTCACAGGTTCACTCAATTCCATCGTAAATGGTTACTAAATATCATATGAAAAGTCAAGTGTGTTCCCATAAAGTCAACTCAACTAAGAATATCACAATTTCATAATTTCAGGTAATTATGCTACCAAACGTCCTAGGAGCAAATGTGATAGGAACCAAAACAAATAAAGATACTAATTTCACGTTTATCTGAAGGCATTTTTGTTTTATTAGGACTTTTAGTGGATCAGGTGATAGAGAGAGTAGTTTTCAAAGAGCTTTAATCATGTTACTAAGCCTATATATTTGGCTCATTAGCGTAATCCAAACATATGTTTTGATTGATTGAAAATAAAATTATTGATTTTTTTTAATCTCTCTCTCCCCCTCTCTCTGTGGCTTCCTTCTCCCTCTGCACTTCTCCTTCTTCTCTTTCTTCCCCAATTCTTCTCTTCTCCTTCTATCTTTGACAACATTCTGGGTGTCCCATACCAAAATGGTTACCAGACCTTTATGAGAAGTTAAACATACGTCTCTAAGTTCGCGTGTTTGTAAACTAAGAACTTTCCCAATTACTTGGGGTTGACTAAGTATGGCCGGATAAAACAAACTACAGAATTCTTAGGAGCAGTCCATTACATAAGTTTGAAGAATGTAGAAAAATTAGGACCCTATGGGCATCATTTTGAAAGGACGTTCTCTTTTTTCCGAAAAAAAATCCTGGAAAAGGGCAGGGATTGTTCCATAGTATGTAATGGAGAAAACTTCTTGAAAATAGACCATCAAAAGGATACCATCTAAAACTGCTTCCATGTCCTGAAAATATCAGGTTTACAAAAAATAAAGTAAAACTAAAGAGAATATGAAGACAATTGTGCCTTCAAAACATAGATTAGTTTTATTTCTTAATATATAGAAATAGGAAACAAAAATGAGGCACAAAGCAACAGAAATAATGCAAGTGGTCCCAAGCATTCTCATATTCCATTGAGCTTCGTATAGCAGCAAGAAAATAACTAGCCAGTTTAAAAGCATCTACTGGATCCGTTTGCTCTGGACCAGTTTGAAAATTTCTATTTTAGTATTCCAACTCTACATAAACATTGTCGATGTTCTAAAACCAATTACCGGATAAAGCAATTAACCATGGTGGATGAAGCTAAAACAAATTCTGGGGGGGGGGGAATGTACCTACCTAGCGCAGGCAAGCAAAGGAAGTAGTTTGCCAAGTAATAATGCAGTTAAAACCCCCCATATTGAGCGAAAGAGAAAAAGGAAAGGCAGAAAAGATTATATCCATATTACTCAGATATGGTACCAAGTAAAAGGACGGACCTTGATTCAAGAGCCCGCTACATACTGGGAGGACCTGCATGAAAGGTGAAATCTTCTGATGCTCTGCCAACAGCTCCGATAAGTACTGATTGCTACACACACACACACAAGCAAGTAGGTAGGAAAGCTATGACATGGATGTGCAGCAAAAGAAAAGAAAGGAAACAAATGAACGAATGAATGAAATCCAAGTCGATCGATTCCAGATAAATATAGGAAGGGACAACCAAAAGCATCCACTACACATCCAAAAGAAAGAAAGGGATAATAGCAGTATAGCACGAGTGGAAAGGACATCGTACCTGTCAACAACATCCGACGGAGTAGTTCGAATCTGTGGGGAAAGAGCTCTGGCAGTAGCAGGAGAAAAATTGGGATTGTACAGACCTGACATGTCGCTTCTCCTGCCTCACCAACGCACTCAAATGGAATGCCGAAAGGATCTTCCTGGCCAGTTGTAGACCGTCCAAAGAAGAAAAAGGGCTAGCATAAAAAGACGGGGATGAGATTGGGTCGCTTGCTCTCTCAAGTTTGCAGAAGGGAGGAGGAGGAGGGCCAAAATTATCTTTTTTAACTTTCTTCTTCTTCTTCTTCTTCTCTTGTTTTTTTTTTTTTTTTTTTAAATTGTTAAGTCTGTTGGGAGTCTACAGAGAGTGAGAGAGAGGGAGAGAGGCGCGCACACACGCACATAACAAAAAGATTTACCGCGACCAGCAGTACCACTGTTCAACAACAGAGATGTTCTACTTCTACCTACGAATCGATCCCTTTCTCTGCATATGTCGTTGCTTTTTAAGCAGATTTATTGTTTTATAAAAAACAAATAACTTGAAGTCTGTCTGGGATGATGGCGTGGACTGGTGGGGTGGGGATATATAATAATAACAATAATACACAATAATAATTATGTAGATGGTTAAAGCAAAAGTTCCACAGACGCTGGGAAATGGAAAGAAAATGTTAACCCTGGTCTGACGCCGGGGGGGGGGGGGAGGGGATGAAGTCACGGAGAAGACTTCTCAACCCACTACAGTACTAGTCTCTACTCGCCGGCCTATTTCATGCGACGTACTTACTGGGGACTGGGGGAGGATCTCTTTTATAATTTCAATCGAATCACCTTTTATTTCACATCACAAACGACAAACGTGATATTGCATTATCCTATTGTATGTATGTAATTTTACCTGACAGTTAAACTGAAAACGATTGAAATTAAATACAATTATTACTTACAAGATGTTGTGTGTTAATTAGTTATTGTAATTTTGAAAGTTATTATTGTAAGCAAATGCTGAAATCATTCTCCATGCCTAATCATTTTTAGGTTTTTAAAAAATTAAATACTAATTCAGTTATATGTTGTATTTGTATAGAATAGAGGACAAATTATGATTAAGGTTAAGCGATTGGGTCACGATAAGTTGTAATTCTCACTAGTAAATCATGTGTTTAATTTCTTGATTTACTTGTGATTTATTTCTTTTATCGAAATTAAAAATATGATGAGAGGTGATAATTTTAAGAAAATAAATTAATTAATTAATAATAAAAGTATAATACAAAAATGAGGAAGGAACACGTGGAATGCATGGCCACAGCCATTTTAGACAATAGAAAGCAAGCCAGGGACAGGGAGGGGCTGCTGCTGGGGAGGTCCCTCCCTTAGCTGACTCCTTCCCTCCATATACAATCAGATCATCAGCAGAGTCAACATCATCCCTCCTATGGTGGCGCCAGTTGCATTGATTAATTGATTGATCGTTTACGTTTACCCTAACGCGTCCATCACTATCTCAGTCAGTAAGCTTAAGCTCCTCCTTTATATTGAATCAGTCAAACTAACATATATATATTTGGTTGCTTGCCTTGGATTCTCTCTCTCTCTTCTAATTAAATTAATTTTGATATTAGCCAGCCAACATGTATAGATAGACTGGTCTTCCGGCCTTAATTTCAACTTTGGTGTTCAAACTGCACTCAAAGAAATTTCGCTTCTTCCCCCCCCCCCCCCCCCCCCCCCCCGGCGACCTTCCATGAGGCAGCTGCTGGCTCAGTTTCATAAAAATTTCATAATTTATTGCCAATAAATTGAAAATGACCCATGCAAATTTCACAATTAGGGGCCATAAAAATTTCACAACTCAGGATTCCATGCTTTTTTCGCCCGCCCGCCCACCCCCTTCTTGCGACCCTTTTCCTTCTCTCTCTTTAATTTGCTCGTTGCCCTAGCCTTACCTCTTTAGCTCCGCCGTGCCTCGTCCTCGCTCTTGCCTCTCGCTACTGCTCTGTCGCCAGTAGCTCGCTGCCTCTCTCTTTTTTTGCTGCTCCTCGCCCTCACTTTCTCGCCTCTCGCTGCTCAATTGGCAATGGCTCGTCCTCAACGACTTGCCTCGCCCTCGTGGTCGGTGGCTCGCTGCTCGGGCGCTCGCCCAGCAAACATCGCCTCTCGTTGCTCTGCTCGGTCGCTGGCTCGCCATCGCCCTCCGTCGCTCGCCCTTGTGGGTTGTGGCCGGTGGCTTGCTACCTCTTGATTGTCGATTGGATCATCAGATAAAATCTGCTTCTCAGATGCTCTAACTCCATATCTACTCCAATTTTCAGCGGTTAATTGTTTCTTCATTTCGTTTCGTTTATGGTAGTATCTTTCGTTTCGTTTATGGTAGTTTTTAATTGATAATTTAAAAAATATATATATTCTTATGGTATAAATATTTATTTATTTTTTATATTTTATTATACAATTCGGGCTCCATTTTCACGTCTCGTCTCAAAGTCCCAAAAACTCAAGTTACGATGGCATGACCACACTACGTATATGAACCGTTGGACAATTAATATGATGCAAATAATGAACGGCCTGAGACAAAAAAAATTCAAGAGCGAGGAAAAATCTATTAATTGTTTGGGGTGAGGTGATGGATCCTCCTTGGTCTCCAGAGATAGAATGAAAGTGAAGAGTTGACGAGTACAACAAGGCAATGGGCCAACAGTATTATCTGGGTTCAATAAATTAGAAGTACCGAGAGAAGGATTAAATGAAAGACAGAATCTTCAATCTCGTTATGCCTCCTTTGAACGTACACATATTTGTTTCATTTCTTTGGTTTTAAATTGTACCGAGAAAATTCTTCAACTCACTATTTTTATTCCTAAAGTCGTTGGTTGGATCTTTCAGTGCTGCTGTTGTACAAAAACAATAGATGGTCACTTTAGTTCTCTCTCTCTCTCTCCCCCTATTCCAATAATGTCCAGATTACTCTCCCTTACTTGCTTGACGCTGAAAGCCGACCAATAATAGTTTGTTGGCTCCCACGAAGATTTCCACTGCTTGCCCGGCAACAGTTTGAATTAATTTCCCAATGTCAGCTTATGATCCTAATCATTCGAGCTTCGCCTCCAACTCGACAATTGATGCATTTGAACTTGTTTTCGCTAGAAAAGGGTGTGTTCTGCCACGGGCAAGTTATTACTTTGTTTTGATCCATGGTGATTTAAAAAAACAAAACAAAATAAAATTACTTTTAAAAACAATAATTCCCTCCAAAAACTAGTATTGATTATTACACAACACAATAACCGTACATAACATTTATATGTAATGGCAGGATAAGAAGTTTAATGACTATATCGAACTTCATAAATCAAATTTCATCATCAATCATCAAGGAGAATTTCATGAAACCCGAAATTTTATTCAGAGACAACGACGATAAATTAAGTGAGAATATTTTTGTTATTTAGTGTTTTCGATCATTTTTTTAATAATTTAATTATTTGTACAAGTAACATTTTTCTATATATTTCTGCGCGCGCGCGCGGGGGGGGGGGGGGAAGAACAAACGTAACAAGGAAACACCAGTGGGAACGGCTGAACAAGCATCACAAGGAAACACCAGTGGGAATGGCTGAATGTATGCGTATATTAAACGCATGAATGAATAATATGGAATGTGAATGTGAATTGGAGAATACAGGGCGCGTGCGTGCGTGAGTACGTACTAGTTATTCGTGGACATATTCGCCCTCTGGCTCTGGCTCTGGCTCTGTGGTCGGCTGTGTCCGCGTAAGCATTGCAGATGGGACCTTCGTGTTTCCAACACGAGTCATGCGCAGAGTTTCCCCTGCATCTGCAGCATCTTCCATCTCTCGCAATTTCTTCCTCCGATAGCACCTCAGCAGCAGGAATCCCATCAAAACCAACAAGCCTAAGCCTCCTCCTAGCACTGACCCGGCAATTATCCAGCGCTTGTTACCATTATTCTTATTATTTCCTCCACGGCCACTTGGAGTCGGACTAGTGGGCGCAATGGACTCAACCACAATAGAGAAATGTCCCTGTTGGAACGTCGAACACATATTGCCAGATACAACATTGGTGAAGTTAGGCAATCCATGCCAGCCAAACGAAACACATTTCGGAACCACTGAGGACCCACCAGGCACCAATTTCACGTCTGAAAATTTGATTGAAATGGGTTGATCCGATGCCCTCATATCCAATTCGGGTAAATCCTTGGCTGATAGGTTTGATGCGTCGTAAGCGAGCAGACCCAACAATGGAGCTACGTATGTGTAACCGGGTAAAGGGTAGTACGCCGTGGACCAATTGCTCCCCAAATTTTGGTAGACAAGAAGTAGCCTCTCTACATATGGCTCCACGACAACTCCCACAGGAATACGGAATTCTTTGTATGCCGGAACGCCTCTCCTTCTCAAGCTACCGCTTCGGAGCCTCATTGCTGAGATCGTAATGCCTGTTAAGTTGGATGGCAGTACTACAGTTCCATCGTAGGCAATGCCCGTCCTCAGAGGACGAACACGGACGAATGCCCTGTAAGCGTAGTCCTGGAGAAGTGCATCAAGGGCCGTTGCACTTGTAGTGGATTGAGCTTTGGTATTTGGCAACCAGCTGCTGCTGAACATCCGAGTGATGACAAGAAGCAACACCAGAGTAATACTCGTGGGAAGAAGCCCCATCGCATCGATCATCATTGCACGCTTAGTACTTAATTTGGAGTAGACTACGTAATTATGTGTGTTTATACATATACATATGTAGATATATAGATATATATTACAAAGAAAATTCAGCCGGACGTCCTACTATACGCTTAAGCGTAGCTCTGAAGTCGAGCTAGCTGCACCTGTAGAACTGATTAGTGAGATGCAGAGTAAGAAATCAACACTTCTTAAGAAATCAACACCTGTGTAATCAAGAGCACGAGCACATGGAGTCGCATAAGTGCGGTCATCCAAAAAAATCAACACCTTCTTGAACTTGGAAGTAGTCTGTCTGTCTTGTCTCTCAGTAGTAGTCGCAGAAGCTTCACAACCAACAAATGGCGGGATTCTAATTTCTAAATCTGAAATCCAACGGGCACTTGCAAAAAGGAAAGGTGTATCGAACAAGAAACCAAACATGCATGTGCCAAGACCGAGAGGGTTAATTTTAAGCCGTTGCGGTGGCTCACATCTCACTTTTCTTCTTTGGAATCCCTGCACTGCAGGAATCTATCTTTCCAAGCAGCGTTGCATTTCTGAATCTGTGTTTGCAAAGGCATATATGCATTTGATATTAAACATCCATATATACAGATATCTGCCTCAGGAAATATTAATGAGAAAAATTAACAGGCTGCAGGCTGCAGCAGTGTGAAATGCTGGAAATTAAACATTCTCTGGCAAAACAGCACTCGCAATCATGAGGTGCATATATAGAAGTAATAATAATAATATATATACAAAAAGAACCGTCTTTGAGTATTTAATGGGGCTTCAAGTATTAGATAGCATTAATCACGCCAGCTCATCTACATTCAACTAGTCCCCTTGTGGACCGGAACGCCCTTGAATCTTAATTTGCGCGCAGTGGTCGCTAGCTCGCAGGTCCACTTCTTTTTCTTTCTTTTCATCTATTTATTATAACTAGTGTTCACCCCAGTGCCAGAGTCAAAAAAAAAAAAATTTAGTCCAGACCAAATCATAATTATAACTTAGGTCAAATTATAAAAATTATAATTATCTATAATAATATATATAAAAAATCAAAAAATCAGATGGGGCCAATGCCCAGCTGGCCAAGGCATGGCTCCGCCATTGGTTCACCCGTGCCATGCACAAAACGTGTAATCACAATAAATTTAAAAATTAAATTTTAATTAATATTAAAAATTTATATATTAGTCTTGAAAATACAATATCTTAAATCTTAATTAGTATTAAAAAACTCATGCATTAATCTTGCATTTAATTAAAAGTAGTGATTGATTAATTATTAAAATAAAATTATTTATTATATTATATATTTATTTATAAATTATAAATATAAATATAAATTAAAACTCCTAAAGGTGGGAAAGTATGAATTTTTCAATACTAATTAAAAATTTACTTGAAATTTTTAATTTCTGATCCTAAAATTTAATTTTTGCAGTGATAACAAAATTTTGAAAATATGAATTTTGACTTATTTTTCTTTCACTATGTATTAATTTTCTTTCATATTCTTGCAAATGTGATATGTTAAATCTTAATTAACATTGAAAAACTCATACATTAATATTTATTTTTTAATAATTGAGGAATTAATCAAAAATAATATTATAAATATTTTTGATTAATAATATTTATAAAAAATATTTATTTTTAATTCATTGAGAAATTATATATCTATACATGACATAATTAATAATTTAAATTGTCTATTCAAATTTTTTATTAATAATATTTATTTAATTGATAGTGAAAAATTCCAAAATACTTTATAGGAGGTCTCCAATTGCTTTCAAATAATAAGTACTAAATGAAAATTATTTTTATTTTATACAAATGGACAATTTTTAATGACTTAATTAATAGTTTAAGTTGTCTATTTATATTCTTTAAAAATAATATTTATTTTTAATTGATTGAGAGATTAATTGAAGAATTAATCAAAAATAATATTATAAATATTTTTAATTAATTGAGTTTAAAATTAAGTTATAAATAAAAATTATAAATAGTATTGGAAACTCATACTTAATTTTTTACTTTAATTATTAATTATTACTATATTTAATTTAATACAAATTTTAGAGGTAAAAAATACTTTAGAGACTATGGAGGAAAAAAATGCTTGGCAAACTATTTAATAACTAAATATTTATATACACATAATAATGCATTGAAAAATTCATACGAAGTTAACTAATTAAATATTTAAACGGGTGGATAAATAATATACACATTATAAATGACTTTTAATAATTTTTCAGCAAGTAAGTCGGAAAAACTATGAAAAATCAATATAAAAGTGATATTCTGGCTACATCTTATGTAATTTCTTGATATATCCATTATTACAGATTAAAAATTATCTACGTGCATATGTATATTCATCTATTTAATTGTGTCCACGATAAATTATTTAATAATTGAATATTTAATATACACATAATAATATATGAAAAACTCATTATTAGTATTGAAAAACTCATGTATTGAAAATTTTATTATTAATTTTATAATAATTATTAATTACTATTACTTTTAGCAATAATAATTTAATTATTATTAATGCAAGTTTTGGGCGAATTTTTTTTTGCGGACTATCCTACTTTTATAATAATAATAATAATATAAATATAAAGATAATTTAATTATTATTAATATAAATTTTGGGGACAAAATTATTTTGCAAATAATCTTACTTTATTATGTATATATTAATTAAATATTTAATATACACAAAATAATTCACTGAAAAATCCATAATTAACATTGAAAAACTGGAAATTTAATATTAATTTTGCAGTAATGAATATTTTTAGTAATTAATATAAGTTTTTTGAGGAAAAAATTCTTTACCAAACTATCTAACTTTTATATATATATAAAGATTATTATTTTTTCTGGAGAAGGATACTGGATGGAGAAAGCTCAGCCTGAGGAGTTCCGATGGCCATTCTGCTCCAACCCAACCCAACCCAACCCAAGCTATGCCAGCAGTGCAGAGACTACTAATAAATTAAGTATATACCACCGGACTAGGAAATGCAGCTCCTGACCAACGAGTGGCCACTGGCCAGCATTCCCAATTGCCAAAGCTAGCTAGCTACCAGTATTATTTATTATGATTAATGCTATTATATTGTACTTTTAGGTAATGTCAGTTTGGTAAGAGTACTGAAGGCTCATGTGTCACGAATATGCACCTCTCAAATCTTCACGTTGATATTTTACTTTACCCCTAAATTCTCATAAATTTGTTTTTGAATTTTATGCAAGCTGCCTCATATCTTCATTGATATTTGATATTGTCCGCACTTATATGTTCTTAATTCTTTTTATCTCTAGTTAATATAAGACTTTAATTTTTATACCCAACAATCCTCCCCTCAAAGGACCGTGGCATTTATTTTGGGTGCTTCCCTTCCAATAATTATCTATCCGTTTGCTCCATCGAGATCAATTACTCATTTTCACCATGGGCTAACAACACGTTCGTGAAGTTTCAAAATATCCCTTACCTCAAGAGCCCGTTCCAAATAAAGCTCAACTACCGATCCAATCATGAATTTAATTGAGGCTCACCATCTTTGTTTGGCATTTTGAGAATTTCCTCCACACATTCTCTTGGTTAAGGTTGGGGCATGGGCTTTGATACCACTGTTAGGGCTATGGACCTCTCAAAATTTCATATTAGTATGATATTGTCCACTTTGACCCTAAATTTTAATGAATTTACTTTTAAATTTTACTTAAAATGCTGATACCAATAGATATATTATCCACACTTATATAATCTTGATCCTTTTCGTGTCTAGTCAATGTAAAACTTTAGTTTGCATATCCAACACGACATCATACCATTAGTGTAATAGTAGGGCAACAATAATCAATGTAGCATATATGAAAAAAAAAAAAAAAAAACTTTATTGTTTGTCCCTTTGTTGTTTTTGTGTCCATCTAATATTTAATATATAATATGTGGGAGTTATATATTTATATATTTAAAATCAGTGTTATAAGAATTGAACTGACACATTAAATTGATTGAATTGGGAATCGGTCAGAAAATTAAATTTGTTCATGGTTAAAAATTGATTATTAAATAATTAGTTGGTTTTTTATATTAATCATGGTTGAATTAGTGAACTGATTGAACTAAATGGTTCAACCGATTAATATTTAAGATATATATATATTTTCCTTTTAGTGTATTTTTAATATTAAAAAATATAATAATATTTTTAAATATTTGAATATCATCTCTCATTTTAATAATATATGGATAATTTTTTGTTTAATTTTATATTTATAATTTAAATATTTAATCTGTTGAGGAAATTTAAATAATTTGTACGTGGGTGGTCCTAGCAATTGTTTACCCAGTCATAGCAGTTTGTTTGTTAACGTGGGATAGTGCCTATTTTCATGTTGCTTTCAGTTATGTATTAGCCTATTTATAGGCTGTTTGTTTATCAATGAGTATGTAGAAAGTTTATCCTCTGCTTTCTCTATATCCTCTACTGCTTACGGTTATTAAACAAAATACATTTTCTTAGTTTCTGTTTCATCAGTGGTATCAGAGCTTGGTTCCGAGAAGTGAAATTGATGGCTTCCGAAAGTTTTGTACAGCCAGCCATTCCACGCTTTGATGGTCACTATGACCATTGGAGCATGCTCATGGAGAACTTCTTGAGGTCCAAAGAATATTGGACGGTTGTTGTTTCTGGAGTAGCAGAACCGGCAGAAAGTGTTGTTGTTTCTGGAGTAGCAAAACCAGCAGAAAGTGTTGTGCTAACAGATGCACAAAGGATAGAGCTTGACATGCTGAAGTTAAAGGATCTTAAAGCAAAGAATTATCTCTTCCAAGCCATTGATCGGTCAATCTTGGAAACCATTCTTTGCAAGGACATCGCCAAGCATATTTGGGATTCCATGAAGAAGAAGTATCAAGGTACAGCAAGGGCTAAGAGGCAGCAGCTTCAAGCACTTCGTTCGGAGTTTGAAATGCTTCGAATGAAGTCAGGAGAATCAGTTACAGACTATTTTTCAAGAACGATGGCAATCGTTAACAAGATGCGGATCCATGGCGACAAGACAGAGGATGTTCTCATTGTTGAAAAGATTCTTCGATCCTTGACATCAAAATTTAATTTTGTTGTCTGTTCAATAGAAGAAGCTAATGATGTTGGTTTACTATCAATTGATGAATTACAAAGTTCTTTGCTGGTTCATGAGCAAAAGATTAACCAGCAGGAAAAAGAAGAACAAGCATTGAAGGCCGTATCAGAAAGTCACTCTACACCCAGTAGAGCTGATAGAGGACGAGGCAGAGGTAGAAGTCGAGGTAGAGGAGGCAGAAACAATAATGATTGGAGGAACCAACAACAGAATCATCATCATCAAGAGAGACAATTTCAAGTAAGAGGCAGAGGACGTGGAGGCCACCACTTAACAACTTATAGATCAAAGTCAGCAGACAAGTCCAATGTTGAATGTTACAGATGTCATAGGTATGGCCATTATAAATCAGAATGTCAAACTGATTTGAATAAACAAAGTGAAGACCAAACTAACTATGCAGAAAAGGAAGAAGAGGTGTCTCTTTTGATGGTGTGTCACGTGAAGGAAGAAACTCAACAAAACATGTGGTATTTAGACACTGGCTGCAGCAACCACATGTGTGGAGAGAAGGAGGCATTTTCTGAATTGGATGAATCCTTTCGCAGCTCTATTAAGTTTGGTGACAATTCCACAATTTCTGTTATGGGAAAAGGAAAGGTAACAGTCCAAACTAAAGGAAATTCCACCCACACTATCGCTAATGTTCTTTTTGTGCCAGATTTAAAGACCAACCTGCTTAGTGTGGGTCAGTTACAAGAAAAAGGATACGAGATTTTTATCAAAGATGGAGTATGCCAAATTCAAGACGCAAAGTTGGGCTTAATTGCTCAAGTTAACATGACGGCGAATCGTATGTTCCCACTTTACCTCCACAACACCACTCATTCGTGCTTCTCAACAAAATTAAAAGATGAGGCATGGCTATGGCACTTTCGCTATGGGCATCTGAATTTTGGCGGATTGAAAACTCTTCAACAGAAGAACATGGTGATAGGGCTTCCTCAAATCACAACTTCTTCTCAAGTTTGTGAAGAATGTGTTGTTAGCAAACAACACCGTAATCAATTCCCTCAAGGAAAATCTTGGAGAGCAAAAAAGGCATTGGAGCTTGTGCATTCCGACATTTGTGGGCCAATAACACCACATTTTAACGGAGGTAAAAGATATATAATTACCTTCATTGATGATTATAGTCGTAAGATATGGGTTTATTTTTTGCAAGAAAAATCTGAAGCCTTTGTAGCTTTTAAACACTATAAAGCACTTGTTGAGAAGGAAGTTGGCAACCCAATAAAAGCTCTTCGCACAGATCGTGGTGGAGAATATAACTCACATGAATTTGTAATTTTTTGTGAGAACCATGGAATCAAGAGACAACTTACAGCAGCTTATACGCCCCAACAGAATGGTGTATGCGAGAGGACGAACCGCACTATTATGAATATGGTGCGAAGCCTTTTAACAACCAGTGGCATTCCAAAAAGTTTCTGGCCTGAAGCAGTTAATTGGAGCATTCATATATTAAACAGAAGTCCCACACTTGCTGTTCAAAATATGACACCGGAGGAAGCATGGAGCGGAAGGAAACCTGTTGTAGATCATTTCCGGATTTTTGGGTGTATTGCCTATGCCCATATTCCAGATGAGAAGAGGAGGAAGCTAGATAACAAGGGAGAAAAATGCATTTTTCTTGGTGTTAGTGATAAGTCAAAAGCTTATAAACTATACAATCCTAACACCATGAAACTTATCATCAGCCGTGATGTGGTCTTTGATGAAACAGGCACTTGGGCATGGAATCAAAATGGAGTTAAGGAAAATATTCCAGCAGATTTTGATGATGATGAGAAAGGGCAGCAATCTATGGAGAATGAGCAAGAAGAGGAAGTCCCTCAAAATGTTCCAATAGTTGATCAAAGCCCACTTGCAGCTGAATCACAAAGGCCTCAGCGTGTTCGTAGAAGACCAGCATGGATGACTGATTATGAGGTAACTGGAGTTAACCAAGGTGATGACCCACTTACACATTTTGCTCTTTTTTCAGATTGTGATCCTACCATTTTTGAAGTGGCTGTCAAAGAACCTAAATGGAGAAAGGCTATGGATGCTGAAATAACAGCCATTGAAAGAAATGAGACATGGGAGCTATGTGATCTTCCAAAAGGACAGAAGACAATTGGTGTAAAGTGGGTTTACAAGACAAAGCTGAAAGAGAATGGTGAGGTTGACAAGCACAAGGCACGTTTGGTAGCTAAAGGCTACAAGCAGGAGTTTGGTGTTGATTATAAAGAAGTCTTTGCTCCGGTTGCAAGGCATGATACAATCAGATTGGTGATTGCAATGGCAGCTCAAAACTCATGGCCTATCTTTCAGTTGGACGTGAAATCAGCATTCCTCCATGGAGATTTGAAAGAAGAGGTATTTATTGATCAACCTCCTGGTTATATAAAACTTGGCAATGAGCATAAAGTGTATAAGTTAAAGAAAGCTCTATATGGATTAAAACAAGCTCCACGGGCTTGGTATAATCGTATAGAAACTTATTTTTTGAAGGAAGGATTTCAAAAATGTCCTTATGAACATACACTTTTTATAAAGATTGAAGATGGAGGAAAAATGCTCATTGTTTGCTTATTTGTAGATGATTTAATCTACACTGGAAATAATACAGCCATGTTTGGAAGTTTTAAGAAATCCATGATGGCTGAATTTGACATGTCCGATCTTGGCATGATGCATTATTTTCTTGGCATTGAAGTGGTGCAGTCTTCTAGTGGAATTTTTATTTCTCAAAAGAAGTATGTGCGAGAAATTTTGGACAGGTTTCAAATGAAGGATTGTAATCCTGTAAATACTCCATCGGAGTTTGGTTTGAAGCTAAACAAAGATAATGGAGGAAAAAAAGTTAATGACACTCTCTACAAACAAATAGTGGGGAGTTTAATGTATTTGACGGCAACCAGACCTGATATAATGCATGCTGTAAGTATGATTAGCAGGAATGGAGAAAAATCAAATCTGTTTGGCTTTACAGATAGTGATTATGCAGGAGATTCAGATGATCGAAAAAGTACATCTGGGTATGTTTTCATGATGGGGACAGGAGCTGTTTCATGGTCATCAAAGAAGCAACCTATTGTCACATTATCATCCACTGAAGCTGAATTTGTTGCTGCAACAGCTTGTGCTTGTCAAGCTATTTGGCTAAAGAAAATCCTTAAAGAGCTGCAATTCAAGGAGGATGGACCTACTCAGATTTATTGCGACAACAGTTCAGCAATAAAGCTTTCTAAAAATCCAGTTTTGCATGGTCGAAGCAAACATATAGATGTGAAGTATCATTTCTTGAGGGATCTCACGAATGATGGAGTCATTAATCTTATTTACTGCAGAAGTGAAGACCAGATCGCTGATATTCTAATGAAGCCTCTCAAGTTTCCTGCATTTCAGAAGCTCAGAAAGCTACTTGGTGTTTGTACTTCAAAGCTTAACTTTGATTAAACTGGATGTTATATCTGGAACATCAGTTTAAGGGAGGGATTGTTGAGGAAATTTAAATAATTTGTACGTGGGTGGTCCTAGCAGTTGTTTACCCAGTCATAGCAGTTTGTTTGTTAACGTGGGATAGTGCCTATTTTCATGTTGCTTTCAGTTATGTATTAGCCTATTTATAGGCTGTTTGTTTATCAATGAGTATGTAGAAAGTTTATCCTCTGCTTTCTCTATATCCTCTACTGCTTACGGTTATTAAACAAAATACATTTTCTTAGTTTCTGTTTCATCATAATCATGAATTATATTTTACTTTATCATAAATTTGTGTTAAGATTGTTATAATTTTTTTTAAAATTGAAAGATATATTTTATTTTTAAATATTTTTATTATCACAATTTTAATTAATATATTTATGTTATTTCTTTAGAATACATACTAATTCAAATAAGATTAACTTCAATCCCACCGTTGAACCGTAAATCTCTTTTATTTTCAGTTTAATATCTCTAATTCACTTTTTAAATATTACTTAAAATTATTATTTATGTATTAAAGATAAATAAAAAACATAAATATTCTTAAAAAAATATATTATAATATAATTCATGTCATTTTATTTACATTTGATGTATAAATAATAATAATAATAATAATTATTATTATTATATGTATGACTTAATCATTTTGTTTAGGTCGGGCCCCTCCTCACTCAATATCTTTTGAATGCGCCCACCACTACCTTCCTTTCCTTCCATCTCAACACTTTAATTGGCAGCAAAGGATGTCACGTTTAGGTGCTGTGTCTTTGTTTATTTATTTTTTAAATTCACTAAATCCCTTTAAATTTATAACTTAAAAGGCAATAATTGTCTTGTAATTCTATTTTTAATAAAAAAATTCTCTTGATATTATTTTAAATTAAAAAATAAATTTACATGTCAAAACAAATGATCATAGTTCCTTAATTAATATCAAACAATTACAAATAATTATGTTATTATAAATTAATTAAAAATAAAAATACTAAACTCACCAAAAGTAGCCCCAACTAATGATTTGAAAAGGAAAATTAAAAAGAAAAAAGTTGGAGAATATAACCACTAACTCAAAAAGAAAACATAAAAATTCCAACTTTTGAAATAGAAACACAAATATGGTATTTTTAAAATTCAATCAAAAACTGTATTTACGGAACAAAAAAAAATCAATCAAAAATTGTATTTATTGAAGAAAAGAGACGAGAAAATTAAATTAAAAAAAATAATTATTTGAAGATTATTTTGGTTCAATAATGTAAAAGTAAATTAGAGACTAATTTACTTTTATGATTTAAAAATTAATTGGATTTCATGTTGTTTATGGATTTATTAGCTTTTGCACTACTTTGAAGATAAACTAAAATCTTATTTGAATTTAGAGACTGACTGCAATTATTAGTTATATTTTGTGTTTACCATTTCTCTTTTCAAATTAATTACTAATTGAAGTCATTTACCTCCATTTAAAGGTAAGTTTAGTATTTTTATTTTTAATTAATTTGTAATAATTGAATTGTTTAAAATTAATTGGGAGCATTGTGGCATGTTCTTTTTCTAACATGTAAATCTAGTTTCTTTTTTTTTTTTTTTTTGGGACCATAAAATGATGTCAAAGAAGGTTAAAAATAAAACTATTAAGGGATTAAGTATTTTAAGTTATAAATTTTGATACGATTTAGTGGATTTTAGCCTTATTTCCTTTTGTGAGTGATATAGTCACTCCACTCATTGTTTTATATACATGTTAATTTATTATGAGTTAAAATTTAATTTTAAATTAAGCGAGTCGTTTATATAATTAATACTTAATTTTAATTAATATCTCACTAGTTAGTCAAATTAATTTTTCTCTCAACATTGCCTAACCCTGATGGATGAAGGGTGGTTAAATTAATTTTTGTAAAATTTTGATTTTGTTATTTTGTAAAAATTAGTAGTAAAATGATGTTGTCTTTATATTTTTCTAAAAAATAAATATAATAATTAATTCTAAAACTAAAAACAGGACAAAGCGATGGTATAGTTAGTGTACGGTAACGGTAGGGCCGACCAAATAACAACAAAAACAAATAACAATGAACGCGTTTCTTGTTATCCCAATCCTACTCTACCTACGTGCCTGCCTGAAGGCTGCTAAATGAATGTGAGCGAATGAATGAATACACATCAAAGTCATTTTAGTTTATAGAGAATTTTAAGTGCGGCCAGCGGCATCAATCAAAATTATTTTTTATTATTTCATCCGCGTGCTGTTGTGTTGTTGCCCGCCTTCTCTCTCTCTCTCTCTCGCTCGGGGATAGAGGCAGAGGGGAGGGCGGGGAGAGAGCGAGCGAGCGAGCCGCAGGAGAAAGGGCAGAAGGATGCCCACAACACAACAAACTGCCTACCCTCGTTTCTCTTTTTCGATTCTCCTCCGTGTGCCTGGAAGAAAGAAGCAGACGCCGATCTTTCCTTCCGTCCTTCCTGAGCGTTAGGAGCAGGAGGTCTTATTCAATATCTAACTCTGGAAAGAGGCAGGGAAGGGAGCTTTCTTCCATCCATCTCTTCTGTTTCGCAACGCCACCTCCCAATCTGCCTGCCAACTGGAGATCATGAGATAGGTTATGGTGGTCAAGCCGCGATCCATTCCAAAAAGACAGGCAATTTGTTGATCGGTTTTCTAGGGTTGGGGTTTCTGGCCGTTGATTGATTATTTGCTCTCTCTTCTTATTTTAAGAGAAGAAAAAGGAAAAACCAAAACCAAAACAAGGTCTTCCACGGAGAAAGAAACGATCTCCAAGGTAAGATCTTTGTCCATTTCCATTATCCCGCACTGTTAATCGATGCAATGTTTCTTCTTTTTGTATGCATCTTCAACGCCTATTATCTCCGGCTATGATCATGCTTTTCAACTTTGACAAATTTTGTTCAGGGCTGGGTTAGGTCTAGTGCCTCGTCGCAAATGGAAGCCTCTGCAGCTGCTGCTGCTGCTGCTAATTCGGATACCTTCAGGGGTTCTCCCCCGAGTAGCACTATCAATTCTAGAAGATTCGGAGTCCAGTTGTCTGCCTCCAATTTGCTCCGTTCACCGCTTTCTACCTTGTTGGAGTACTCTGGCCTCCTGCGACCCAGGTCCCCTCCTAGTCACGCGGAATCTGATACCTCCTCCACGAACAGTACCATCGGCGTTGGTTTCCAAGATCGCATTCATAACGATTCTCCTGTGTCTGGTGTTGGCGCTGGGGAGGTTTCTATTAGGATAATTGGTGCCGGGGAACAAGATCATGAACTCGACAGGATTGAGACTTCTTTGCCTTCTTCAACACTTGGCCATCAGAATGAAGCATATGCTCATCCCATTGGTAGAACAGCTTCTGCCTTGTCCCTTTCTTCAACACTGGATGGCCAGGGAGATTCGAGGAGTGATCAGGGCGTAGGGGAGGGTGTGTCCCAGTCACTTAATGGAGGAGATGTTGATGGGGAGGCTGCAGATGGGTCTGCATCTAATGGAAGGGATTCTTCTTACCAGAGATATGATATACAGCAGGCTGCCAGATGGATTGAGCAGGTGCTTCCGTTTTCTTTGCTTCTCTTGGTCGTTTTTATCCGACAGCATTTGCAAGGTACTCTTTCACAAATTTTCACCTTAACCATTTTAGCTACGAAGTTCGTTGTTCAGTTGTTTTACAAGCATTTGCATCCATAAATGATCTCTTAGGCTCTTAGCATTGCCAAGATAATGAGTCGGGATGACATTTTACATTTGTTGAAAAAATGTTCAAATAATATTATCCTTGAACCTTCTTGAGATCACTCCATATTTACTTGTTCTTTTTATTTTTTTGGTCTGTTTTTGTAGCTTTTGTAGTAATGGGGGTTTAACCTTTGACTAGAAGGTTGGAGTGGTTTCAAATGGACAGTTCCTTCTTCATGATGGGGTTTAGGAATCTAGAAAAGACTGTCATGTGGGAAGTCAGGAATCCAGTCCTAACTATGATTTCTTTGAAGATATAATTGAAAGAGAGGGAGAAATAGAGAAAAATGAGGGAGAAACAGGAAGAAAATTGGGACAGAATTGAAGAGTAAGAGAGAAACTTGAGTTATTATATTCCAATGATAATCCAAAACAGTTCTCGAGTGGCTGATATAGCCTCTCTTACAGGTATTGAATGAGTGAGAGTGGCAACTGCTGTTACCGTACATAATTGCTGGTTACTGTATATAAAGCTACACATAGTGCCAAAATATCAATCAAGAAAATAAAATTAATAACTGAAAATAAGAGTAATAATCTGCTGCATTCAAGGGCTTGGATGTCTGCCTACATCCAGTTTGTGACAGGTCTTAGTGCTTAAAAGGATTCCTTGTTAAAGTGCTTTATTTGATTTCTTATGGCTTCAATAAGGGGGCTTGAGAATGAGTTTCTGATATGGCATTGAAGATGTTTGGTGATCTTAGAGGAGGGAGTGGGTTTGAGAGGCAGTAGAGTAATGTTGTGAGAACTCCAGGAATCATACATGCATACTCAACAATTGGATAAAAAGACAGAATTAGGGGGGCAATAGTTTTTTGAATACTTTTCCTAACTACTATGCTAAGGGGGGTTTGTTTAGAGGGAGTATGCTCTATTTCTTGCTTTCCTTGAATATTTTGGATGGAGGGATTAGAGGTTGTGGTTATTCAGCCAGATAAAGGGTCATTAGTGTCATGACCCCGAGGATCTCCAAGGATAGAGTAGGAAATATGATAGTATTTAGCTTACATGCATTACCATATTTTGTAATTTCCGTTTATATTTTCTCTCATAGGGCCTTGTCCTTAGCTATAGGCAGTTAGGCTATTTGTTGCATTGCACATGGGTGCATGTGGAGGCTATTAGGCTATATATAAGCCACGACCGAGGATGAGAAATTATGCTTGAATTGATATTGAATCTCTCATTTTTCTCTCTAGAATTCTCTCCCATTCTCCCTCTCGTTCCCTTCTGCAATTCTCTCTCATTTTCCTCTGGTTTCTTCCTTTATTTCTATCTCATTTCCCTCTCCAATCATTATGTTATTAGTTCTATTCAATCGGATCCTTTCGATTGCTAATCCAACCCAGTTATGAACCCTAGGTTCACGTCAAAATGTATTAGAGCATCGTTCCTCGCCGGTTTTTGTTGCTGATTAAGGTCCAACAGTTATCGACGGCTATTGTTCGAAGCATCGGATCCTCGAAATTGGAAGTGATTTCTAGTGAAAGGAGGCCTAGGTGATAATTAGAGTGCGTAGACGAGAAAATGAGGTAGAGGCGACTCTTGGAGCAGTCCCTTAGCAGTTAGTTCTTCTTCCGGTGCAACTCTTACTATTTTGGTAAATTGCACTTTCGTGACTGAGAAACAACCAAAAGATTTATGGTTGAATCTCGGAATTGATTTCGACATGCGAGGGGGTGAGTGTCAACTCGAATCTGAAGGAGAGGTAGGTGGATTGGCTTGGCTAAGATTCTAGTGATTTTGTTCGGAATTGAGGACGAACAAGCCAAGCAGATCCAACTGAATTCCAATAAAATTTCGTTGCCGTGACGGACACCAATCCACGGTAGGTGTCGATGCTAACCGTGAGGCAATGGGTTAGACTCTGGAGTGTCTCGATATAGTGGGTGTTGTGATTTGGACTCAAGAGTGGGTGTAGCGATTGAACTAGCAATGAGTTTTGGTGATTTTGGAATCAGTAGCGATCGCAAATTGGGCTGAGAGCCTTGGATAGTGAATTGGGCAGTAGTTGTTCTTTGGCTGTGATTTTGATTTGAGTTGAAGGCTAGGAAATTAGTTTCCATAGTTAAGGTCCAGGTTGAGAAGGCTTGAAGGCGACTTGGCCTGGCGAGCCCGACGGTGTTTTCGGCAACTTTTGTGAATTAATTGAGTAGCGAATTCCAGAGTCCGGTGAACTCAACGGAACTGGAGGTTCCGACAACTACCCATGGTGATCGACTGGGAAGTGTGGATTGACGATTAATAGCAGGTGACAACGCTAAATGGTGATTGCGCGAGAAGGAAGCGCTGGTTGGGGCGATCGTGAGTCACTTTGGTTGTGATTTCGACTCTGAGAAATATATACTTCTATTGATAGTGGAAGCAGATATAGGTGATTCTAGTGGTGAATTCCGACAATTTGGGCGGAATTCCGGTAAATTAAGTGAGGAGGATCTGGAGTCCCATTATTCTGTTGAATTGAGGCCGACATAGGCGAGTTTGCAACAGTTTCTTTGGTGACTACTGACATAAGTGACCTTAGCATTGAGTCTAAGTCGAATTGGAAGGCAAGTGGCTCATCTTGTTGAGAAATTGAAGGCAATCATTTATCTTAGGTGCTTGCTGGGAAGCATATATCAAAGGGAGATGAGGGATTCAATGTACAGGACTTCTACTCCTTGGTCTTTGCAGTGTTCTGTTGGTGAGAAGTCGACCATGGGGCAAATGGAGTCTCAAGGCCAGCAAAAGAAGGCTGCATTTTCAGCTGAAAACAATAGGAAACATAAGAAGGGGATCAACCAATTGGACAAGGAAACAAGAAGTGTGATACATAATACGAGTAATGAATTCGGCCGGCTGCTACATGAGCAGTTGCAGGAGTTTGCGATGATACTAACTAAGAAGTTATCATTATAGCTTTCTTGCAGAATTTTTTGAGGATTATTGCAGAAGTTTTAACAAAGAGGAATTCCTTAAAATAGAGCAGCCAAAAGAGAAGTCGAGATGGTGGGAAACGGATTCATTGCCTATTTCCAATGTGGAGTGGAAGAAGTATACCGATTTTAGCAGAATCATCAAGAAGGAGGAGTGCGGCATCAGTGATGATATTGGTGGTGAATGGCATTATCCAAAGAGAATCTGTGATGAACAGATTGATAGGGCAACAAAGGCAAATGGACAATCTGAAATTGTTAAAAGAGAAGTTCACATAGAGGGAAATTCTAGCAAACACAAGGAAGGAGGAGTTGCTGAATTATTTGCATGTAATCAGGAGATTTCGATTGAAACTTCAGCCAATATTAAGGAAGTTGGCGCTGTAAATGAAGCGAACGAGTCAATGGAAACTCAGGATTTCGAAGATGAAAGAAGATTGGATGAGGAGATTGGGGTAGACCACATTTTACAAGAACAAGAAGTTGATGATTCTAGTGATGCACAACCTAATCTAGCTGTAAATCATGTTAGGGAAGAAGGTCGAGATGGAGGTCAGGTGTCAATCATTGAGAAATCGTTAGCTGGAATTGAAGTTGCAGCAACTCCTAATTTTAATGCTCACGAACAGCCTTGGTTTGAGTATCTAAGGCAACTCTGCAAATTTCCATTGCTGCATTTCTAGAATGTTGCTAATATTTTTGCAGCAGAGCATGGCTGTGGGGTGAATGGGGATACAATAACTGCAACTATGGTTGTAGATTTGCTCCCCTTACTTGTATTGGATAGTAATGAAGTACTAACGGAAGTCACGAACATGGATAGTCCTTCTGTTGGACTCCAAGGTTCAGCTACTAACTATTTCAGTTTGGAAGTGGCTGATCTGGTTCATAGATTGGAGACCAAACTTGATTGAATAACTATTACTGGGGTGGTTGTATTGGGGTTGAACTCGATGAAGTTTTCCCTATGGAAGTTTTGGGTCAACTTAGGCCTAGAATTGATCTTGGAAATTGTTTGGACTTGGGGGTATTATAGTAATAAATAAAAGGGGAAGGAAGGGCGGGAAAAGGGGTTAGAGCTAACTAACCTACCTGACAATGAATAAATAAGGGAATGTTGAAACAAAAGGACAGTTTTGAAATGAAATAACCAATTCTCTTCTTCCTCAATTCTCTTCTCTCGTCTCTCTCTATCTCTCTTCCTAAATTTTGTTCTAACGGAATTTCCCAGAAATTTTGATCCGACTCCAACCCATTTTAGGGGTTGGACAACTGGTATCAGAGCTAGGCCTTCTTCGGCGGCTTTTGGCGCACAATTAGAAGGTGACGGAAGGTTCGTTCAGCAACAACAACAGAATGGCGGAACGAACATGCCTGAAACAATTGGAGCTTCGCCTTGAGAATCTTGATGGATTAATGTGGCAGACGCAAGAAGACGTGAGGGCCCAACGAGAAGACATGGCAATCCAAAGGGAGGATATGGCAATCCAGAGGGAAGATTTAGTCGCCATCAAAGACAGTATACAGGAGCTAGAAAAGGGTCAAGAACGGGTCGACTTTTATGGACAAAAGATAGATCGCATGTTTGCCATCATGTCGACATGGCCACAATTTCGATTGCAAGAAGAGTCTGTTCCAAGAATGGAGACAGACGTAATGGGCGATGGAATATTACTGCGACCAGGCAGATCGAGGGGAACGAAGGAAAGGACTGCATGGGAACGTGAAACCCATGGCATAAATCACGGGTCGATGGATGGGGGACACCTGCTAACACCAAGATTGGAAATTCCAATCTTCGATGGATCTAAACCCTGCTGGTGGGTACGACACTGTGAAAGATTCTTTGAATTGTATAGGATAGGAGAAGAACAAAGGGTGACTATGGCAGCGGCTTACTTGGATGATACTGCGGATGCGTGGTACCAGAGTTGGACGCAATTAGAAGGGGGATGGGTGTCGTGGACCAATTTTGCCAACGAACTGTGTGGTTGTTTTGGTGAATGGAATCTGGCGGACACGATCGAAGAATTTAACAAACTAAAATATCTGAGGCAGTTTGAGGAACTAAAGACGTTGATAGGAGCAGCTCATCCGAGCTTACCCGAGTACTAATTCGTCTCAAATTTCATCAGCGGATTCAGAGATGATTTGAGATCCGTAGTAAAGATGTTGGGGCCAGTGTCGGTAAGACAAGCAGTAGAAAAAGCACCCCTCCAAGAAGTAACATGGGAGGCAGTATTCAAGAAGAATAGGCTATGGTCACAAGGAGGGTTGGCAGTCAACAAAGGGGGAAATCATTTCGGAGGAAGTAATTTCAAATCGGTTGTGGGAGGAACAAATCAAGGAGGCGTTAAGAATGGGAATGGGGTAGGAACAAACAAGAATACTACATTGGAGCGGAGGCGCCAATTAGGCCTATGCTTCAAATGTGGGGAAAAATATGGACTTGGCCATCAATGTAGGAGATTAATGCTGAAGATGGAGGCTTCTGATGATGAAGAGGCAGAATAAGATAAGGCAGAAGAAGATACAGAGGAAGAGCCCCATGCTGAGGAAGAACATGAGGATGATGGAGGACAAATCTCCTTTCATGCGTTGAAAGGGGGCCCTACGGGGAAGATTATTCAAGTTAAAGAGCAGGTGGGAAGACGAAGATTATTGGTGTTGATTGACAACGGAAGCACTCATAGTTTTGTGAACAAGAAAACAACCCAAGATCTCAAGTGTGAAATGACCAGAACCAACCCACTATCAGTGATCGTCACTAATGGGGACTGAATGTACAACAACCACAAATGTTCGAATTTTAAGTGGGTAATGCAAGGAGTAGAGTTTGTGGCAGACTTGAGGGTCTTGGAGTTAGGGGGGTGTGATATCGTGCTGGGGGTTGACTGGATGAAGAATGTAAGCCCTCTAACCTTTGATTTCAAGAAGCTGGAGGTGACAGTGGAGGTTGAAGGCCAAAAGTTGACATTGATGGGAAGCCTAGATTAGGGGGAATGCAAAGTAATATCAGGAAGGAGGTTACACAAACTAATAAACTGGAAAAGTGATCAAATTGCGGAATTATACTCTATTCATGCAATGGAGTATGAGGAGGAAGTAAGGGACAATCCACAGGAACAGCAGCAGCTACACTGTAACTTCTAAAAGACGTAAACACTTATGATCCCTTGCACTTATTATTGCATGAATTCCAGGACCTCTTCCAAGAGCCGACTACCCTACCACCCCAACGGCTTTTAGACCATGCTATCCATCTTAAACCTAACACAGAACCTGTAAATATTCGCTCATACCGATATAACCCTACCCAGAAAATTAAAATTGAGAAACAAGTAAAGGACATGCTAACCAATTCAATCATACTACCTAGCTAAAGTCCCTTTGCCTCTCTAGTCCTTCTTGTCAAGAAAAAAGATGGCACTTGGAGATTTTGTATAGACTATAGGTAGCTTAATTCCCTTACCATAAAGAATAAATTCCCTATTCCTATCATTGAGGATTTATTAGATGAACTCAATGGTGTTGCCATCTTTTCTAAACTAGACCTAAGGGCTGGTTATCACCAAATTAGAATGAGGCCAGCCGATATTCCTAAAACTACTTTTCGTACACACCAAGGGCTTTATGAATTCACTGTCATGCCCTTCAGTTTGACCAATGCTCCCGTCACCTTTCAAGCCTTGATGAACTAGATTTTCAGTCCCTACCTTCGCAAATTTATTCTTGTTTTCTTTGACAATATTCTTGTTTACTGCCCATCCCTACAAACCCACCTATCTCACCTCCGAACCACTTTTGAGGTTCTGTGAATTCATCAATTATATGTCAAGCTGTCTAAGTGTACATTTGCTCAAGGAGAGGTGGAATATCTAGGCCATGTAATTTCAGCTAAGGGGGTGAGTACAGATCCTCAGATCCTAAAAAAATAGAGGCAATGGTGAATTGGCTGCGGCCTAAGAATGTGAAGGATTTAAGGGGTTTTTTAGGTTTGACTGGATATTATAGAGAATTTGTCAAAAATTATGGAGTGATTAGTTGGCCCTTGATAGAGCTGTTGCGAAAGGACAATTTCGATTGGAATCCTAAAGTTGAAGCAGTATTTGAAATCCTTAAACAGGCCATGACTCAAGCCCTTGTTTTAGCCCTTCCGGATTTCTCAAAACAATTTGTTGTTGAAACAAATGCTTGTGATAGTAGGGTGGGAGCAGTTCTCATGCAAGAAGGGAAACCTTTGGCTTACATAAGCCAAGGTTTCGCTCCTAAAATATCTAGGCTTGAGTGTGTATGATAAAGAGCTGATAACAATGTTGGTAGCTAGTGAGAAATGGTGTCATTACTTGGAGAATAATCAGTTTGTGATTAAAACGGACCACGAAAGCCTTCAATTTCTACTCCAACAACAGTTGCACTCATTTACAGAGGAAAGGAGTTTCTAAACTTTTGGGATTGGATTATACAATTGAATATAGAAGAGGGAAGGAGAATTTGGTGGCAGATGCGTTGTCCAAAAGAAAGGAAAATGGAGTTTGCTAGGCTATATCAGTTGTCACTCCCGAATGGGTGAAGGAAGTGGTGAGGAGCTATGACTAGACACCTTGGTTGCAGACATTATTACAACAGTTAGCAATAACACCTAACAGACAACATGGCTATACTTTTGTTGAGGGACTCATTCGGTTCAAGGGCCGAATTGTTGTAGGGGAGGATGACCAGCTGAAGTCATAGATTTTGAGGGCCATGCACGACTCAGCAGTGGACTGACATTCTGGGGTAAGAGCCACTTATCATCGGGTAAGGCATTTTTTCTATTGGCTGGGATTAAAGAAAACAGTGGTGAAATATGTGCTGGAATGTGATGTGTGCCAACGATGCAAGCATGAAATAGTGGCTCTACCAGGTTTATTACAACCATTACCAATTCTGGATCAAGCATGAGAGGACATTTCAATGGATTTCATAGAGGACTTACCAAAATTGGGGGGCAAGGATACAATTTTGGTGATTGTGGACCGCTTAACTAAGTTTGCTCATTTCCTTAGTTTGACACATCCCTTTACAGTTTCAGAAGTGGCTAGATTGTTGTTGGATTCATTGTTTAAAATTCATGGAATCCCCAAGACCATTGTGTCTGACAGAGACAAGATCTTCGCCAGTAAATTTTGGCAGGAATTATTCAAGAGTTTGGGGGTGGGTTTACACTTATCGATAGCTTATCATATGGAAATGGACGGACAAACAGAGAGAAAAAATCAATGTCTAGAGGCCTACCTTCGCTATATGTGTTTTGCTAGGCCTAGAAGTTGGCACCGTTGGCTATCACTTGCTCAATGGTGGTACAATTCTACATATCATACAGCTATTAAACGTACCCTTTTTGAGGTTGTGTTTGGGTATTGTCCACCATAAGTGACGCAGCGTATAGCGCGTGTGTGAAAAAAACACACCAAAAAAAACCCTTGAAAGAGCAAACTTCAATGGCCGAAGCTTGGCTTTCAAGAAGACGCAAAAACAAGACTGTTTTGCTAAGAAAACCCAAATAGGTTGCTGAAATTTGATTGATTAAAACTTGATTACAAACTCTAGATCCTAGGCATATTTATAGTATTTGGCTAATCCAAATCCATCTAATATTTGGAAAACAAAATTCAACTAGAATCCTAATAGAAATAAATCCTAATCCAACATGAAGTAGAATTCTAAATCAAGTAGAAACATGAAATTGAATCCTAAATCAAGTAGAATTCTAAAAACTTAAGAAGTATTAAAATAACATAAAGTAGAATTCTAAACCAAGTAGAATTCTAAAACTTAAGAAGTATTAAAATATTGTTCCAGCGTGGTCGGGTCGGCTTTGGGTCGGGTCTTGATTGGTGACCGCATCATTCACCTCCACTTGAGAAGAATTCTTCCTTGAATTATGATCTGGGTATGATAACTCAACGTCCGGCAAATTCAAAGAAATATTAGCAACATTGAATGTTTTGGAAATACCCATATGATTTGGCAAATCCACAACATAAGCATTATCATTGATCTTCTTTGTAATCTTGTAAGGACCATACTTCTTTGGCTTGAGCTTGTTCTGTTGTCCTGTAGGAATCCGTTCCTTCTTCAAGAATATCATGACTTCATCTCCAACCGCAAATACTTTGTGCTTCCTATGCTTGTTAGCTGCTGCCTTGTACTTCTTATTCGCCTCGTGCAACTTTTGCGTGACATCTTCCTGAACTGCTTGAACGTGTTCGGCTAAGTCACTAGCTGCAACACTGAAACCTGGTACCTTTGGTAATTTTACCAAATCCAATGCATGATTAGGAACTTTCATGTATACGATAGAGAATGGTGATCTTCCTGTTGAGCTATGCATGGCGTTGTTGTAGGCAAATTCCGCTTGAGCTATGACTAGGTCCCATTATCTTGGCTTGTCTTTGCAAACACTGCGAATCAGATTTTCTAAGGTACGATTCACCACCTCTGTCTGTCCATCAGTCTGGGGATGTGCTGTGCTACTGAAATTCAAAGATGAATCGAACATTCTCTACAAGGTAATCTAGAAGTGACTCAAAAAACCTTGTATCACGATCCGAAGTAATAGTTTTAGGGACTCTATATAGTCTAACAATCTCCTTGAAAAACAGTTTGGCTGTAGCTACTGCATCTGCCATCTTCTTGCATGGGAGAAAGTGCGTCATCTTGGAAAACCTGTCAACCACTACAAAAACAAAATCCATACCTCGTTGGGTTCGCGGTAGACCCAACACGAAGTCCATAGACAAATCTTCCCAAATAGCATTGGGAACAGGCAATGGCATGTAGAGACCAGCGTTAGAAGAGTGCCACTTAGCTGTTTGACATATATAACACCTCGCCAAAATAATAGAAACATTTCTCCTTGCTCTTGGCCAATAATACCTTCCCATAACAACTTCAATAGTCTTATCTCTGCCAAGATGCCCTGCTAAGCCACCACCATGCAAATCCCGAATAATTTTCTCACGAAGAGATGTGCAAGGGATGCACAACTGATTTCCCTTCATGAGAAACCCATCATGCACATAGAAATCTCCTGATGGTTGCTGAGACATGCATTGTTCCCACACATGTTTGAAATCCTCGTCTGTCGCATATAATTCTTTCAAGCACTCAAACCCAACAATCTCAACACTAAGGGTCTTGATCAAATCCACACGCCTACTCAAAGCGTCTGTCACTCGATTATGTTGTCCCGACTTATGTATAATTTTATATGGAAATTTATCAATAAAAGCAGACCATCTAGCATGCATATCACTCCTCAATTGCCTTTGGCTACTCAAGTACTTAAGAGCTTGGTGATCCGTGTAAAGAACAAATTTTTTGGCAATCAAGTAATGTTCCCATATCTTAAGAGCCCTCACTACTGCATAAAACTCCTTATCATAAGTAGACCACTTTCTTCTGGCTTCACACAACTTCTTACTGAAAAATGCAATTGGTCTCTTCTCTTGGGACAACACAGCACCTATACCCACTCCACTCGCATCACACTCAACCTCAAACAATTTGTCAAAGCTTGGCAAAGCTAAGACAGGAGCGGTACGTAATTTATCTTTTATCAAGGTAAAACTTTGCTCTTGTTCTTCACCCCAATGAAACTTTCCTTTCTTTAAACACTCAGTAATTGGAGCCACAATACTATTAAAGTGTTTGATAAACTGCCTATAGAAAGTTGCTAACCCATGGAAACTTCGCACATCACTGACATTTTTAGGAGTTGGCCACTCTCTAATAGGTCGCACTTTTTCCTCATCTACCTTTACGCCCTCTTTACTTAAAACAAAGCTCAAGAACAACAAGCTCTCACTCATAAAAGTACACTTCTTCAAATTAGCATAAAGTTTGTTTTCCCTCAACACACTCAACACCTCTCGAATATGTCCCTCATGCTCATTAATAGACTTACTGTATATCAAAATATCATCAAAATACACCACAACGAATTACCAATGAAAGGGCGTAATACTTGGTTCATTAGTCTCATGAAAGTGCTTGGTGCATTGGTTAGTCCAAAGGGCATGACTAACCACTCAAACAACCCATCTCTCGTCTTGAAAGTTGTCTTCCACTCATCTCCAGGTCGAATTCTGATTTGATGATAACCACTTCTAAGATCAATTTTGGTAAAAATCACAGCCCTATCAAGTTGATCAAGCATGTCGTCGAGCCTAGGAATTGGAAATTTGTACCCAATAGTAATTTTGTTGATGGCTCTACTGTCAACACACATCCTCCAACTCCCATTTTTCTTTGGTGTCAATAATGCTGGCACTGCACATGGATTCATGCTAGTCTGAATGTGCCCTTTTCTCAACAATTCCTCTATCTGCTCACGCAAAATCTCATTCTCCCTAAGACTCATCCTGTAGTGTGGTAGGTTAGGCAAGCTAGCACCAGGAACCAAGTCAATGTGGTGTTGAATATCTCTCATAGGAGGTATAGCTTATTAGGCAACTCCTCAGGAACCACATCATGAAATTCCTCCAACAATCCCTGCACCTCCACTGGAATTTGATTCACCTTTAGTAGCTCACTCACACTCTCTCCCTTGATAACCAATAAGTGAACCTCTCAAGTATCCTTACACTCCCTCACAAACTCAGTGTGTTTATGTGTAATGGTAAGAAAATTTCGCCCCTCCACTTTAGAAGCTTTGGTTTGATTTTTTCCACTATGGGTAACAAAGTATAACGCACACCTTTTTTCTCAAGCTGATATGTGTTCTTCCTACCCGAGTGCTTAGCATCCACATCAAATTGCCAAGGCCTCCCAAATAAAATATGGCAAGCATCCATATCAATAATATCACAATAGACTTCGTCGGAGTACTTACCAATAGAGAAAGGCACCCTGCAACGTTCATCCACATGTATGCCACCAACTTCTTTGATCCATCTAACGTTCATCCTATGATGTTCTCCTGACTTCCACTATCAATAATCAACTCAAAGATTTTTCCTTTCACCGTACACCTCGTGCGAAAAAGCTTATGCCGTTGAGTAGTATCTTCATTCTTTTGAGATAGCATTAACTTCCTCACTACACAGGTATATTGCCCATGTCCATAATCTTCTTCGTCATCCTCCCCATCAGGCCCGCAATATACTTCCTCTTCAGCAACATCTTCCTCTTTCTTTTCTACAATGTTAACTGTTTTCCTCCTTGGACAATCACTAGATCGATGCCCAACCTCATTGCACTTGAAACATTTTAAAAGAATAGGCTTTGCATAAGGATTAGGGGATTTTGGAAGATTAGAAGTAGTACCTCGAATGTTTCCCCCCGTTGTAGCCTTATTAGGGTTGACTGTATGAGGTGGATTGGAGGGTTGCGCTCCTTGAACCGACTTGCCTTTATCAAAAGCTGGTTGTTTATTTTCATTCCCACTATACCGACGATAGTTGTCATTACGAGATCTCTCACTCAACATTAACTCAACCTTTAAAGCTAAGTTCCTTGCTTTTTGCATACTCAGAACCATCTGAACCCCAATTTTATCACGAATACCAAGCTTCAATCCATTCAAGTAACGAGCTGCTTGTTGATTGTCACTTTCTGACAATTGGTTTCTCTCCGCCAATCGCAGAAACTCAGAGGTATATTCATTCACACAATTCATTCCCTGTGCACATATTTGATAAGCTTCAAACATATGTTGTTCATAGTCAGGGGGCAAAAACCTACCTCTTAACAGCTGCTTCATTCGTCTCCATGTCTGAACTGGTTGTCGGCCTTCTCTCAATCTCGTCTCTCTTAATCGCTCCCACCAAACAGATGCACCGCCCTTCAATCTGTAAGCCACTAATTTTACTTGTCGTTCATCTGGGATCTCCATGTATTCGAAAAAACGGTCAACCTCAGTGATCCAATCCATGAACCCCTCAATATCAAGATCTCCACTAAAAGTAGGAATATCAACTTTTAGTTTATACTCATCGTTGCCCCAGTGGTTGTGCTGATGTGCATTCCTCCTAACAACCCCTCTACCACCAGGGTTAGCTATTGCTCGACCAAAATCATCCTTTTCATCGCTATCTTCAATCACTGGTCTTCTAGGATTAATAAGGACATGATTAATGGGTGGTCTTCCCGCTTCGGCTTGATTTACCCCATTATTCAGGTTCCTGTCATCAACAACTCGTAGTAAGGTGCCCAATTGGTTGCTATGTTGCTCCAATCGCTGCTGGATAATACGAGTTACTTCCCGCTGTTCTTCGATTGCTCTCCAAACTGCAGACAACCCCTGATCACCGTCACGAGGCTAGTTGCTACCGTTACTTTCAAGATTGGCCATTTGATTGGTTGATTAACCGCTCTGATACCACCTGACGCAGCGTATAGCGCGTGTGAAAAAAACACACCAAAATAAACCCTTGAAAGAGCAAACTTCAATGGCCGAAACTTGGCTTTCAAGAAGACGCAAAAACAAGACTGTTTTGCTAAGAAAACCCAAATAGGTTGCTGAAATTTGATTGATTAAAACTTGATTACAAACTCTAGATTCTAGGCATATTTATAGTATTTGGCTAATCCAAATCCATCTAATATGTGGAAAACAAAATCCAACTAGAATCCTAATAGAAATAAATCCTAATCCAACATGAAGTAGAATTCTAAATGAAGTAAAACATGAAATTGAATCCTAAATTAAGTAGAATTTTAAAAACTTAAGAAGTATTAAAATAACATAAAGTAGAATCCTAAACCAAGTAGAATTCTAAAACTTAAGAAGTATTAAAATATTGTTCCGGCGTGGTCGGGTCGGCTTTGGGCCAGGTCTTGATTGGTGACCGCATCAATTAGTTCCTGCCATTTCCAGTTCTACTGCTACAATGGCAGATGTAGAACAATATTTCCAGAAAAAGAGAGAAGTCTTAGCGGAGCTTAAAGGGAATTAGCAACTGCCAGGAGCAGGGTGGTTCCTTATGCAAACAAAAAGAGAAGTGAGCGAAAGTTCAATGTGGGGGATGCAGTGTTTTTGAAGGTCAGACGATTTTTGCAGCCTGCTTTTACTAAGGGTGCAGTATCCAAATTCAGCCCCAAATATTTTGGGCCTTATGCAGTTGTAGAGAAGGTAAGAGAGGTAGCCTATCAGTTGCAGCTGCCAGAAGATGTGAGAATACATCCAATATTCCACGTATCTTTATTAAAGAAGTCTAGAGGAGTAACGGCCACTAATGGGGCTTCACTGCCACCATTAGAGGGAGGAAATGAGGGACTATCCCCTGTTGTCTTACCACTTATGGAAGAGGAATCGGAAGAGTCCATTGAACCTCGGGCAATTGTAGATAAAAGGGTGATCTATAGAGGAGCTGCCCCTATTACTCAGGTGCTAATCCGATGGTCTTATTTACCACTAGACCAGTCGACTTGGGAATACCTGCTAGATGTGTTGACAAGATTTCCTCATGCTATCACCTTGCTCTAAATTCTTGAGGACAAGAATTAATTCATCCGCCGGGCGGGGGGGGGGGGGGGGTGAGTTGTTAGGATTTGGGGGTATTATTGTAATAAATAAGAGGGGAATGAAAGGCGGGAAAGGGGGTTAGAACTAACTAACCTACCTGACAATGAATAAATAAGGGAATGTTGAAACAAAAGGACAATTTTGAAATGAAATAACCAATTATCTTCTTCCTCAATTCTCTTCTCTTGTCTCTCTCTATCTCCCTTCTCTCTCTTCCTAAATTCTGTTCTAACGGAATTTCCCAGAAATTTTGATCCAACTCCAACTCATTTCAGGGGCTCGACAAAAACATAAGAATGAACACGAAGAGGCCTAGAAGAAGAAAAAAGGAAAGATGAATGAAACAGATTGAGAGAGCTGGTATTGGGTAAGAGCAGTGACCAATTGCTGAAGTTCTTAGGGACAAGAACTTTTTCAAAAAGGGGGGAATTGTCATGATCTTGAGGATCACAAAGAATATAGTAAGAAATATAATAGTATTTAGTTTACATGCATTACCATATTTTGTAATTTCTTTTTGTGTTTTCTGTTATAGGGCCTTGTCCTTAGCTATAGGCAATTAAGCTATTTGTTGTATTGCACATGAGTGCATATGGAGGCTGTTAGGCTATATATAAGTCATAGCTAAGGATAATAAATTATGCTTGAATTGATATTGAATATCTCATTTTTCTCTCTAGAATTCTCTCTCATTCTCCCTCTCGTTCCCTTCTGCAATTCTCCCTCATTTCCCTCTGATTTCTTCCCCCACTTTTGTCCCATTTTTCTCTCCAATCATTCTGTTCTCAGTTCTATTCAATCGGATCCTTCCAATTGCCAATCCAACCCTATTATGAACTCTAGGTTCATGACAATTAGTTGCCCTCCGATGGTGTACTCATTCTTTAATTTTTTGTATCTTCTAGAATTTTCCCCATTTCCTTTATGGTACCTATCAACTTGTCCTATGCATAATAGAGCTGGGGTTGCATATTAGTCGGAGGAAATACTAAGTTTTTTCCTTTTTTCAATTATAATTGGATTGTATTTAAGGATATGCACTAAACTTTTACCTCATCTATTTTTCAACTGGTGATTGATGAACTCACTAAACATGTTGAAAAATGAGTAACTTGGTGTGTGTTTTTTTTTTGCAATTAACATAGTCTTACTAACTGTGACAAAAAAAGGAAGTAAATATTATGCTTGAGTTGTGGAGAACACCATAAAGGTTTCATGTTAATCAGGTTAATAATGGAATGCATGGAATGTAATTTAATTAAAATAGGAGTGTGGATGATTTTGTGGTTTGTAGTTTTGTTGTATAACACATAATATTAGATAGTTCAGTATTAACATGTACAAAATGAGCATGACTGAGCTGAGAATGTTATGGCAGATTTGAAATCATATAAGAAAATATAAAATTAGAAATGAGATTATTTTTTATAAGGTTGCAGGGAGATCTATTGAAGATAACATGCACAAGATGTGTTTATGATGATTTGGAAGTGTGGCACAAAAAGTAATAAATGTACATGTGAGAGGGTGGATGGAATAGAAGAAATGTGTAGTAAAAGGGATAGAACTTGACCAAAGAAAATTTAGTAGGAAACCATTTGGCATGCGTTGGCCTTAAATAAGATACAATTATATATAAGATGATTGGCAAGTTAAAATCTGTCACAACCCTAAGGTGGGGGTTGTGACTGGCGCTATCCGCTATTAGGACTGTGGGCTCAACTGGAGCATGACAAGCCTCATTGATGCAAAACTATATCTAACTTGCATTCCACATACATGTATAGACTATTAACAAGATGGATCATATATGACTGAATAGCCTCATGTATTATTTCTCAAGCCCAAATTAGGGGGCTGCGACCAGCACCATCACCTAACAAGGTTGTGCACCCCACTAGGGTGTAGCCTCAATCAAACAATTTAAGGTCAATGTCGATGCATATACAGTCTAACCAGTGGGCTCATCATGTAATATGAATAATAACAATAGCTGAATATCATAAGCTCATCATTAGTAGATCTTATAACAGATGTGAATGTCAATAACTCTATAAATCAATAAATACATGAACTGGATAGTCAGTGATTCCTAAGTCAATGCACTACCCTAAGTGCACTCAGTTTTGTATCCAGGAGCATGTTTAAGGTATATACAATAAGATCTCATACCGTGATCTCTACTGCCCTGACAGCTCGAATCTACAAATCTAATTTAGATAGTACCTCAAATTTGTTTCATTTATTTTTCTTCTCACCTTAACCCATAATGCTTTTTGTGCTCAACTTGATGCATAACTTGATTGATATATTTATGGAGGGCCTAAAACCAGCAGCATGTTTGCTAAAACATACTGTCATGCAAAATTGAGTCAGCTGAAACTTTCTGCAAAACTGCTAATTGCCAGCAGAAAAATTTCTCCATCCAAACTAATCAACCTTTGAGAACTGGCGAGTTACACTTAGTGGCTTGAGTGCTCAGCTTCTGAGCATTTACCAGGAAACTGTGACCATTAAATAGCCTAGCCATTGTTGATTTTCTGATGTATGGAGAGTTCAGTGAGCTGGACTTTCTTCTTTATATCTTGTCGTCCATTCCAGGTGGCTCTGGCAATATTACCTCATTACAGACTCTGTTGAGTTCACATGTTCCTTAACCAGCTTCTACAGAAGGAAGATGATTGCTGGAAATGTTTGGATGTGGCATTATTTGAACTTCTATTTCTTTGAAACTAAATTTGGCTATGGGTCTTCCTGTACCATTTGCGCAAACTGCTGGTGAGGCTCCATTGCTCTCACCCTCTGATATGATACATTTGTGCGAGAATTCATGCTAAATTTTGAAATCCTGACCCCTCCAGCCTCCACTATTGGTCCCCTTGTATTTCTTTCTTCTCCTTGCAAAAGCCATACTGCATCCTTAGAAGACTCTTTGTTTATGAGTGTATTTCTATCTTCTTATCCGAAGCATTATGCATACCCTGTAGTGTCTGTTCAGGTTGTTGTTGTTGTTGTTTTTTTTTTTTTTTGGTAACCTTGTTTGTTGCTGTGTTTCTGCTTTTGTTTCCCTGCTGCATTTTTTTTTGAATGCTGCTGCTTGCTTCATGCTGCTCCATTTTCTCTTAGAAATGGGTCAAGTCCTGACATGAGAACTTAACGATGCACCAATGGCCTGTTGTCTTTTTTCTTTTAAATGAATAGATCTCTACATCTCAAGAAATATCAAATTGTGGCCAAGGTAAAAGATAAGGCAGATCTGCTTCATGCAACATCACCACTGATATGTTTTCTAAATTTGTCATGTAATAGATAGTCGTATGAAGTGGCTTAGTTGTGTTACTTTTCCTATATTGACATCAACAACATACCAAGCCTTTGTCCCACCATGGGGTTGGTTACGTAAATTCTGGATTTCCTTTCATCTCTATCCATTACCTTATCTTTTGTAAGGCCTATATTTAGTACATTGAATGATGTTAAAATTTATAGATCTAAGTGATAACTCTTTTGTCAGGTTATGTTATTTTTTCAACACTTGGTGATTTATTGATATTGTATATATAGACATGGCTTCAGAAATTTGTTTTCAAATTGTTGTATCTCATGCCCATATCTGTATCCTTATATCTTAGTTTGTTGTGGCCATTGAGCTTTAACCCCTGTTGGATTCAGATTTTAACCATAATTTTATACATTTGATGACTGATTGGTCTCAATGTTGCAGGGTTTTTTGTTACCATTTTGATTGCTGCTGTGATGTTTAAGTCAAATGATATTTTACGGAAGCAAACAGCTTTGAAGGTGCTATAATTGTTCTTGCCTGCTGTGAATTTTGTGTGATTTGATTTGCTGATATGGGAATTACAATCATTTTTAATGCCCTAAAATACTAATGGTCTCATTTGCAGGGAGAGAGGAAAATATCTGTTCTAGTTGGTATCTCTTTGGCATTCTTGCTTTATGTCATTATTGTATATTGGTGGTATCGGAATGATGATCTTCTGTATCCACTCATTATGCTTCCTCCAAAAGCTATACCTTTTTGGCATGCTGTCTTCATCATTATGGTAAATGGTATGTCTTGTAACTTGAGTTGTTCTGATTGCTATTGTCTCCATTGATACATGGTTTCCGATGATTTGTTAGGAAAATTATGCTGCATTATATTTCATCTCATAGTACTTCTTTGATTTCCTTCAGTCTTAGGGTAATCATGATTTTGTTTCTTTTTTTTTTATTATATTTTTTTAATGCTTTGCACACATCTCTCTTTTCAGAGAAAAAAGAGTGAAGATTTTTCTTGGGGGTTCTATGTGAGGTTTTGTAGGAGTCATGCAAGAAGTGTTGAGAATCTTAGATAACCTTTCTAGTATCCCTATGGACAAATTTGTAAAGCATCAGTTTAACATACTGGTCTGTGCAGATAGTTTGATTTATTTATAGCTAGACATGAGACTTCCTTATAAGTTATTGTCAAGAATTAGGAGAAAAAGAATCCCTTTGTCTTATTTCTTACTCACGGGTAGAGCTTGATTTATACACGACTCTTTACAAGATTAGGAAGTTAATAAATTAGCTTAGGAAAGAATTCTAAATCTAGATTAGGAACTATACAATTTTAGGATACAAACAAATTAGGAAACATATATTAATCTATAAGATACAATTCTACTTTTAGAAAGTATAGACATTCAATCAATCATCAATCAATTAACACTGATTGGAACCTTCCATCAATACCAGCCACAATCTTTCCCAAGTTAGAAACCAAACCCTAGTTGCCGTCACCTATTACCAAGGGGAGCCCTAGTTGCTGACGCTCCCCCTCAAGATTGGGCATGTATGTCTTGCATCCCAATCTTACTCATTATCCGGTTAAACACTGGTGTAGGCAGGCCCTTAGTTAGCATATCTGCTAATTGATCTTGTGATGAGATGTATGGTATGCATATTAGCCCGCTGTCCAATTTCTCCTTGATGAAGTGCCTATCTACTTCAATGTGCTTTGTCCTGTCGTGTTGAACAGGGTTATGAGTGATATTGATTGCTGACTTGTTGTCACAGTAGAGCTTCATACGCGCTGTCCATTCAATCCTAAGATCATTTAGTAGAATTTTTAGCCACAATAACTCACACACACCTAGAGCCATGGACCAAAATTTGGCCTCAGCACTTGACCTAGCCACCACGTTTTGCTTCTCCATGTCACTAAATTGCCTCCCAACATAGTAAAATAGTCAGAAGTGGATCTCCTATCTACAACAGAGCCTGCATAGTTAGCATCTGCGTAGCCTTCAAGGGTCATAGCTCCTCCCTTTTTGAACAAAATGTCTCTCCTAGGTGCCCCTTCTAGATAATGGAGTATCTAATGCACAGCTTTAAGACGGACTTCTCTTGGGTTGTGCATAAATTAACTAACCATTCCTACAACATAGGCTATATCTAGCCGAGTATGGGCCAAGTATATTAGCTTCTCAACTAGCCTCTGATAAGCTCCCTTGCCAACCATATTTTCTTCTAGTGCTTCTTCCAACTTATGATTTGGGTCAATAGGTGTGTCACTTGCTTTGCAGCCTAGCAATCCGGTTTCTTTTAAGAGATCCACCACATATTTCTGCTGGGATATAAATATGCCTTCTTTAGAATGAGCCACCTCTATTCCCAAGAAATATTTTAAATCTCCCCAAATCTTTAATTTCGAACTCCTTTAACAAACACTCTTTTAATTGAGCCATACCTTTGTTATTGTTGCCGATAACAACAATATCATTTACATACCCAATCAATATAGTTACTCCCCTTGTGGCCGAATGTTGAATAAAAAGTGTATGGTCTCCTTAGCTTTGTTTATACCCTATGCCAAGCATAACACTTATTAATCTTTCAAACCAAGCCCGTGGGGACTGTTTCAGTCCATACGAGGCTTTTTTTAGTTTGCATACAACCGGCCCTTGTGTGGCTGTCCCATAACTTGGTGGCAATTCCATATATATCTCTTCCTTTAGGTTACCATACAAAAAAACATTTTTTACGTCAAACTGATGTAATGACCAACCTAGGTTAGCAGCCAAAGAAATGAGGACATAATTTCATTTAGTTTAGCCACTGGTGCAAATGTGTCCAAATAATCTACCCCATGCACTTGTGTATATCTCTTGGCAACCAATATTGCTTTGTATCGATCTAGAGATCCATCATACCTATATTTCATAGTTTAGACCCATTTACAACTCACTGGATGCTTTCTTTTAGGTAATTTTACCAAATACTAGGTTTGGTTTGTTTCTAGGGCTGCCATTTCAGCTTCCATGGCATCCTTCCAATTCTTATTCCCTATAGCTTTAGAATTTTTTTTTTTGGAATAGGAATAGTATGCAAACTGGTAAGAAAGGCTTTGTGGGTAGGTGATAGCTTAGAAAAGGAAAGAAATAGGTGTAATGGATGTTGTTCTGGTTCCTTTTCTAACTGCAATGGACCAATCAAGATCATAGGTATCTAATTGAATAGTGGGTTCAATAGGTTTTATAGAGCTTATATCAAGAGAGTTGGTTGAGAAAATCCTTGGTAATGGCTCTGAAATGGTGGCAGAATTGTCAGTGTTACTTCTGCCTATAGAGACTTCAGGACTTATGGGACTTGTAGTGGATGTTGGGGCTTGCATAGGGTCAGATTCAGGTTTCTTTCTCCTTGAGTATACCTGTAGAGGCCAAGGAGTAGATGGTGAAACTTCCTTAGGTGTCATGCTTACCGAGTCCTTCTAGTTAGAAGATGGGTTCAAGGATAACAGATTAGGGTCAAAAAGAATAAAATAGGAATCCCTATTAGTTAAGGTTTGATTTTGTTCCTGAGTATTTGATGATCTAAAGTAGGATTCATTTTTAGCAAAGGTAACATCAGCAGATACAAAAAATCTCTTTGAAAGAGGGTGATAGTATCGATAGCCTTTTTGTGTAGGTGAATATCCAATAAACACACACTTTAAGACATGAGGATCTAGCTTTCCTCTATTGACTGTTGAAACATGAACATAGGTTGTGCACTCGAATATCTTGGGTTGCCAATTACTAGCCACATGAAAGTCAAGAAAATGACTCATCAATAGTTGAATATGACTATGAGATTCTAGTGTTTTAGATGGCAATATGTTGATAAGAGAGGTGGCTGTTAGAGCTGCTTCTCCCCAATAATGTTGAGGGACATTATGGTGAAAAAGGAGTGCTCGAATAACAACCAAAAGATGACCATTTTTCTTTTCGGCTACCCCATTATGTTGAGGAGTGTAGGGACAAGAAGAATCATGAATAACACCTTTTTGTTGAAAGAAAACAAATAGAGATTGATTGAAAAAATCTCTAGCATTATCATACTTAAACCGTTTTATATTCACCCCAAACTGAGTCTTAATCATGTTGTAAAAATTAGGAAACACATGGCTTACTTCTGACTTTGTTTTTAATAAATATATCCAAACCACCCTAGTACAATCATCATCAAATAAAACAAACCATCTTGCCCCAGAAATATTGGGAACACTTGATGGACCCCAAATGTCACTATGAATTAAGGAGAAAGGAAAATTAGTCCTTTTATTAGAAGAAGAGAAAGACACTCTTTTATGTTTGGCAAGTTCATAAACGACATAATGAAAGTGACTAAAATCCAGACCTTTGGCTAAATTAGGAAACATTAACTTGAGAGTAAGAAAAGAGGGATGACCCATTCTATAATGCTATAACCACATCTTGTCCTCGTTGGATTGGGCTAGGCATAACACGAGGGGAGAAAATTCCTTCTTGTCCTGTCCTCCTGGTTCCTCGAGGTAGTAAAGTCTCTCTCTAGCCCTAGCAAGCCCAATCATCCTCTTCTTGTCCTGTCCCTATATCTCACAGACATTATAATAGAAATATACACTGCAATTAGTATCCTCGATAAGTTTTTGGATTGATATAAGATTAGCAAATAACTTGGGGACATGAAGGACATTCTTTACGGTTAGGTGATCATTGAGGAGAATATCTCCTTGGCTAGCAACAGTAATGAGTGAGCCGTCTGCCATTGTGATTTTTCTTGAGCTGGGACAAGGATTATAGGAATAAACAAGTGTGGATAGGAGGTCATGTGGTCAGAAGCACCCGAGTCTTGGATTCAACAATTTTGGTGGAGTCATGCTACATGTACATCATTTTTGTACATCTTGGGCTACACAAGATGTATCAATGACAAAAATACCCTGCACCTCTCCATGCGCCTCACGCGCCTCTATGCGCCTCAGAGGGATATTTTTGTCATTGATACACTTTTGTGTAGCCCAAGGTGTACACAAAGGTGTACCAATAGCATTTTCCATTTTGGTGTAAAGTTTTTGAAGCATGTAAGAAAAAGAGAAGGAAGAATTACCTATAGGAGCAAGAGAGCAGCTACCTTTCTCTACCTTTTTTTCTAGAGATACCAAAAAGTTCTCGAGTCTTTCAATCTCTGCCCCGTCTCTTCTCCGTGCTTTGAATCTCTTGGTTCAGGCTGCTGGCCGTTGATTGCCACATGCACTTGACTCCTTGCTGGTCCTCCGTTGGTTGGCTTTCCATGGAGCTTCTAGCACTTCTCTATGGTGTGCCTCGATTTTTTACAAAAGGTACATCATAGAGACTCCCTATCCACTGGTTTCTTTTCATCCCTTGGGCCTTCATTTTGATAATGAGCTTTCAAAGACACTAGGGCAGAACTCTCACCAGGGATAGATTCTAACATTACACCCCTTCTCCCTTCTTCTGCTCTTATTAAAGAGATTACCTCATTCAAGTCTTCCTTACCAAGAATCTGCACTCTGACCATATCAAATTCTGTGTTGAGACCAGCCAAGAAATCACATATCCGTTCTTTTTCAACAAACCTCTTATGGAGTGTAGCATCCTCGCTACACTTCATCTTCAAGCACTGGAAGTGGTCCAACTCCTGCCATAGAGTTTGCAACATATTTGCATACTCTGTGATGGTCTTCGAGCCTTGTTCGTATTTCATAAATTTGTGCTGCGTCTTTAACCTTTGAATAAGTCAAGTTTATGGCCTCCCAAATATCCTTGGTTGTGGTCAAAAAAATATAATAGTGTCGCTGATTTCTAGAACCATAGAATTACAGAGCCAGGACATCACCGAAGAATCTTTCTCATCCCATACTACAAATGCTGGGTCATCCTCCTTCGGGCCTATTCCTAACAAGTGGCCGAGCTTCCCCTTTCCTTTAAGAAAGGTCTGGTTCAGCTATGATCACTTTAGGTAATTCTTGCTGTTCAAATGGTAGGCTGCCTAGAGATTCTGTAATTCTCCTCCCGAGGCCCCATTTTGAGTTCCAGCAACCGGAACTTCTGAGGTATGGCTGGAGTTTGTTGTATCGGGTGTAGGATCTTGGATGGGACATTTTTAAACCAAGGTTGGACCTCAAACGAAAGGTGGGGAAGACTGGTATGGATAGGCTCTGTATGTCCCAAGGAAGTTTTAAAACAATCCCTAGAGCTCTGATACCATGTCAAGAATTAGGAGAAAAATAATCCTTTTATCTTAGTTCTTACTCACGGGTAGAGCTTGATTTATACAAGACTCTTTACAAGATTAGGAAGTTACTAAAATTAGCTTAGGAAAGAATTCTAAATCTAGATTAGGAACTATACAATTTTAGGATACAAACAAATTAAGAAACATATACTAATCTACAAGATACAATTCTACTTCTAGAAAGTATAGACAATCAATCAATCATCGATCAATTAACACTGATTGAAACCTTCCATCAATACCAGCCGCAGTCTTTCCCAAGTTAAAAACCAAACCCTAGCTGCCATCACCTGTTACCAAGGGAAACCCTAGTTGCCGACGGTTATAACATGCTATATCTTGGTCCATAAATGCCATCTTCCCTAAAAATATTTGAAAGATTATTTATATAGAAGAAAGTGTTTGAAAAATTGGGAGCTGGCCATGTGCTAAAATCTTGTGCAAGAGAATTGGGTAAACGCAACATGCAGACACATCTTGCCCCTATTACCTGTATTCAAGTCCATGTAATATTGACTTCACGGTAATATCTACAAAAGCATGTTGATTTACAGTGGATCGCTTTTCCCTTGAACCTACTTGGAAATGAGGTATATGCAATGTGCGGACACATCCTGCCCCTATTACCTGTATCCAGGTCCATGTAATATTGACTTCATGGTAATATCTACAAAAGCATGTTGAGTTACAATGGATCGCTTTTCCCTTGAACCGACTTGGAAATGACGTCTTTTTTGTACATTGCACTTCTCTATCTGGGCCTACTGAACTTTGCTCTTCAATCTCAACAATGAAATAGAATATTTACTAAGGAGAAGTTTTTTGAATTATTGTTTTCTTTTCTCCTGCACATAATTTTGTGTGTTGTTAGGCATTTCATTTATCTACATGAGGCAATGGGCACAGGCTCCGTGTGTGCTAAAATATGCATTGGTCCTCATAATTTTAACTTATTAATATGCTCTTTGGATAATTGTGATGATCCTCTTTTCCCACATTCTAAATTATTTACAAACCTGTCAAAACTGAAACACGGTTCTGGCACTGTTCAACTCCATGTTTTTCCCAAGAGAAATTAATATGAAACTGATTAAAATAGTAAATAATTAAAACTCGTGTTGCAGATTTGTCCTCCTAACTAGCTGCTCGGCTTCAAAATTGGAAACAATGAACTTGTATTTTCCCTTTGTATAACAGTGTTGACTTGTCACCATTGGCTTTTCTCATGTTCTACGTTTGAAAAACCTTTCACTGTGAAGAAAAAGTTTCCACTTTTTTCCTAAGGATCTTTGTTCAGATGTGATCTACTTTTTTCCTCTTTTAAAGTGGCTTCACTAATCATTTCTCATTGCCTTGTTAACTGCTTGCTTTTGTTTGTCTCAGATACCTTGGTACGGCAGGCAGCAATGGTTCTAAAGTGTATATTACTAATTTACTACAAAAACAGCAGAGGACGAAATTACCGTAAGCAGGTGAGTTCAGGTTTGCTTGTGCATTTAGCAAATTTGTTCATCTTTTCATATGCACAATGCTTGTCTTGAAATTCAGTTATGTTCATTTTGCAGGGTCAAATGTTAACTTTGGTTGAGTATCTGGTACTGCTCTATCGTGCCTTGTTACCAGCACCTGTCTGGTATCGTTTCTTCTTGAACAAAGAATATGGGAGCCTTTTTTCGTCATTAATGACGGGTCTCTACTTAACTTTCAAGCTCACATCTGTAGTTGAGAAGGTATTATACAAGACTGGCCTGTATGGTTTTACCTTTTATTGTTGGGAATCTCTGAACTTCCTTTTCGTGGCCGATATGTAGTAGGTAGAGTAGATTTTAAATGGTTCTTGTTCCTTTTTGGCTCCCCCCTCAAATTCTCTTTTGGATGGTAATGTTCAGGCCCAATCCTTTTTTGCTGCTTTAAAGGCATTGTCCCGCAAAGAGATTCATTATGGCGCTTATGCAACGTCAGAGCAGGTAGCGTGGTTTCTTTTTTCGTGCACCTCTTGGCACAACTTCTGTGGGTTGAATATCATGCTTGGGTTGTCACAAATAGATATTTCCATGGAGTACCCCTGATCATCCCCTAAATTCTTGTGTATCTTTAATATAGTTAGTTAAATCTGATGCTAGGAAGTTGTTATTTGCTTGATGGATACTTCTCTTCTGTTCCAATGCTGTTCCATGGATTCTAGTCAAGGCCCCCCTCCCTCCCTCCCTCCCAGAAAAGTGGCTCTGCATATCTACTACCTGTCTATATATTGACATATGGCAGGAGGCTTGCTAGGGAAAGCATTGGGAATATTTCCAAGGCAGGATAGATGTTTTGTCTTTCCACTACTTGGTTTGGCTATTTGGTTACAGAAGTTATCACTTCCTGGATATTTAACCTATTATACTCATTCATGTACCTGATGGTTGTAGCTCTGGGAAGCTTGCAGCTGAAGCTCACCTTTTTCTTTTCGCATTATCAACACTGAAATCCAATTGATTCAGTTAATCAGTTAACTGCCTTTGATATCATGTCTAAGCTCATGATTTTCTTATTCATGGCATTTCTTCCTCCATATTCAATCAAAGAAAACTTGCTGAAATCTAAATAACTATGGAACTTAAAAGTTCCATACTTAGTTTGGTCGACACAAGATGCCATAGAGAGCCAGCAAGTAGGTTTGATTGGTTTTCTTGCGTGAGTCTGGCAACTAATGGATTTGTAGTAATGAAAGGTATTTTGCTGGAGCAATCTGTGTAGTTAATTTTCATCACCTTTGACATAGAACGAAGATTGTGTAATCTATTTGGATTAGAGGCTAGATGCGATGGTAACTGTTCTGAGTGGCATTTGTAGTTGAAGGAAAAGATGTAGCAGCCACAGGAATCATTTTATTGTTTGTGTATACTTCATGGGTTGCAAATTTTTGCTATCATACGTGGAACATAGCCAAATGATTGTACTTCTCCATATTGCTACTTGTAAGGTGTGGCTAATTATTTTTAATTTATTAAAGGCTTCATCGTTTTTATAATGCTTATTTACTTGTGGCTAATTATTTTTTATTTACTAAAGGCTTCATCTTTTTTATAATGCTTATTAACTTGTGTATTGTAGACTTACATAATTTGTTCCTCATAATTGATTTCCATGTACCTCCCTTGATATCCTCCTCTTTGTCTCTTCTGTGGGTAAGTTGCAAAGCATTTGTGCTATGCACATCTAAAATCGATTTTGTTAGTATCTAATAACATTTTCTTCCTATATATGATACTTTGCGTATAAGGTCTAGTGGTATCTTCTTTTCATCTCCTCTAACGGTCTATATTATTGTTGAGTTGCATTTTTCTAGGCTTTCAATTGATGAGATTTCTGGGTTGCTTTATTGTTAGATGACTATGGTGTGTGTACCGTGATATGCTGCAGAAAAAGTGAATGATTAGAACTTCATAGTTCCTATCATTATTCTGTCATATTTTGATGCCCATTTTCTTTTGCTTTATAACGTTTTGACCTAGTTCTTGAAGTTGTTAAAGCATCCATTCTGATATGATCTAATGCAGGTCAGTGCAGCTGGTGATCTGTGCGCTATCTGCCAGGAAAAAATGCGTGCTCCTATCTTATTGCGTTGTAAACACATATTTTGTGAAGACTGTGTTTCAGAGTGGTTAGTTTTCTGTCCTTTTTTTTACTCGGCATTTGTACTTCAGTGTATTTTGTTATGCACTTGCGTTTCATATTTAAGAAACTTCTGGTTGTTTTGGGCTTGCTAGTTAAAACAACATATCAAACATTTATCCCACGCTGTGGGGTCAGCAAGAAGTGAGTGGTAAATGTGTCTCTCCACATGCACACAAGAAGTGAGTGGGACAATGACCTGTTTTAGTTGCCTATCCCCTTGTGAACTTGAAAATTTAAAGCCTATCATTACTGTTTGTACTTTGGGGTTGATTAACTGTATTCTAAATCTAGCACTAGAAGATTCATTTTCAGAGTGTGGCATTAAAGGTATGGGAGTTGTTTGTCTTATAATCAGTAATTCTGTAATGCTACCTGGTGGTAACAATTTGTTTGAAGAGTGTTAATCTTTCGAATGATTCTAGAGTAAAGTCACTACAGACAATGTGAATGTCAATGTGTTGGATTTGTTATGACAGCCTTCTTAATGTTGATGCCATTTAGGAGGCTGGCAATGTTCTTTTTAGTTGCAGTGCCGTGGCAATATCAGAGTCATGGCAATAATGTGGTTGAGCCAGTTCTATAATGAACATATGAGCAGCAGATAGACCTAGCATCCTAGTTTCAGAATGGCATCAGGACCTGTCTACCTGTCGTAGGTATATAGGCACAATTCGTGGTCTGTCCGACTGAAACAAAAAGTAATTTAATGTGAATTTCACCCACTGGACTGCAGTGATTATTGCAGTAAAACTATAAACATCAAGCACTCTCCAATCTGGTCATTAAAAGCAATGTTCATCCAATGGATGGAATTGGTTGTTATACTGCCAATATCCGCATTCAATAATATTAGCATAGCATTAGATCCTTTGGCTGCTATAAGGTTAGCACAGCACGCATTGCTTATGTATGAGCTTTCTTCTCTATTATGTAAAGAAGGTTAACATAATCTTATGCATTGTGTAGGTTTGAGAGGGAAAGAACATGCCCACTGTGCAGGGCTTTGGTGAAACCTCCAGATCTGAAATCATTTGGTGATGGTTCAACTAGTCTGTTTTTTCAGATATTCTGAAAGTAACTAGGGTAACATCCAGGAGGTTTTCTGCTCTGGGGGATTAAATCCTATTCCAAAGCAGCCTTCTCCTGATTATTATATATCAAGAGCACGGTCGGAGAAAATCTGACCGAATACTGGGCAGTGTAGAAAGGGTGGGTTGGGTTGCTGCTGGAGCTGGACATTGTTAAGAGTGAAGTGGCAGATATAACTGAACTGCTCTCCACTGGCTGGCTATATATGTCGATGTCGATAATATTTTGTATTGAAAAGCTTCAAGTGTATGTAACAGCGACCAGGTCCCTGGAGCCATATATACAAAGTGACCATGAGGGGGGGGAGGTCCAACAATATACCAATGTACACTTGCCATAAATGAAAGCTTGGAATAAAAAATTTATGCATCTGTCCCTTTCCAATTGCTTAGGAGATGTATTTGATTCTTAAATCGAATTTTGAATTTTACCCACTTTTTGCTTGCTGCTTCTGTTCCTCCTAAACTCCCATTTTAATTAAATTATTTAACTTTTTAAAATAAAATTTCAAGGCTCATTATTATGTTAAATTTAAAATATTGATGGAGTGTAAATTTTTTAACTTATTTTAGTAATTTAAATGAGAAGCAGGTTAATAAAATTTAACTTATTGCAACACTTATGATTATAAAAAGCACGATTACGTGCATCTAAATGATATTAATTAAAAAAAAAACCATTTTCACATAATGAAATGAAAGGAAGGAAACAGTGTACATACAAAGTATTTTCATTCAATCTTCCTTAAATCACAACAGAATTGATGGAAAGAAAAGGGATGACAAACTGTGTGAGTGCAATTATGAATGCACAAAATTATCTTCAGTTTTCTGATAAAAATTCTTTTGTTATGTCAATAAGTGAATCTAATTTTTAGAGAATGTGTATATTTTTTTTGTTTTAAAATGAAAAAATAATGTATTTTTATCTATTTTTAATTCCACTTGTATTTGAGTTGTTATTTATGGAATGTTTTCAATATTTTTTAATAAAATATATAATATTAAAATTATTTTATAAATCAAACTAAGAAAAGAAAAATAGATGCAGTCCCAATCTCAAATAAAAAATATTTTTATCAAAATTTTAATTAATATTACTTAATAAAAAATTATTTTCCATTATTATTATTATTTTTTTTATATCCACTCCTCTGCCTGCAGTCCAGAACCGGAAGAAAGAGAGAAGATTTTGTATATGTCGTTCCATTCGTCTTCATTCCCTTTTTTTAATCGATTCGACGCTGCTCTGCTGCAAATCCAGTCCACCCGCAGTCATCTGTCAATCGTCGTTGGCCCTGCCCATTCTGCAGCCGACGTTACTGTTACTGCTACTGCTTCTGCTTCTACGTTCTTGGCAAATTTTCTTTTACAAATAGACCCCATCAAGTTCGTAAATTTTTCCTCTTGGCATTATGAATTGTACTCAGCTCGCTCTCCTGTACGTTTCGTTTCTTTAATCTATATGTGTACATGTTGTCCTTGATGTTTGTTTTGTTATTAGGGTTTATTAGAATTGTTAAGTAAGCTAGTGTCTCATCTCCTTTCATGGAAATGCCCCCCTTTTTTTTACTTTTTATTTGTGGTTCAGATTTTCCTTCTGAAGCCTCTGCTACTTGCATTCTAGCCTAGTGTCTTCGCTCAAATTTTCCATCCTTTTTCTCGTAGTTGACGAATTGGGTTTTATGTGGATTCTTTTCCAATCCTAGATTTCAAGCCGTTGTGATTCTGAGCTAGGGTTTAACTTCTTGTGTATTACGTGACTAATTTTCGTTTTCCGACTTGTTTGTCTTTTATCGCATTATTTTGCCTGCTGTTTTCTGCAAAAAGTTCTTATCCAGTTTTCTCCTTCCCAGTAAAAAAAAAAAAAAACTTAAAAAGAGAGAAATTAGCTGACAAAATCCCTACTTTCTTCTTCCCTCTTCATCTTGTATGCTAAGAGTTCTGCTGCTTTTTCAGTTCTCAGAGATCAATGGATACGGAAGACGCCATGAATCAACCAGATCAAGTGGGAAGCCTTTTTCCGGAATCAATGAACGAATTAGAACAGAATTTCGTTATTCAGAAAGCCAAGTATAATGTCACTGAGCTGTCTCGACCATCCACAGCCGCTGATGAGGAAGCTGCTTCTCTATGGCCTATAACTCCAGATTCACAGAAAGAGATCGGGGACTTTCTATTTGATCTGTCTTCTCCACTAACATTGGTTTCTTCCTCTAAGAAGTTTGTCTGCTTTGATTCCCCCCCGAATGATGACTCGTCCGCTTCTGTCAATGGTAGCCTCAGTACCCCAAAGGAGGGCGTTTTTAACCCATTTGCTCCAGGTCCAGATGAGCTTATGCTGGCTCCCCGTTGTAAGAAGTTTATGGAAGATTCATGCAGCAAAGTTTCTCGACGGCTGGATTTTGACTCTTCTATAAAGTTCTCCCTAAATGGAAATTATGAAACTGATGCTGAAACCATGCCAGGTGATGAAATATTACTTGAAACCATGTACGGGACACTTTTGGAAGCCATTGTTACAAAGCAGACCGAGGGGCTTCTTGCTGAAATTTTACCTCAGGATCCTGGTACTGATGGGCTTAAGACCCCTAATTTTGCAATTCGTCTTAGTGGGATTGCTGAAACCTGTCCAGGTGCTCCTAGGAAGGGGACAAGAAAATTAAGGAACATTAGCCAAAGTTTATGCAGAAAGCTCGAATTCTGATCTTGGGTTATGCAGAAAGTTAAACTTCAAATACTGGTGATGACATACTCTTTTTGAGATCTACAGATAGTTTGATTTTGATAATTGTAATGCTCACTCAGGTTGTCATGGATTGACATTCTTGTAAGTCTTGTTCCTTTGAAACAGTAACATGCTTTCCTTTTGTTGCAATTATACACTTGATGTTGGAGAGGTTTGTTTTGATAAGAAGCAGTCCTCTCTTTGACCAAGTTTATACCATAGGATAACATTGTATAGCATTTTGGACATTAATTAAATTTGGTAAGGTAAGCATTGTTGCCTCTGAAGCAAAAATCATTTTGAAATATCACTGCACGGGATTTGCCGAGAAGTACCTGCTCTAGTATGTTTTCATTTCCCAATTTCATTTTGTTTACTTCTCGTATGATTCATGTAATGGAGCTCAATTTGTTTGATTAACCATTATAACAGCAATATTCCAAATTTGTTGGAAATGAAGAAATTGGGTAAACAATCTCTTACGTTTGCAATTGGTAAGAAAATAGATCCGGATTCCTTTTCCCAAAGGTGTCGACACAGTTGCATCAAGTTTAAGAATTGCTGCTGTCGGCATCACACGAGGAGGTGGAGGTGGTGTTATGAAACAATAGAGTGGGACTATAAAGTCTTTTGGGTTAATGATAATTAGAGAGCCACATTGTTTTAGGTTCTTCAGCAGGAAAAGTGCAGGATGTGATGGAGTTGGTGCTGCTGGCATAGTCACTCCAACAACTTCAAAATGGGAACTTATTGCAGGCTGGTCTGTGATTTCTCATGCTTGTGATGTTTCTGTGCTTAGCTCCAAAGCCCCAAAATAAAGATTGTTGTAAAAAATGCTAGCAAAGCCACACTTTCAGAACTGAAGCTGGAGTCTTTGTCACTAGCAGGTAGACTCAATTCCGTTGGTAGAAAATAAACGTTCTTATTTTTATGATTCAAATCCCATAAACCTTTAGCTTCCTTTTTTTTGTTTTTGTTTTTTTGTGGCTAAGAAAAACCTTTAGCTTTTTTACTTGGAGGGTCATGTTTCGAAATTACCTGCCTATTTGGAACCGCCACTGTTAAGATCCATCGTAATGGCTTTTGGTTATTTCTTTTTAAATCGCTTTCAGTTTCTGATAAATTGCATCTTTTGGGGCTTTTTTATAGTATATTGTTGGTACTCTTTCCTGCATGCACTAGTCTTTATATCACGTTCCACATAATTTGCGCTTAATCTTAAAGATTTTTCCAGAAAGAATTCTAGGTACGGCTACTATTCTATTACTGTGTCTCTGCAAGGAAAATTGGTCCACATCATGTTTCTAGACCATTTTTTCCCGTTATGTTTGTGTTAAAAGGGTTCCATCTTGATCCATGTTTCTTCGCTGGAATGTTGTCTGTTATTTGCTGGTCTGTAGGTTTTTTGGTTGAATGTGTAACCTGTCATGTTGGAATGTCAGTGCCTTGTTTGCAACTGTCGCTTGAGCCTACGGTTCACAATCATGCGGGCTGCGTGGCTTAACACAAGCATAATCTGTCCTGCACTTTTTGCTCTCTCTGTAGTCTGCTTAAGATTGGTGGAATGGGCGGCTTAACTTAGATATCACTTTGGTCTTGGCTGTAAGATGGTGCATCCCTCGAATATTGTTGCACTGTGTTAGCAGTCTGAACCATAACAACAAGCATTAATGTTTTTATCCATGTCCACTGCTACTACAGCGTTTCAGTGTAAGCCCCCCACCCCCTGCACTTGCAGTAGTATCTTTCGAGACGCGAACACAAATCCTGCAATGTGCGAAGATTATGACTGGTTTCTTGAAATCAGATATGTAGAACATGTGTGAGTCTCCTGCAACGTGCAAAGACTACGGAGGGGGCGGGGGGGAGCACATATAGGTTTAAGATTGATACAGTTGGACCATAAACTAAACTTCAATTAAGTTCAAGTAAGATTGTGTTTGGTAAAACAACCCATAAGTCAAATGAAAATTTTCATGAGTAATGTTAGACGCATATTATTTTTAAATAAAATAATTTTACTATACTTTGATTTGAGCCTCTGAACACTCATATCAATTAATAAAATAATTTTATTAGTGATCAACCTGTCTCTTGTAGTGCTACGTTTCTGCCCAGCGTTGACAAATTTGAACGGCTCATTAGGGCTTTATATTGGCCCCGTTCGAGTATCGCCTGTTTGTGCAGAAGGGTTAGAGTGGGGGCGGGAACAGTCCTCTGTCAAACCTTAGAAAGGGTGATGACATTGTATGTAGTACCAGGTGCCTATTACTAGGTTACAAGACCATTAACAGATAGCTTTGTCCGTCTTCACTCGCAATGTACTGCAAAACAATAGACAGATAGCTTTGTCCTCATCTCAATCTCATAAATACCGACAGTTCTCTTTTCTGAAAGATAAATTTACGGCTTTGAACGCATCCAACAACCAACCACCCACACAACATACGTACGCAAAGAAGATAATAGAATTGTGAAAAAAGCTGCAAGCCCAACAAACATATAATTAGACATTATTAGAGGGTCTGGTCATGCCAACCAAGGAACAAATTAAGACAGCACAGCACAGCACTACACTGCACAGAGAGACTCTTACCATACCATATCATACCATACCTTACCATGTATCATCTGATCTGCTGCTATCAAAATCAAAAATCAAATGCTACCCCAAAAAAAAAATGCATCGGAAGAAACTACAACTATCTAGTTTAATTACCACAAGCCAGCCAAGCCACCACCATGAATCCCATTGCCCCAAGTGTTCCAAATCCAGATTTCTGTATTGCGGTTATTTTGGGATCAGATCCGAACGAACGTGTCCAGAATAGGAGTCGGATCTCGCTATAACTTGGTCTTATAGTGACAGGTCTGGTTAGCCACAGTTCTGCTCATGACATCGAGGTTCAAATCGCAGGACGTGTAAGAGACTACGTGAATTTTGAAGATGTTGAAGATTTGGACTTTGCCCGAAATTCTGGTGAAGGTGCTGAGGGGCAACGTACCGGAGAGGACGTCGGAGTACAATTTGGAGTTGGTAAGCAATCGATCGGCCATCAAGGTGAGGGTGAGATTCATAGGCACGGTTCTGTCAGCGGGAATCTTGGCGGCCGGGAGTGGGGCCTCGCCGACCACTTGATTCCGGTACTTCAAGAGGGCGGAGCTGTTGGTGTACTTGAATCCCACCTTATTCGGGTTCTTCACGGAGAGATCGACGTCAAGGGAGACGTTTAATAACACTCTGAGCCTGGCGATATCCAGCGAAAGTTTGAAATCTTTAAGGGCGACGGAGTCGACGGTGGTCACGGGGTGCTTGGCCTTGAAGACGGTAAATCCCAATATTAGGAGTATGAGTAGAAGGCCCAATATCACGGCAATGGCCACCAAACAAATATTCCTAGCACGTTTCTTCCGAGCAGCAGCAGCAGCAGGACGACCTCCGATTGGTTTCTGGTCTTTGGAAGAAGCTTGAGATTCTACCTCCATTAATAATAATAATAATAATAATAATAATAATAATAATAATAATATTCTTTATTATTGTGTTTCTCCCTCGTTATCCACCAGAAATTTGGTCCCAAGGAAGGGGGGATTGGATTATATACTCTTTCTAGTCTATAGCCCAGCCAACATACGGACTGCAGAGAGAGAGAGAGAGTTTTGGATAATTGGTTTCCTTGTGGTAGGGTGGGGATAAATGGAAGTGATGAGAGAAGAGAAGATGGGGTTGTGGTTGTGAGGATGGTTGGTTTGTTCTGATCCGATGGATGGATCCAATAATAGTAAATCCTCTAAACGCTGGAGCTGATGAAGAACATGCTGCTGAGAGAAGATGGGGGCGGGGGGGATTGCTTCGAGGGATGGGCAGGCGTAGTAGTAGCAGTAGTAGTAGTAAGTAAGGGTTCTATTCTATCTCCGACTTCCCAGCGCCTCCCCAACCCCAACCAACCAACTCACTCCCCGTTGTTGTTTTTGCTATTTTTAATAAATGCGTTTTGGTGGCCAGTAGTAGTAGCCGCAGCAGTAGACCTGTGAATTAATCTCTCTTTGGAACCACACCAATACAAGCTCTTGAAGAAAAGAACCATGAATAAATAAATAAATAATCAATCAGAGAAAAAAAAATTATTTATTTATTTTTACCAAGAGACTAAATAAATAATTATGAAATACAATTCCATAGTTGTCTTTTAATAAAATTTAAAGAAGAATATTTTAGTTCTCACGTCATTTCTCTTTAATTGAGAAAGAAGAAGATTTATTTATTTCATTAAAAAAAAATTATATGATTCTTTGCACTGAGAGAGAGAGAGAGAGAGAGAGAGAGAGAGAGAGACGTGGTCTAATAATGTATTGACCCGTTCTGGTTGGATAGAAACGTGGCACGTGAACGTGATTCCTTGGTTCGAAGAAGGCCAGATAAAGAAGAAAGTCAGTTTGAGTTAGGGTGGTGAATCTGTTGCTGTACTCCGCTTGGTTTTCCTGATTGCTCACGTCCTCTGGAAGCCTCCCCCCCACTGCTTCCACTTTGCGTGAATCACTTGTAGCGGAGAAAGCGAATATTGCATGTTATATATATATATATATATTCGTTTTGTCATTGTTTTATTAAAATAAAGCATCTCTGGATTGATCTCCTATTCCTATATTATATAATAATTCCCGTAAGCCTATAACTTTCCTCTCATATTCCTTTCTTCGTACCAAGTTGGCTATGGGCCTACATTGGGTCCCTTTCCCAGTTCCCACCCCTTTACGTTCAACGCCAACCCCGCAAGCCCCTGAAACTGCTCAATGAATTGCTTCAAATTAATTCTAACAACCAACCAAAATCAAGATAATTAACATAATCAAGATATTAGATTGATTTAATAATAAAAGCCCTAATTGAACCATTTTGAGTCTAAGCCTAGGCCTTAGGTCCATAGAATAGGAATAACTTGCCTAAAAAGCTCACCAACATTATACCTTAACGTAATCATGCATCTTCTCCCTCAGTTCGGTGCAAACCATGATCCCTAAGTCTTACATGTTCCATTTATTTGCCATTTTTCATATTCTTTTTGCTTACTGTCCTGAATATATAACTCTTATCATGATGGACTCACTCATCATCAACCAATCCAGAAAACACCGAAAGGTGCACCATTGTTGACACCTTATGAGCAAAGGTACAAAGAGAAGTGGGCAACCATAAGCTTGCCAATTACAGCACCTGATGCAACTAAAAATCACACACACATCAAACGCTACGTTGATCATTAGGATCCATAAACACGAGCTCCATATGCACTGAAAGAAAACGTTGATCAATGCAAGCGAAAGGTAATAGTAAAGGTGTTACGAGATAGTGTAGAAATCACCAAGATGATGACGTCCATTGTGATAACAACTGACTTCACCAAGCATCAACCCGAGCGTTCAAATTTTGCCATCATGGTGAATAGATTGAAGCAAGCGGCCCAGCAGTCCCCAATGCACATCATGGCGAAGCAACTTCAGAATTGGGACTTGTCCAAACTGTCAAAAAAGGGGTGATCAAGAGCAGCCTTGGCCGAGATCCTCTCCGCTGGATCATATTTCAGCATCTTCTGCATTTTGACAGTTCCAGCACCGGGAGACGAATTACTATCGCAATAGCGTTTACACTTAAAGACAGTGTCACTTAAGAATAGTAAAAAACCAGATCAAAGGCACGTCTATGGTAATAGTAAAACAGTCAATTCTTGTCCTACAGACCTGCACGTGAAAAAATATAATCTCCACGCTACCAGTTTAATGCCTACCGCCTACTTCCAGTTTTGATCCAAATTCAACCAGTACGGCAGACTTACAAAACAAAATGGTCACAATTTGCAAGTTGCCTAAATAATTAAATCTTGTCTTCAGAGTAAGCCAAGAATACAATCACGTTTCAACATTAACACCCAAAATTACATAGGTTCTGTATAATAATAGTTTTCTAAAAAGTGGGACCCACCTACCCCAACAGTAAAAGAAACAGATAAAAGCTTCGGTTTGGAAAAACACTGCCATGTACGAAATTACCCAAAACAGGGATAAGAGAAACTTATCACTGGAAAGTGTTCTCCATGTAAGCTAAGTTCTACATATCTTAGAAGCTCACAAGTTATAGCACTAGAAGTTACCGATAAAAGATCAACCCCTTCCGCGCCCAATGACGGAACAGCACGTGCCAAGCTTTGAGGCTCCCACTGGGGATACACATGCCAGTCCCGTAGAGAACTAACTCCTGGCCAGTGTTTCTCGGTTGGTGTTCCCAGCAACCTTCAAAAGCACACAACAAAGCTTGTAAAACATTTATATTAGAATTAAAACATGCTTTTCAATTTACAAATTCTAAGTTCATAATTTCTTTAAGAATTTTTCAACGTGTTTTTTCATTTTCTGGTACATGAATTCTGCTATAAATATTTAAATGTGTTAATTGCACTTCTACAATCATTTATATTGAATTAATCCCAAAAACATATAAAAGAGGCCCTTGAAGACAGTAAAAAAGCATACCATAATTGTTTCTCAAGGAGTATTTAGAAAGTAAACCTTATAACTTTACTACGAAACATCAGTCAGAGGTGCTTGCATCAATTCAAGTTGAGAAAACAACTCTCTTGAATATACACACTTATTCTGAACTCAGTTGAATCTCAAAGATAATGTTGTCATTGGTTCTTCCATTTACTCGCCAGAGAGGTTTCAGTTATTTTCAAAAAGTGTTTATGCATTCTTGAATAAATCGCGGAATCATGGAATTGATTGCAGATTATCAGTTAATCTAGCTTTCCTAAATCAGAACATATCTTATCTTTAGCATTTAGAAAGAAGTCTTGTTTTGGAGATTTCCTATTCTTGTTTTGTATCTTTTAATTTCTTTGTATAGTGTACAGCATATCTTTCCATTTTATGTAGGTTTCCTATATTGTATTCCTCTTCCCTATTAATAGGGAATGTAATACCATACATAATCAAGGAAGAATACAGAATTGTTCTTGTTTCTTCTACATTCTTTAACCTATTTTCTACATGGTATCAGACCCTATTATCTCTGATTATCAGTTGTGAGCCTTTATTGTTCTCTTTCATTATCCTACTGCTACATCTCCCTATAATGTCAGAAATTTCTGAAACCGCTGCTCCCATATCACAAGAGAAGCAATGCCAATTGAGCAATCTACCAGTGGGCTCCGGCTAGCAAGCTAACATGAATGCACCATTCCTACCATCTAGATGGTGGGAACTATCTTTAGTGGTCTTAGTTGGTGAGAACTTTTCTGAAGGGCCGAGGAAAAATAGCTCATCTCACCAGACCTGCACCCCTAAGGCTTTAGATCCTAAGTTTGCTGCTTGGGATGTGGAGGACACAATGTTAATATCCTGGCTTTAGAGTGCAATGCTTCACAAGGTAAGCAAAAATTATATGTTTTTATCTACCGCTAGGGATATTTGGAAAACAGTTAAGAAGACCTACTCTAAGGTGCGATATGCATAAGTTGTTTATGAAATTAAAACAAAAATTAGTAGTACAAAACAAGGGTCTTTGACTGTAACTGAGTATTACAATTGGATGAATGGCTTTTGACTGGAATTGGATCATTATCAAGACATACAAATGGTGTGTAGTGAGGATGCTATTGTTTTGACTTCTATGCTGGAGAGCGATAGAATAGTAGAGTTTTTGGCAGGCTTTAACCCTGAATTTGATCAAGTGAGAGCTCAAATACTTAGCAGGGAAAAGATGCCATCACTAAATGAAGTTTATTTTACAGTAACAAGTGAGGAGCACAAGAGGACAGCCATGTTTAATGTTCGTAACATGGAGGGATCAGCCATGATAACTAACAAAGTGCAGGGTACATGGATGAAGTCTCTGCAAGGCAGATATCAGTCCTCATTGAAGCAAACTAAGGAGGGGCTTTGGTGTTCTTATTGCAAGAAGCCAAGACATACAAGAGCATCATGCTTTAAATTGAATGGGAGGTTTCAAGAACTTGCAGCCTAGGAACCAAGCAAAAGCCTACCTCTCTACCAAAGAACCAAAGGAGCCAACTGAGAAAGCTGACTCAACTGTCTCCTCAGACCTGGGAGAATTGAATGCAGAGGAGATTGGGAAACTGAAGTCTTTCTTAAAGGCTCTTCAGGGAGAATGTTCTAGAGCTACTGACCAAATGACACCTAACCTAAAAGTGTTTGAAAATTATGAACCAATAACCAGCTCCAGGAAAATCATAGTTGCTAATGGCCAAATTGTTCCTATAGTTGGGCCAGGGAATGTATGTTTAAACCCCTTTCTACATGCCCAACATGTGCTTTACATGTCTAGTCTCTCCACCAATCTTCTTTTAGTTCATAAACTTACCCAAAGTCTTAATTGTTGTGCGATTTTTTCACCTCATGATTGTGTGTTTCAGGATCTGGCCACAGGGAGGATGATCAACCTAGCCTAATCTGCTCTTCTCTGCTCACTTGTACTCAATCTGATGCTTGGCTTCAGCATTTTAGATTAGGGCATCCACCTTTTCCTTTGTTAAAAACCATGTTCCCAAATTTGTTTCAAGGTGTAGATGTCAGTATTTTTCCATGTGATGCATGTGAATTGTCTAAACACCATCGGGTGTCTTATGCTATTAGCAATAAACACTCTTTGTTTCCTTTTTCCTTAGTGCACTAGTCGAGCGCCAAGCTAGGGCCTAGGAAATTTTTTTTTTTTGATGTAATTTGATGTTATTTTCAAGTAAATCAAAGTTGGAAAGACAAGTGAAATAATGGAATTAAGTTTGAGAAAAATAAACCACATCCGAAGGATAATGCAAAAGCAACAATAATGCAACATAAACTTCATAGTTTTTTTTCCCAGTTTTTTGTTTTTTTTTCAAAGATAAATTAAATACATAGATTAAATTGTTGTAAAATGTTGAAGGCCGATGCTTGTAGGATAGCTATAGGTGCTGCTACATTCCTTGTAGTTTGTTCCTTAATTCCAAACATGGTGAATGGCATATTCATCCATCCATCTATCATCTTATATGCAATATGAATAGAATTAGAACCCTAATTAAAAATTAATATTAGATGTAGATTTTTATCAAGTAAAAGGTATAAATATGCATAACAAACCTATATATATCTAATATATAAATAAAAAAGAAAAATAAAATAAAATAAAAACACAAACACCCAATAACCATAGAGAGAGAGAGAGAGAGAGAGAGAGAGAGAGAGGGGGGGTGGGGGGTTGCAAGAGGTACCAGCAGCGGAGATGGCGTAAAGGAGGTCACAATGGAGCTGGAGGCAACGATGAGGTACTGGAGGCATTGAGGCAACGATGACCTTGGGATAGAAAAGGGGGAGGCAACTGGGAGATAAAAGGGGGAGACGATTGAGAGATGAGGGGTTTTAGAAATGAAGAAGCCCTAAAACGGCTAAAATTTATAGCAAAAAATTAGGCGTCCCAAGTAGCTAGGCACGACCAACAGCAGATTAATCGGGTCGGCGCCCGAGGGGGCGACTAGGCCAAATTCGCGGTGGCCAACGATCGCCTAGTGCCTCGTTGGCCGCCTAGGCCAATTTTTAGAACATTGCCCCTTGTGTTGAAACCCCCTTAGCAAAATGGAGTGAATAAGAGAAAGATGAGACATCTCTTAAATGTTGATAAGGTTCTCTTGCATCAACATTCTATTCCTAAATCCTTTTGGAGTTAAGAAGTGATAACTGCAATCTATTTAATCAGCAGGGTCCCCTCAAGAGTGCTAGATCAACTTACCCCATTTCAGTGTCTCTCTTCCCACCTCCCAGAAATTGGTCTTCATACCTCTTCCTCTCAAGGTATTTGGGTGTGTGGCTTTTGTTCATGTCTCTAAACATCAAAATGATAAGTTTGACCCTCGAGCCCCTAGATGTGTCTTTTTTGGCTATTCTTCTACCCAAAAAGGGTACAAGTGCTATCATCCTTCCACTCAAAAGATCCTTGTGTCTAAAGATGTGATTTTTGTGGAAAATCAATCCTTTTCCAACTCTCCTACTTTTGGCCCTCGGGGGGAGATTATAGCTGATGATCATGATCTACCTATATTGGAAGATTCTTTTTTAGAATCTCGGTCACATCAGCCACATTCTTCTCCAAATTCTATCTCCTCTGGTTTACCTACTTCTCCTAACCCCAAGTCAACGAAATCAAGAGACTTGGCAACATTGTTTGATCCTCCAATATCAGTCCAGCCAAGAACATCTCCTGTTAGGTTCAAGGGCTCACCATATGTGTACAAGAGGATGGAACAACCTAATCCATGTGCCAAACAGGGCCCATCATCTGTCTCACGATCAGGTTTGGAACTCACTCAGTCCTCCGTTTTTCCTAACCCTACTATTTGTGCTGATCCTATACACAATGATCTGGATTTGCCTATTGCTATTAGAAAGGGTGTTAGGAGCCGCACAAATCACCCTATAGCCCATTACATTTCTTATAACAAGCTCTCCCCTAAACACACATTTTTTGTCTTCCCTTGATTCCATAGCTATTCTTAAGTTTGTAGAAGAGGCATTACAGAATCAAAATTGGGTACAAGCTATCCATGAAGAAATGAGGTCCTTGGAGAAAAATCAAACATAGGAAATGGTGCCTAAACCAAATTGAATTCAACCCGTATTCCCAATTGGTGTTTAATGTGAAATACAATGCTGATGGAACAATGGAAAAGTATAATGCCGATTGGTAGCTAAAGGGTATTCCCAAACTTATGGCATAGATTATTTGGAGACATTTGCACTCGTGGCAAAAAAGACTACAATGAGGATCCTCCTACCTTTAGCTAGTTGTTATGGCTGGGAGTTGATGCATTAGATGTCAAAAATGCCTTCCTACATGGTGATTTAAAGGAGGAGGTCTTTATGGAACCACCACCTAGTTTCACTAATGGAATAGTAGGTCATGTTTGCAGATTAAAGAAGGCCCATTATGAACTGAAGCAATCCCCAAGAACCGGGTTTGATTGGTTTTCAAAGGCTATGAAGGAAATGGGATATTGGCAAAGCAGGGGAGATCACACCTTATTCATCAGGCATTCAAAGAAAGGTACTTTAACAACTTTAATTGTATGTAGATGACATTATTGTCACTTGAAATGATTATGATGAACAAAAGCTATTGAAGGAGAATTTTGCCCGTGTGTGACATTAAAGTCCTTGGCAGACTTTAGTTTTTCTTGGGGATAGAGGTTGCCTACTCTAAGGATGGTATATTTCATTCCCAAAGAAAATATACCATGGATCCATTGGAAGAGTCAAGGCTACTAGGTGTCAAGGCAGCAAATACACCCTCGGAACCTAATCTAAGGTTCGGACCAAATGACAATCCAATGGATGATAAGGGCAGATATCAAAGGCTCATAAGCAGGTTAATCTACCTACCTCACACCAAGCCTGACATAACATTTGCTGTCCGCTTGGTGAGTGAATTTATGCATAATCCCACTGAAGAACAGACGCAAGCAATGAAGATAATTTTGTGTTATCTTAAATCAACACTAGGGAAAGGTCTTTTGTTCAAATCAGGGAATGAATTGGAAGTTATAGGTTACACCGATGCTAATTATGGAGGCTCTCTTGTGGATAGACAATCTACTATAGGCTACTGTGTAGCCTTGGGAGGAAATTTGGTGTCTTGGAGAAGCAAAAAACAAAGTGTAATAGCTGGGTCTAGTGTTGAAGCTAAATTTCGGGCAATGGCTCTTGGTTTATGTGAATTACTATGGCTGAAAATTGTGTTCCATGATCTAGAAATCCCTTGTCATGGTCCAATGAAATTGTTTTGTGACAATCAATCAACAATCAACACTGCACATAATCCAGTGCAACATGACCGCACCAAACATGTTGAGATTGATCGCCATTTTATCAAAGAAAAGCTAGAAATTGGAGAAAATTGTATACCTTTTGTTACTTCAGAAAATCAGCTAGCTGATTTACAAACAAAAGGTTTGCCTATCAAGAGGTTTGAAGAGCTTGCTTAGCAAGCTAGAAATGATAAATATTAATTCACCAGCTTGAGGGAGTATGTTAAATAAATCACAAAATTATGGAATTATCACTGAATCTAGCTTTCCTAAATCAAAACATATCTTATCTTTAGCATTTAGAAAGAAGTCTTGTTTTGGAGATTTCCTATTCTTGTTTTGTATCTTCTACTTTCTTTGTATAGTGTACAACATATCTTTCCATTTTATGTAGCTTTCATATGTTGTATTCCCCCTCCCTATTAATAGGAAATGTAATACCGTGCATAATCAAAGAAGAATATAAAATTGTTCTTGTTTCTTCTACATTCTTTAACCTATTTTCTGCATGCATCTCTAAGTAGGGATAGTTTGGGGTGTGCAATCGATTATAACCGAACCAAACCGCCCAAAAATTATGAACCGAACAGAACCGAACCAAATGCAATAACCGAACCAAACCAACCAACCAACCCCAATAAACCGAACTAACCAAAACCTAAACCGTGCTAACCGAATCGAAACTGAAAACTGAACTGGACACAAACTAACCAAGAGACCGGCTTTGTTGTTGTTGCCGACCACCTAACCAGCCGGCGATTCCGATGATCGGAACCGATCATCAGATTCCCCCAACCACGGTGACTCACATGGTGGGATTTTAGTAGATCTAGGTTTCAAAATTTCAATGTAAAAGAGAAATATAGTGCAAACTTATCGAAAAACCATCGGCGTAGTCTTCGTCTTTGGCCTTTGTCTTCTTCTTCGGCATCTGCGATGGCGACAGATGATGGAAGGAGAGAGAACAAATGAAGAGATGAAATCGAAGAGCCTTCGGCCAGTGCCTAATCTACGAAGCATCGAAGAGCCTTCATCTTTGTCTTCGTATTTGCTATCGCCAGATCTGTGAACTCGAACTCGAATTGAAGAGAAGATGAAATACCAAGATGCGAGAGAGAGATAGAGAGAGAGAAGAACGAAGAAAATGAAATGTCGCGCCTATGTGCGTGACTTGTGGGGGGGGGGGGGGGGGGTTGTGGCCAGTTCGGTTCAAGTGAGGCTATTTGCTACAAGTTCGGTTCGGTTCAGTTATTTTGAACCGATTTTTAAACAAAAATATAACCGAACCGAACCGAACCGCTGTTTTTGAAAAACTGTACCGAACCGACCGAACTTTTCGGTTCGGTTAGTTCAGTTTAACCGAACTTTTGCTCACCCCTAGGGATAGTCATGATTAGATTAACAAAAAAAAAACAGTAACCGTGCACAACGAACACAGTGAAAAATTGAGTAAAAAAGTCATAGGCACAATTACAATTTTAAAAAAATTGAAAAACAACTTTAATAACCGTAACTGACCATTATATATTGTCGTATCCCTTGGATTTGACAGGGTTTTCTCCTTTGGTAGGGAAGTTTAGGCGGGAATTTAGAGTAGGAGAGGGAGAATTAGAGAGTAGAATGAGAGAAGAATTGAGAGCAACACGATGGCATCGTTTAGGATCAGCAAGTCTTCCTTTTGCTGGTGTTGTCTTCCTCTTATCACTTGATAAAGAACCCTCCAAGTTATCTGAAACCAAAGGCAATGGAACAATACCCTTAGGAACTCCACTCTCAATTCCATTTCTTCCAGAATTTTGATCCAGCATACCACCTAATCCTTCAGTCCATTCATTAGATGCCAAGGGTAACAAGTTGGCCTTGGTTTCATTGGTCACTTGATCAAATACTTCCTAGCTTTCCTCTTGCAACCTTTTGGTAATTGCCCTTTGATGTATTAATTCTTCTTCTATCTTGTCAATCTCCATCGAATAATTTTTTTCTAACTCCAAAAACTCCTAGCTGCATCATTTAACTCTAGTTTGGGCCTTTCATGAGTATCATTTGGAACATCCTCATCAGGAACTTCTTTTACAAAAGAACCAGTGTGTTCCTTTAATTCTCTTTTAGCCCACACACCCAGTACCAAACCCCCGCAAATGTTGCTATTGCTGCCAGCACTGTCATTATCGTTACCTTTTTTGTCCATTCCACCTAGGCCAGTATACTTCTTCCACTCCTCATTGGAGGTAGGCAGTGAATCTGCTCCCCGCCTCCTCAATTTCTCCTTCGACTGTTCCATTTTAAGGAATTCATCTTTGTTAAAACTCCGATAATCATCGAAGTATTCAATAGAAAAGTTGTAATGATACATTTTGATCAGTTTCATTGCAAACTCCCGCAACTTCTCGCGGAACATATAGTCAAATTCCTCACACTCTTCATGAATCCCACTACTTGTTCCTTCGGCTAAACTCATTCTCAAACTTCTTTCCCCATGTTTGATTCTTCTAGCTACACTACTCCTTATCCCTGTTGCTGCCAACTGAAAATGCAGCCTTCTTTGGCTGCCATTGGAGGCTCCATTGGTCTCCTACGTGCATTGCTCCCCTTAGTCAAATTTTCACAATCAACATACTTTGAAGACCAATGAGCTATATACATACTGCTCTTCTTTACCTCTCCAATTCAAACAAAGTTAACCAGAATTCAAAATCGAAATTACCCTTTCTTTACCTTACTAGCAGCCTAGAATTTGAATGGAATTATTGCTTGTGAAATTCCTCTTCACTGATTCACTGCTCAATGCCTTCACCGGAGCCACAAAACAAGTTGCCTTAAGTCTTCTCAATCTAGGCGAAAACTGTTTGTCTACCTCCTACCACCCAATCAATCTTGCAATCTTGGACTTTAGTCTCTTATAATTTAGCCAAGACCCCACAAAATTTAGCAGTAGTAAGAGGAATTGGAAGCTGGGCAGTGGCCAACATCCGTTGCTAAGGAGTAACAACGAAGATCGCTTGGGTTTGCTTTTCCTCTATCACACACACACACGACTTGGATCCAGTTGGCGCCACTCGGCTGGCGCGTTGCATGACTTTGATGCAACTTGCGCTTCTTGAATTTCGCGACAGAACAGCAGACTCATGTTCAATACTCAAACTAAAATCTACTAAAATCACGAAGGCTGAGAATTAATCCTCCACCGAGAGCCCACCCAGACTCACTGGAATGCTAAAATTCGCTGATTATGTCGAAATCACTACTCTATCAATCCAAGTCCAATTCCTCCTTGCACTGGTTGCCACCCAATCATCGTTCACATGCTCCACTTAAGAATCCACCTGGCTTGCTCGCCTTCAATTATAAGCAAGATTGGAGTCTTAGCCGCGAGCCGTTAGCCATTTGCATTGATCGCTCTCTACACAAGATTACAGCGAATTCAAGATTGCCCAAGCTCTATGTGTGATTGCTGAGATTCAACGATTGCCCCCAAACTTGCTTCCACTTCGTGCCTTCCTTTCTCGCCAGAATGAACACCTTTGTCTCACCCAAACGTCTAATAGCCTGATGCTACTTCGTCTTTCAATTCCGACTCTAGATCGCCTAACTCCACCACGTTCCGAAATTAATCGACACCGTACAGCGTCGTGATAATTATTTGAATTACAACGCCTATGAAATCGTTTCTGGAATTCTTCTTTGTCTTCAACCGAGAATTGTAGGCTCAACTTCAAATCGGCTTGTTTACTTCAAAATCAGATTGGACAACTACTGAATTCCAGGCTCTGATACCAATTTGTCATGAACCTAGGGCTTAACCTAGGATCAGTTTGGGAATCGAAAGAGTTCAATTAGGCTAAGGCCAAGAACAAGAGGAAATTAGGGGGAGATTTGAAAGAATGAGGGGGAAATTAGAAGAAGTGTTAGGGGGATTAGAAGAACAGAAAAGGAGATAAAGATCAAGAAAGGGAGAGAATTCGGAGGAGGAGAAATTAGATTTCAATTCTTTAATTCCAGGATAAAGAAACAAACACATTACAACAACCTTAGATAGGCATATTTGCCTTCTAATAGCCTAGCACATGCTCCCATGTGCTTCTAACCACTTGTTAAAATATATCTTAACAATTATTATATCTCTATTACAATATTGACCTTCCATTACTCCTAAGGACATGACAATGTGCTCAATTCCCATCCAACTTTGACCAAGTCCTATTTTTTATCAAGATTCATTAATGGTCTCAACAATATGCTGAGGCCTATGGTGAGAATGATGTTTTTGGCCACGATACAACAAGCAATTGAGAAGGCTTGGCAGCAAAAGTTAGCACTAGAAGCCATTTACAAAAAGTAAGGGCTGCCGCCTAACAGTTACCTTAAGGGAGGATGCTTGCATGAAATTGATTACACTAAAACCTTCCAGCAGTATGTTTCTGATCTGGAGCAATGTAGGATGCAAAAGGATAAAGTGAAACAAGATGAAAGGAAGAAAGGGAAGGGATTCTTTGTTAAAAGGACTGAGACCCTTGTTGTTTTGCTTATTCATATTTCCATTGGTGTGGCAGCAAGACATAATGTTATTGCTGCTGAGGAGAAAGAAAATAAAAGGCAAAAGAAAAGGGAAAAACAACTCAAGAGTAGTTAGAAGGGTATTAGTTAGTAGGAGGTATTTTGTGAGTTGTCAGGAGCACAAACCCTAAACCCTAATATGTAGAGAAAGGTATGCTTGAGTTAATGGAATGGAAATCTGATTCTCTCTCTACAATTTTCTCTATTCTCCCTCTTGTTTCTCTCTATTGCTCTCCCTTATTTCTCTCTACATCTTTCCCCCCATTTTTGTCCAAATTTCTCTCTAAACATTCTGTTCTCAATCCTACTCAATCGGATCCTTCCGATTGCCAATCCAAACCTATTATGAACCCTAAGTTCATGATAGCAGCATTCCAAGATTTTTATAAGACTATTTGTTAAATTTTTTGGAATCCATTGAAAATTGTACCTTTTTTCCATATGTTTGTTAAATGCATATGATAAGCACTAAGATAAGTATTTTTTTACGAAAATATCCTTATTACCAAATTCATTCAAAACTGTATGTTAACATCAACAACAAATCTATGATTAAAATAGTGTTTTATGATTAATGTGAATTGTCAAAAAAATTAAAACTAAAAATAGTGTTTTATTTTCTAAATCCATGTTCAAAAATAGATTCTAAAAAGATGAAAGTAGAAATAATTATTGATGGAATTACAATAATTCTGCTTAGATAAATAAAAATTGTCAAAACATAATTTCATAATAGATAATAAAATATAAAATTGAATAAAATAATTTAAAAAATCGATGAAAGGAATTTGTATTAGATAATAAAATATGTATATAAAGAGAGAAATTTAAATTTTAAAAATGTATTAAATGACATTAATTATCCTATAAGGGGGATATGCGTAATTTAAGCTTATCTGTAAAATATCAAATAAATTTATCTGGAGGGGGGCCGGATAAATTTATCTATAAAAAGTTAGATAAGAAGTCACATGAGAGTTTTTTCGAGAAAGGTCAGACAAGTTTAACAAACACGTTGGGAAGGACAAACATCCAAAATGTTTTCCATATCTAATCTTTTCCACCCCATATCTTTGTTAACAAACACTACCCAAATGGATGTTAAGACAACTTTTTTGAATGGTAATCTTGCAAACAAGTAACTCTTCCTATGAATTCCTATTTATAACCAATCCCAAGTTTGGATAAAGGAAAAGGGTTCAGTTAGGTAGGTAATAGTTAATGCAAAACTCATAGGATCAAACAACATGAATTCTAGCTAAATGAGCAAATCATTTCAGCATGACACTCTTAGCAACATGTTGCACTACTATATTACAGTGAAAAATAAGCTAGAGTCACTGCATTAATGCCCAAATATAGTGTTAAATTTTCAAAGGTTCTCCCATTATCATGGGCAAAAACAACTAAAGAAGTTAATCGTGTATTATAGATTAAGAGTTGGATCAAGAAATATTACAATTTCAATAGGAAAATCTCAAGAAGTGGTGGACATGATGATTGTGCGAAAAATTAACATTATTTTCTTCCAAGAGACAAAAATGGTTAGGGAGAAGGATAAAATGCTGGCAGAATTTAAATATAAACTTTGATACTCAGGGAAAGATAAAGTACAGAATGGAGTGAGGATTATAATTGATAAGACTTTAAAGGATAGGGTAGTGGATGTGAAAAGAATATGGGATAGGATTGTTGCAGCTGAAATTGTTGTATGTGTAGAGACTATGAATATTTGTTAGCTGATATGCACCACACGTTGGGTCAAAGGAAGAATGAGTACAACTATTTTGAACTTTATCATGGCATATGAGTTCATCCTCGCAGAACGAACACTTGATCACATATGAAAATGGTTTATCAACTACCCAAATAAAATACTTTCTTTTGAAACGAAGAAAGATACTTATGTCATAAAGATTGTAAAGTTATATTGGGAGAATGCTTGGCCACTCAACATTAACCTATGGGCATTGGTGTTTATAACAAAAATATAGGGGAGAAAAATGATACAAAATGACATGCAATTGTGTGCTTAAGCTTTTGGCTAATGGAATCATCTCCATTTAATATGTGAAGTAAATTTGGCAAATCCATTGTTGCAAGGGTTTGAATAGAGCCCTTGTGCTTGAGATTAGTAGGGGAATGGAATCTAAGTCTATAATGAAATGAGTTGAGCATATTGAAAACTGAGTATATAGAATATGAGTTTAATAAAAATAAGTGTGGATTATGTTATTGTAAAACATGAATATTAAGCCATCCCAAGAAAAGATCAATTCACCCGAAGAGTGGGAAGACAATGAGGATGTTATTTATATATAGTTAAGCCAAGATGGTTAAAATAAAAAAATGCTTCCAACATTTTATGAGATAGTACAATTCCGTCAAAACTAAAAGAAATTTGTTATAAAACAACAAAAAGACCAATTTTATTATATGACACAAAATTAGGCGATAAAACACCAACATGTACAAAATATGAGCATAGCAGAAATTAGGATGCTATGATAAGTGTGAAACCATGCAAAAAAAGATAAAAATTAAAAATGAAAGTTGTAATAAGATCAAAATGATTCTTATTAAAAATAAGATGCATGAGACATAATAGGGATGGTTTTGTCATGGGACAGTGGATGGAATAGAACAATAGAAAAACTTGGTGGGATTACTGAAGACAAGGCCATAGGTATAAATAATTGGCAAGTTAATTCATGTACGGATTAAGGCTAACTATGTGGTTGCATGCACAAGGCAAGCACATCAATTTGAAAGGATAACCCAAATTTACCATTAGGATAGTTTTCTAAGACATGCACATTTGTTGAAACAAAGGTAAAAGTTATGCAAAACATAGTTATTAGGATTGCAGTATACGAGGGGTCGTGATATAGGAATTGGGATCGGGTAAGTAACTTAGTATGATAGGCAATAAATGTGGGGGTTGGCTTAGTCAGTATGTTATTTGGAATCGTAGTACATTTTGAACATTTCTTTAGGTAAATACTAAATTTAAACTAACCAAATTATATATCCTATTGTTTTTTTATAAAAATTTATGCTTTGAAACAAAGTATAAATTTATTAACTGTAATATTTCATCCTAGGAAAAATGGGCCTAAAATAAATAAATATATATGTCCTCTTTTTTTTTTACACAACATTAATCATAGAAGATGAAGAGACCACAATGTGCAAAGGAGAAGTTTAATAAAAGACAAACTATGAGAATCTAGATGTCATCGTATTCTTCATCATGGACAGGGAACTATCCTCATTGTCTTCGAGCAACCCCCTCACACCTCCCTCTATGTGCATGTGTATTTCTTTTTGATAAATAGGTTGTGATGGCTTTTAATTAACCTTGAGCCCCCCAAATCCCTTTAAACATTGGATCACCATTTTTTAGTCATCCAATTTGTGACCCAAAGCAATCCAAGTCCTTTTTGACTTGCAAATTAGGATGTTTAGCCCAATTAATAGTTCAAAGGGTGGCATTGCAACCCTGACATCTATGATGCAAAACAAAGAGTAGGCATTACAATTGTTTCAATTAGAGGTCATGTCGATCTTCTTATGTATTCGGATGTGATCATGCACAATCGCACAAAATCACGAGAAAAGATAACAGAAATTTAACATGGTTCTACCTTAATAAACTTACATCCAAGATTGCACAATGAGAACAATCCATTGTAAGTGCAATTTTCCATGGAGAAACTATAATGCCCCTTGACGACCTGGCTTTTACAGGACAAAATTGAAAACCATCTTAATCCTAACAACTCCATATAATTAATCCCCAAACTCTGCAAACTTTAGTTATCTAATTGTGTTAAACACTTTGAACACGCAATGACAATAATTAAGTAACATCATCTCACAGTAATAGATAATTTTATTGTGAGCAATGAACAATTATACTAGGGATTCTTATTAATATCGACAATTCTGATGGGATTAACAAGTGTCATATACCTATCTGTATTCCCTATTCATAATCAAGTTGAGTTACATTTAAGATACCCAATCTCTATCTGATTTTGAATTTGAGAAATTACCTAATTGTAAGGCCCAACTTTTGGGCCTTATTTTGAGAAGGCCCAAGAAGGCAAAGTCAAGCCCATAAGGCCATATATAAAAGCCTTAGGGCTCCCAAATTAGCCCCCCTTTTCTTCATCTTCTCTGTCGTTCCAACAAGCTCTCTCTCTCTCTCATTTTCTCTTTCAATTGATTTTGCAAAATTTAACTGTTGAATCCTAAATCTGACCACATTTTCATCGTGAAATCAACCCCGATCTACAACAAGGTAAGCTTTTTATTTTCTTTAGCTTTATTTTTCAACATAGATTCATGAGAGGTGTATGTATATGTGTGTGGGTGTGTTGGCCGAAAGTTTGAACTCAGATCTACAAAGATCTAGCCGTTAGATCTTGCTAGTTTTTGGATATGTTAGTCAATGAGGTTAGGGGTGTTGAATGGCTCCCTCAGATCGCCGGAAAACATCGGCTGACGGCGGCAATAGTGTGTTTTGTATTCTGGCCGAAATTTAAAAGTTAGATCTACGAAGATCTAGCCGTTAGATCTTGATGGTTTTTGGGTGTGTTGGTCTATGAGGGTAAAGGAGTTGAGTGGTGGTCTCGGATCGTCGGAAAATGTGGTCGGCGTTGTCAAATAGCTTATTTTCAAATCTGGCAAGAATTTAAAAAACCAAATCTACAAAAATCCAACCGTTAGATCTATCTCATTTTTGTATATATTGACCTCCATTACTAGGCGCTTCTAATGGTATGTTCTGATCATCGAAATATTCGGCCGACGGTAGCCGAAAAGTGGGCACAGGCAGTGTGGCTAGCCTAGATTATTTTTATTTTGGGGTTTTGGGCTATTCGAGCAGCATTTGAGTCGATCCAAATCCTAGGAGATTTAAATTTTGTATTTATTTAATTCTTATGTAAATTAATAATTTTGTTAGGTGATTTTGGAGCGCCCCAGCCAAGAGGCATTTAAGGGAATCCTGCATCTTCTATAATATTGTGAGTGGATAAATTGTATTATGGTGGTATTACATTCGTATGTCTTATTATTTGGTTATTCTATATATCTTATTCATGATCTTATTCTTAGTTGCATACGAGAAATTGGAATCTATATTGTTTCTTGTGCGCATATTGACACTTGTGATATGTTGTATATGGCATTTGATGATATTAAATGACGGTATGAAAAATGTATTAAAAGAAGTAACAACTAGAACCCTGTATGCTAACTACAGTAAATGTTAGTTGTTCGTGCACCACGTATATGTATTAGGGTGAGAGTGGGTCCACCCTTACTTGGCGACAGTGGTTCCACCATGATGCTTTGTAGGCAAGAGTGGTTCCGCCGAAGCGAATCTTGTGGGTGAGAGTTGTTCCTCCCCAAGAGAATGGAATATGTGAACTTCGGTTCTAGATGGTTAACTCATATATATGTGCATGTTTATTTGTCATCTCCTATATTGTTGTAAGTATTATTGAGCATAGCATGGTATGATGATCATTCTTGGATGCATTGATTCTACATTTCCCCCATTATAATATTCTTTACTCCTCACTAAGCCAGTGTCAAGCTTACCCCTCAATATTTCAGACTTTGTAGGTTGATATCATTTTTGACAGTAGGAGTCATGGTAAACAATTCTTCTCTATTTACTCTAATCACGCTCTAGCTACAACACATGCATCTCATCTCACGGGTTGAGTATAGAGAAGTTAATATTCCTTTCGTATGTAAAGTGAGAACTTTGAATATTGTAAGCATGTAATGGATTTATAGCCCAGTGGGCACTTTAATATCAGTTAATAGAAATGCATTTATTTTGTAGTGTATATGAGGTTGTTAAATGTTTGAAGGATTATGTGCTACATGTAAGGCTTACTATTCCCTGTTGGAGTTTATGGCTTCTAGATTTTGGGTCATGACACTAATACTAAATATAATGCTTTGAAGGACTTTCAACACCTCCAAAACCATAGGAGGAAGAATATTTACATACACACATTAACTTTATAAATTATTTTGGCAAAAGTACATAAGACTCAAAAATGAACATTTAATTAAGTATAATTTCCCCTACTTACTAAAAAGATGGATCCCATTATATGGCAAATCAAATAGCTTGAGGACATTATATTTACAGTTACATCATAGGCCAAAATATAGAGAAAATTACTGCTCTGGAACAAAACCAAAAGTGACAACGGCAAGCATCAGATGGGAACTTGGGATCACCAGGCTGCCAAAGTTTCTTTATAGGACAAATATTATACCTGAATATGTGAAGCAGCTGCTGGAACTCGGAGTCTCCAGGAAACAGAGCTTGTCTTCGTACCATTTCAGCTAAAAAAATCCAGGGAATGGTAATTGGAATCCATGACCATGAAAGTAAGAAAGACAATGCAAAGCAAAGTATAAGAAATGAACCAAGGGCGAGAACCAGGTCTTATTCCAGCATGATTTTGAGCTTTTATCATTTTTTTGTTCTAAAAATACAAAAGCAGGTGTTTTGGCCATAAAGGAACAAATACAACAATATTAGAGAATATATATTTAATCTGGCATCATTTATTTTGTTGAGAGCAGAGCTAATGTGGTGATTTTTGGAATAGGATAAAAGGTAGTCTATTAGTGTGAAAGCTAAAATGGATATGAACAAGATGTTTTTGAGGCAATAGATTGAGTGTACAACAAACAATCACAAGCGTGAGATTGGATAGGGGCAAGATTGTGGATACAAATTCAAAAATCCCAAGCCTAATGTATAGGTGTGAGAGAGGAAATTACCAAAAATGCAGCCCACAGACCACATATCAACAGCAGTTGAGTAATGAGTTGATCCTAGCAAAACTTCTGGAGCTCTGTACCAGAGAGTAACAATCTGCAGGACCAAACAGAAAAGGAAGAAAAGATCACATGTACTAATCATTGCTTTGTGTGTGTGTAATAATTGGATTAACAAAAGAAAAAAGGGGGTTGGTTGTAAGGGATCTGAAAGGGTCTCGGGCAGGAACCTCGTGGGTGTAGCTCTTGAGAGGAACGGTGAAGGCCCTTCCAAGACCAAGATCAGCGATCTTCAGGATGCCCTTGTCCTTGTCGACAAGAAGGTTCTGAGGCTTAAGATCCCGATGAAGGACGCCGTGGCTGTGGCAGTGGGCCACGCCTTTGCACAATTGAAAGAGAAAGCTCTGAATGAGGGAAGGAGGAAGAGGCCTGGGGTTGGGGCCCTTACGGTGGGAATCGATGAACTTCTTGAGGTCGGTGTCTAGATACTCGAAGACGAGGTAGAGGATGGGTTTGCCGTGCTTGTTGTCGACGTGCTCCACGCACAGGAGTCGGACCACGTAGAGGGAGTGGGAGAGCATCTGGAGCAGGGACACCTCCCGAAGTGCTGTTGGGGGAACGCCTTCCTCGTCCATCTCCAGCCGCGTCTTCTTCAGCGCCACCAACTGCCCCGTCTCCTTGTCCTTCGCCTTGTACACCTTCCCGTATGTCCCTTCCCCCACCTTCTCCAGCTTCTCGTACTTTTCCATTTTCTTGTTCTCTGTCCTTGTACTGATGATGATAAACAAACGAATCCCCTGCTACCAATGATAATTAATCTAGACTACACCCGATACGGACTCGATCGATGATGAATGATTCTTCTGTTGTCTGTGTAAGAAGTAATTCGAGACTTCCAATTGGTAAGGAAACCCTTCCCCAAATTCTTCTATTCTGATGCTTTGAAATCGATTCTCTTTTTCAAGCCCCGCATCGGCATGCCGTGCCTTCTTGACCTTGGAGTGAGTGTGTCCCCACAACGGCTCTGGAAGTGGAAGCACGTGTTTCCCTCCCTCTTTCGAAATTTGAATTTGCCCTCGCCTTTCACCTTCCCAATTCTTATTAAATCAATATTCATTGAGAGAGAGAGAGAGAGTGCCTCGCGCAATTAATATATGTTAGAAAATTTTAAATGGTAGTCTATTTTTTTAATTAAATTAAAATAAAAGTTAAATTATTTTCAAATTTTATTTTAACTTCAAGTTTTATTAATATAACTAATTTTAACAAAATATTTTTAAAATCACATTATTAATAAAATTTCAAACACTTTGCTTATATAATAGAATATATCTTTCAACTTTCAATTATTTTTTTACCTGCTATGCGTGATAAGCCAAATCAATGTGCTTTTTGGAATAAATTTCATTTTTATAAAAAAAAAATTGCTAGAATTTATAATGTGTTTTTGTCTGTCAATATTCAATTTTTTTTTTCTTTTGCTATCAAGTAAAAGCAGAAATTTAAAATATAACAATTAAATATATATATATATAATAACCATTCTATTAATAATTATATCAAACATGACAACAAAATAAAATAATTATTTCATTCCATTCTCATTTTCATCTTATTCTAACAAAATAAACCTTAAAAAGTCAGTTTATTTTCTACTTATTGCTTGCACTTTGTTCATGCCTAGTAAAATTGAAAATATATATGATGATTGTTAGATTTAAAACTCAAAATGAATAGTAACAACCACCCAATGTGCCAATCATGTCATTGTTAGGGTAATCTTATTACACACTGAGTCGTTAACCTCTAATCAGCAGAAATTTGATATTACTTATCAAAATAGAACTGGTTCAAACTAGAACTAGAATGGTTAAAAAATAAATGTGAAATTTGACATTAAAGCGCAACGCAACATAATAAAAACAAAACAAAAAAAAAAATCATACCTCTAATTGCATGCAGTTGACTAAATTGAAAATCTACACTAAAATTTGTATCTCTTAAAAGTTAAAAACAGGGGCACGGGCCAGGGCCAGGGCCGTGATATCTGAAAAAACATTTATAGGTGGATTGTTTCTTTGCTACAGTTTTTATTTGGAAACTGCACACACACATATATATTTGTTCAAGTTTAAGTGGGTTTACTTAAATAAACATGAAGCAAAACTATGTTATACTACTTTAAAGAATCAACTTCAAATAATCACATTTTAAAATTATTTAAACTAAAGTTAAAAAGTAAATTCACTCTTGATATTTGAACATGATCGGTCATACATGATGATGAAGGAGATAACAGATATGAGCCGTGAAGTTGGAAGCCCACGCACACGACGCACGTAGAGAACCTTGGAAACGGGCTATCTCGAATCTAATCACGAAAGCGTCAGGAAACAGTCGCAAGGAGGCGCGTGCTGCTGCAGGAGGCAGAGACAAATTTAGGAAGAAGAAGAAGACAAGAGTAGCACCTGGTAGTAATTGGAGTCTGGGTTGTGGTGGTGGTGGTGGTGGTGGTGGTCAGCTGGTGAGTGAATTTAGGAGTGGAGGTGGTGGTTGGGTTGCGAAATGAGGAGGAGCCGGAGGGGGGCTACTGTTGGGCCTCCAGGCAGAAGCAGTGAGCAAGCAAAGGTCCTTCCAACCAAGCTTGAGGGTGCCATTGTCCTCCACCACCAGGGTGTATCCATCGGATGGGAACATTCCGAGGAGGAGGGCAGCCTGCGAGAAAGCATTCCCGGCGAGTGAGATCCCCTTGAAGCCAGACTGCTGAAGCTTCTCCCTCCAGTTGTTGAACTTGACGTCGCCGCTCCTGGACGGTCCCCCAACCGCCAGAACATTCCGGATCTCCCTCGACAGCAGTTGCTGCTCCACCACATGCCTCTCCTCGCTCTCTTCCCCATAGCTTGCCCCTAGCGAATCGAACAATGCTGAGTAGTAGTGTATTGCCTCCACAAACCTTCCCAAGAATGACCCCGCGTGGCTAAGATCCTGTTCTACCACTGTCACAACCTTCGGTGCCAATCTACGCACAAAATTAACATAATTCATTATTAGTCACAATACCACTAGATCATGTTATTTACAGCTTAATCGAGAGTAAGCCCAGAAAGCTTAATTAGTTTGCCGGAAATTAATTAAGCACAAAACATAACTGATGATCAATGATTTAATTTATGAAAGAGCATCATTTTGACAGTTCAAGAGCCCTCATCCAACTAAGGATTGTTAGTTTATTAAATGATTTCATTTGGGAAGATGTTACAACAACAACAACATATTAAGCTTTAAATTCCAAGGGTCCGCAGCTCTCGTCATTTGGGAAGATGGTATGCAAATAGAAATGTTATAGAAAATAACATCTGGATTCTGAAATTAGTGACACAGCTAGCTGATCAGCGCGCGGATAGTTGTAAAGTTCATGCTTGGGCATCTAAATAATGTGAAATAAAAGGAACATAAAAGACAACACCATTCCAGTAGGAATTGTTTTTTTATTTTTTTTTTTTGGGGGGGGGGGGGGGGGGGTCTATCTTGATATATAGGAACAAAATTTCACATACAGAGTCACACAACATCCCGTGGCTCTTGTCATATTCTAATACTGATGGTATATGTTGACGGATTATAAGGAAATTAATTAGAACGAAGGTGCATCAACAAACAGCAATGATAACGTACGTAGATCTATACATGATGCGATAGCTATATAAGTAGGTGCTCTATATTATTAGATGCGTGGGTAGATTAGATAGCGTAGAAGTAGTTGGTTCGGACAAGATAGCTAGGCAGCACTACTACTACCCCAGTAATAAAAAAAAGAGAGATCTAGTACTAGAGAAGCCAGCATACTAAAATTAAGGCGTTTCATGAGGAAGGTTCAAGGTTTGCATGCATGAGCATCGATCATTAATTAATTAATTATATTTATTGCATTTGAATAATAATATTATATAATTATTATTATTACCTCTGCAAGAGCCAGAGCGTATGAGTGTCGGAGCCGGTGACGTCGTAGAAAGAATGTTGCAACCAGTGGATGGCAACAGCCTCCCTCTTGCTGACGTTCAGCCTCTCCGGATCCAAATTCCCAACTCTGTCGGCAACAGGAAGAAACTCAAAGGGAAGGCCCAATTGATCGGCAAAATCGGACAAGCGCTTCCCCGTGGCCTCCAAGGCCTCCATGGAGGTGCCCAAGCCCGTGAGGCGAACGAAAGGAGGTCCGCCGGGCCGGGATGCCAGGATGTGGAAGAGACCCGGCCATTGCAGGCCTTGCATGATGTCTAGGTCTATGATGTGCACCCTCTCCTCCCTCTCAAAAGCCTCCTTTATGGCTTGGTTGGCCGTGAAGTGAGAGAACTTCACGAAGGGGCTGATTCCATTGAACACCTGGAAGGCAGATAGCATCTTCTGGCTGTGGCTTTGCGGCACCGCCGGCAGGGTCGCGTATATCCCCAAGCAAGAATTCACCAACCTTGCCGACATGGCCTCCGAGAAGTAAGCGGCCACCCGCTGTGCTGACGTGCCGAAAGGCGTCGACAGTTGAGAGATCTCAAGCAGCATCTTATTTGCCTCCTCAAAATTGTCCACAGCTACAGCCTCCGCACACTTGAGTAACAAGGTCAGGAGGTGCAGACCTTCTTCGTCCCTCCTTTGCTTTCGCATTTCTTCTTTCATATCTCTGGGAGTGAGGACGATTGCGGTCGACGATGTTGATGCTGCAGTCGCAGTGCTAGTTGCGGGAAGGTCTGCTGGAGGAGGATTATTATGCTGTTGCTTTTCTTGCTGGGTCTGAGACGGAGGTAACTGCCGCGACTGCTCAACTACTTGATTCGATGACGAGAGGATGGCCGGTGTAAGGGAAGAAGGGCTGGTCGGCGGATTGTTGCGGGCTAGGTCTTGACAGTTTCCTAGGCTGATGACAGCGTTGGAGGTCGTCGGTAGTTTTAGGCCGCAGTTCAGGTACGGATTGATCGGGTGCGAAGGGGGGGCGGAATCCGGAAGGGGAGATGTCAAGTTTTCGACTCCCCCGCCGCCAGCGGAGTCAAGATAGAGTTTAAACCCAGCAGAAGACCCCTGGGCTTGCTGATCTTGCTGCTGGTTGTAGTGGTGTTGGTGTTGCCACTGCAATCCTCCAGACTCCGCCTCCTTTCTTGTACCATCGGAGGGGTAACTGGGTACAACTGGATCTGTCAAAGAGCGGAGCCTATACTCGAGAAGGATGGCAAGGTTAGGGTTGCAAGGGTGTATGATCTCCCTCACGTTCTGGATGAGCTGAGGAATCGAGACGTTGGTGGAGCTGTGGATGAGATCCTTTATGATGCCATCAATCCATGCAGTCGCCGCAGAGTCCTCCATGGAATTAGAAGCACCAACGGTGGCAGGAGTAGCACCGATATTACTGAAGGGTGAAACAGCAACCGTAGCAGCGGTAGATAGCACAACTGGAGATGAGTTGTCGGCGTTTCGACTTCTTTCGGGCGGAAACAAGGGCAGACCGGAGAAGACACAAACGGAAGGGGCCTGGGACTGGGATTGGGATGGAGGTCCTTGTCGAAGATGGGGAGGAGAAGGCGAGAGGGGGTCCAGGAAGGATGGGTATGCGTTGAAAAACCCAGACCCAGACCCAGACCCGGATGACGTCACACTCGGGTTCGCGGAAGAACGTAGCACAGTCATACTCATGATAGTGGAGTGGTTGGGACCCTGGGTGGAATGTGAGTTAGACTGATTATCATCCAAATGAATACCACCGACCAGCAGACCCGGACCCAGATAAGAACAACCCATATTGTCGGGGGCGCCGACGAGAGGGCTTTTCGTCGGGGTGGCTGTTCGGCGGATGAACCTGCTGTGGTACGGTCCACTTGACTGAACTTCAATCTCTGAAGCCGCCCTCTTCCTCACCATCTTCCCCGTCCGTTTGATAGATAGATAGGTCCTGATGTGCCGGTTCAGTAGATGAGCGACGATGAGGAGATCCAATGGATGAGGACGATGTGCCACAAGTAGTGTGCGTTGCAATAGGAGGAGGCGGAGCTAGCTTGTCAATGGACTCCCAGAAGAACTTCTACTGTTGATATTGCTGCTATAAGAAGCAGCTAGGAAGGAAACAACGGGAAATAGAAGAGGCTACCCTCGTACTTGCTTGGTCTTCGCACAGAGAGAAGTTTTAGATCCGATATGGAGTTGGCGTGCCTGTAGCTTTTTTTATTTTCTTTTATCCTGCAAGAATATTGGAGTCACTCGACTCACCACCATCCTTAAGTTCCTCCTGTGACGCGTCTGAGGGAGAGGATCCAAGCAGATAACGGGTGCACGGACTGAGACAGGAGCATTGGGATTCCTTTGTTTTTCCCCTCACTCACTCTCTCTCTCCCCCTCTCAATCCAACATGACCTCCCTGCCTGCAGGCGGCCTTTCCATTTATTGTTATTTTATCATATACCTGGGGCTGGGTGCTGGGGGCTGTTTGTCAGGGGACCTTGGGATGACTAGACATTGAATCAATTAACAAGGCCTCGGTGTAGCATTTTAGCGATGGAGAACACGAAACCTCGGAATGAATTGAGCAGTTCCCCAGAAATAGAGAGGGGTTTACCGGAACGGAAGGAGTTTTTGAGAAAGTCTGCTCGCTCGCCTGAGTGACCGCAAATAATTAATGCGGACTCATAAAAAGTTAGCGTCAAAGGCGTCCGTCCTGCCTTTTTCTCTAATAATACTAAAATCCTCCGATCCCTGGGGTAGCTAAAATTAAGTTTTATGTGCCAAGAGGCAAAAAGAAAAGACATTTCGCATGCATTTATTTCTGCGTCCATCTTTTGATCGTGAGAGGACGTTGCTGTGGGTGTGGGGGCATATTAATTTGGGCAATTAGATGGATGAATGGAAAAGGGTCGTCCGAAGAAACGAGAGAAGAATTATTAAGAGGGAGGGTATTAATTAAGTTAACGCAGTAACTATTATTATATATATTACAAACAAAACAATCGTGTTTAGTGAGTGGTGGGGGCAGAATCGAACATACAGAAGAAATGATAGAGGGAGGGGGGGGGGGGGGGGGGGGGGAGGAAAGGGCAAACTAAGCGAAGCTCTTTCTCCTGAAAAGGTAATGCAAAATAGTAAAATATATTCTGATTTTAAAACAAGACAAGGAGGGAGAGGACAGGGAGCAGTAGGAGGTGTAGCCATGGTGTGTGTGGTCGAGGAGGGGGAGGAGCAGTTGTCAAGGCGCGGTTCCCCAAAATGCAACTTAGCGTTTGACATTTTGCTTTCAACGGCATCATGATCATCGGCTTTTCTCCCTTGATTTATTTATTTGTTCCTTTGTTTATTTTGGCGCTGCATCCTGGCTCTACGCATCTAACAATCCAAGTGGTTTTAGAGTGGATTTATTTATTAATATTGCACAGGTAAAGTCGGTGTCTCGGCTCAACCAAGTCGATCGACGCGATACGCTTTGCATGGAAGACCGAGCTCTGGCAGCAAACACAACCCAACTAACCAACAAGAAAAAAAAATTTAGTAAATATTTTTACATTTTTCCTTCCACGAGAAATGAAAGCACTCTTCTCTATGAAAAAGGGGTCTGATTGCCATACTTTTCGAGACTTTGTTAGCATAGGGCGTGGGGCAGCTCGCGTCTGTAAAAGTTGGGCGTCTTTTACACCTTCTCTGTCAGACTTGAAACAGCCTCTCTCGTTCTCGTTCTCGTTCTCGTTCTCGTTCTCGTTCTCTCTCTCTCTCTCTCTCAGGCTTTCCCCCAACTCTCAGCCTCCTCCTCCTCGCAAGTCGCAGGGACGACACGTGAGAAGACACGATCCACGAGGCTAGAAATGTTTAAAATTACATAAACTCGACCAACTCCATCTTGGACTGGGTTGACTTCAGGACTTAATTGCACGTCACCACGTACCCGCTGGGGGCTGGACCATGTTTGTGGCTATGCCATGATTGCTATCTGCACCACTCCACTTAAAATAAAACCCAAACCGGTATCATAATGTTACTAATGTATACAATGGCGCGTTTGTTGTTGTTTAATTAAAAAAATTATAATTTTTAATTTTTTAAATTATAATTTCTAAAATTTAGAATAAGTTGTAAACTTATTTATTACAACTTCTTAAAAGTTGTAGTTAAATAGTTGTGGTGTTTGATATCATAAGCTATAAAATAATTTATTTTTATATAATTGTCCATAATACCTTTAATAGTTATAGAATGATAATTTAAAAATTAATTAGTGTATATATATAAGTTTTAAGTATTATAAAAAAATTAATTAGAGTATAGAGAGAGGAAGATGGTGAGAAAGAGGAAGAGATCTGAAAATGAAGATGGCGGTAGAGAAGAAAAATCTATGATTGCGTAGACAAGGTAATTCTTTGTTAAAAATAAGAGTAAAATTGTCAAAAAAATATAATTATTTAAGTAAAAATTGTAAAAGTTAGGATATCCCAACTTTAAAAAAGCCAGCTTCTACCTCTTCTAAAAGCTAGTAGAAGCTATAAGTTAGAATTCCATAAGTTAAAACAAACACTACATCCCAACTTTTTTGAAATTAGAAGCTAAAAGTTATAACTTTTAAGCTGTAACAAACAGCCCAATAAATGATTTTTTTTCCTCGTCAATTCCTAAAGATGCGAAGGCAAGTACAGTTGCAGCAGCATTGGTTTAATTCGGATATTTAGACTTGTGTTCGTTTGTTTAGTTCGATTGTCATGTTGACGTGTAAAAAGTTACGAGTTTATTACAAAAATTAGTTAGTTGTTGCACGGCTTTGTTCTAAAAGCCAAACTCTGATAGTTTTATTGTATTCAATCGAGTCTTTTGAGATCTATATCTTTTGAACGAGAAATTCTCTGAATCCTCTTCTTCTTTTCTTTCTATTGTCTTCTTTCTTTTTAATTGCTCAATCACAGATAAATAATAGTTTACTGTCAAACTTTAACACTAAACATCTATTCTATTTTACAAGTAATTAAGAATTTAAGACATTTTTATATCAATGAAACTCTGGCTAATATAGTATTTTTTTAATACGAAAATATTATTTAAATATTTAATTGTGATATTTTTAATAACACTTGTATATTAATATAATATATAAAATATTAATATATAAATATCATAAAAAATGTCAAACTAACATTTTTGTTTTCAATAATACTCTTTTAATGGAAAAACATGGTGCCTGCCTTCAAAAAATAGAAAAAAACACTCAAAACTGCCAGAAACAAGTTAGCCCTCGTCTGCTAAACAAGATTTTGGTAATCACGTATATTAATGCTTTGAGCTGGTACACGGGCGAGCAACTGCATCAACACAAACACAGCACAAACAGGAGTTCTGTAATCAGCTTCCCGGTATGTCCTCTCTCTGCTCATCTTTGTTTTCATCAGATTTTTGTTTCAGTTTCTCTTCTTCGGTGTGTTACGTTATCTTCTGTCTCTATTTGTGCCTCACCTTCACCAAAACTCCCCGTGCCATGGCCATAAGAAAGAAAAATTTCTAGTTAATTTGATATATGCAAAGTTCAACCACATACTTTAAGAAAATCATCATGATTGAGGTACAAAATCAAAGGTAATTGTTCTATAATTGTTGATGTCTAGTTCCAACAATAAAATTAAATTTATAATTAGGAAATCACCTTTTAGATCTTCAAGAGTCAATAAAATAGAAACTAGCAATAAGAAGGCTCATGGCCTTTTTTTCCTATGCAGATATTTTAATACTTAAGTTAATTCAACTAAAACAGGGAGAGAATTAAAAGAATTGTTGTAGTATTTTTTGCATACGTAGAGATGAGGGGTTATCTCCTATTTATAGAGACGAGAGCTAACAAATGGTTGAGCCCCCTATTTCTTTTGGGATTGAGATCATCATTTTATGTTTCGACATTCAAAGTGAGGACTTCAGAGTTGAGTTGACTACTCTTGACGTGAATTTGATTTAGAAGGTCTCCACGAGACTTTCGAGTCTCTTGGTGACTCCTTCCTTTCAGCCCTAAAAGCAAGTTTGCCATAAGGCCTCCCAATGACGTCTTCCATCAAGAAAGTCTCCTGATGACCTTTTGCACTTTTGTACAATCTTTTAGGCCTTTGAACTCGTTTTAGGCTTGGATTTTTTGGGCCTATTTTGTTTGTCACATCAATTACTCTCCATTCTTTCTTTTGGGTCTTTTAAAGGAAAAAATAACTATGTCGTTTTGCACTCTCCAAGAGACCATACTTGTCACAAGACAAGCCTTGAATTTCGGTCGACAACCTTGTGATGGCTCTAACTTCGCCCACTTAGATCATCCAACAACCCTACATGATTTATGCACAATATAAACGGAAGCGCACACAAAGAATAAGGGAAAATTCCCAACTTTATATTCAGATTCGAGAATACAAAGAATGACCTAGGCTTTGCTCTTAAAAAACTACCAAAATTGCCCCTCTAGCCACATATATATAGAGTATGTAATACCCGAGAATAATTTGAGGATAAAAATGACATTTGATAAAGAGCATAAATGGAATTGTGGGAAAAATAAGACTATAGGACACACTAACACAGCTTTGGACGACCGAATTAGTCAGAGGAAGTACCCCGGACCGTAGATAGCCAAGGAAAATTATATAGAAACGACAAGTGATTTAAATTATGATTTTTAGTGATAAAAGAAATGAGATCGGGAAGAATTTTTGATACAGCAAAAATACAGCTGCCAATAAGCTCGTATTACCGAATTGTTATAAACGACGTCCAAAAAGTCAATGGAGAGTGTCAAGGACTAGTATTCGATGTGTAGAACAACCCTTAAGTAGTTTCAGGTTGAATCGAGTGGATTTGAGGTCAAATAAATTAATCGGGCCTAAGTGTAATTTTCTAAAAATGCCCGATGAAGGTCAAAACGGTAATTTTTCAAAAGTTTCAAGGGAGAAATGAGAAGTACTAATCTGGTGGGTCTTAATGGTATAGTTGGATAATTAAGAGGCTTGAGGATAAGGGCCAAAATACAAAAGAGAAATTTCAAAGGGCCAAAATGCAATTTTCAGAAAGTTGTACAAGCATGGCCGATCTGACCGACATTTTGGCCAGAAAATCCGGCCATTTGGCAGCCTAGGATTGTCAGGGAGTGGCCTAGGGAGGTCTAGGTGGCATGGGGAAGAAGTTTTGGCCGGAGATCGGCCACGTGGAGGGTCATTTTTGCCTATAAATATTGAGGGCTTTCGGCCGAGTTTAAAGCACAAATCGATCTCGATTTCAAATGATTTTCGAAGCTTGGATAGAGGGCTTTGGATCTCTAGGAGTCAAGGATCATTTTGGGATCGTTTTGAGGTATTTTGGAGTGGGTTTGGTGGCCGATCGAGCTCGGCCGAGGGTTAAAGGCGGACCGCCTTCCGCCGCTTGCAACTGGCCATTTGGGCCGTTTTTCGGTGGCCTTTCGGCCTGATTTTTGTGGCATCGTGATTGACTATTCGAGGTCTTTCGGAAGGCACTAGTTTTGTGGCCATCGGAGCAACCGCCGGCGACCGGCTTGAGGTTGAAGACGGTGGCGCGTGACTGCCACGCGCCAGCCCAAATTGTCCAGCCACTCGCCAAGCGCGTGAGGGCGCGTGAGCAAGGGTATTCTGGTAATTTCAACTCCAGTATTTTTAATTAATTATTTTAAGAATTATGGTGTTGAAATATTTGGAAAAATAGTTGAGAAAATAATTATTTTGGAATTATCGAGGTAAAAAATAGGAGAAAATAGAGAAAATTGTGAAATAATTGAGGAAAATGGATTTTAATGTTACCTTTATTAATTATGATACTTAGGAAGTGTTGTGGTTCGAGGTTGACTATAAATTCAAGTGTCTGCGTTTCGGCACGCATAACGAGGTTGTGCACAAGGATCGAGGCAGTCCGAATATGTCAAGGTGAGTGTTCGCCCCCAACTTTGTTTTGACTTGTGAGTGGTTCTACTCGAAAGGACCTTGAGTGACATGTGAATGGTTTACTGTGAATGTTCATCCCTATGGCTTGGTTTATTATGGTTGTCCAAACAATTATTTACACATGCATTGAATTTTGTACGGTAAATTGCATACATTGAGATGTTGATTTTAGGCATGTTATGATTTTTCGACATTGGCTTGTTTTGTGTCGTCCATGTGGGACGTGGGTTGGTAACCTGTGACGTAGCCCAGAGTGACAGCACTCGGGATGCGTACCAAGGATTAATGCTAGGTGAACCACTTGGGACGGGGCTGAGACGGACTTCACCCTACGGGACCCAAGTGGCGGGGCTGAGAGTGGACACCACCCTGATTGTTGGATCAAGTGGCGGGGTTGCGAGTGGACACCTCCCCAGGTTCCTTTGAGCAATAGCATTAATGCCAAGGTGACATCGATTCTGAGGATAGTGCTGATGTGACACTCTTGGGGCTAGGGTTGCGTTGGGTTTTGGATTGCTTTTGAGTTGGAGCGTAAAGCCTAATAATGACAATGGGGTGATTCTTGGGTTCATATGTCAAGGTTGTCCCTCTTAAGCAGGATTGTTTTGCCAATGGGCCGAAATGGTCGTGTCGCCTTTAGAGAGATTGCATTTTCCCTAGTTAGGGTTAAGTGCTATGTGGGATTCTCTTAGGCTGGTGCATGTCGAGATTTATCGATTTTGTATATGATTTTTCATATCTGCATGAAAACGTTTTTGAACTCACTTAGATGATTCAGCATCTAATTTGGACTATGTCCTTGGAATATTCAAACGTTTCAGGTGAAAGTAGTGGCGCCAAGGGAAAGAATATCACCAAGATGTAGCTGTTATGTTTAGATTTCGTAGGTTTTGTCTATGATTACAATGTTCGGAGGTTATGTAATATTTTGATATTTTCATGTGAAACATCGATTTGGTTATTGTAAAGGAATTGTCGGTTATATATCATTGAGGTTTCGATCTTACTTCCGCTGATGTGATTGTTAATACCTGTCTTAGTTTATTTATTATTAAATTTTGATATGCTAAGAAGGTACGATTGGGATTGACGGGAAATGATTATGATGAAGGTATATGTATCGAGAGACTTATGTTGTGTATATGATATAAAAAAAAAATATTCCTGAAATCTCCAGGTAATGCACGTTGTGGGAAAATGGGGCGTTACAGAGTACATAATTACAAGCGGTTATGCCCCATAACCGTCCCCTTATACCCAAAAGGGTCACATGTACGACCTGTGAAAACCATCTACTGGAATGCATGGCTCATTTGACTAACACATGTCGCAACTACCTCGGTGGCGCTCGCGTGTAGGGCCCTCATGGGCTCGCATTATGCAGACATGCCCAACGTGTTACGCGAGGGCGCGGGCCACACTCACGCGATGTTGTAACTATTATTGTCAGTTGGCCTTGCCTCTCGCCAAGGTTGTAATATCTCATATTTTCATGATATTGCCACGTAATTTAAGTGAGTTTGAAATACCAAAAAATTGGCTTATAAGGGCAACAAGTTACCAAATCGGCTGCAGAGAGTGCCCTAGAGCTTAGGTACCTGTTATGGGTATTTCTCCCTTCACTCTGTGTGGGCCAGACTTAACATGATGATTTGGCCCAAACGTCCGAGGCCCAATAGATCAAACTGAGCTCGGTAAAACGAGCTCGGATAGTACTGAAGCTCGGGGTCAAACGTCGGGGGCAAGCGAGCTCCCAGTAGCATCTCTAACTCTTTGGCATATTCAAATGGCCCCCAGCTACACTCTGGGCGAGTTCCCAGCGACCTTCATAGCTCATCGGCTTAGCTCGTAAGCTCGCATCACAGAAAAGGCGCGTGTTGCGGCGTACCAGCAAGCCAAGGGTCACCCTGACTAGGCCCCTTGGGCCCATTCTCTCGGCCCATCTCACCAGCCCATGCCAGTCCCATCCTGGCCTTCTGGCAACAACATCATTACAGCCGCAACTGGATTTCCAAACATCCCCCTCAAATCTCATTCTCATTAATGACAGATCTCATCCGCATTAATGGGAGATCTCATCCTCATTAATGAGGGCCTCGTCGACACCTCGCCGCAGTAAGGACACCCCCGCCGGCTATTCCATCCCATCACCTCTACACGTACGGAGCATGCAAGAAAGCTTTTTGCTTATATATATATCAACTAGCCCTCTTAAGGGCCAGGGTATGTACTCTTTACGACGAACCTAAAAACATCCAAGATTTTCGCTTACTCGCTCACTAACTTGAGCTTCAGAGTACCTTGCAAGGACAGGCGGTCGGCTTGACGAATCAGACCGGATATCTCATTACCCATATCTCGGATCTACCTTACAAGTACGGGTTAACAAATCTCTATCGACCAATTTTGAACGTCGACGGTACCTAAGAAAAAAAGGTATGTCATTGACGAGCATCTTGAGGCGAGATTTATGATGCCGAAAGAAATCAAATTCGAGATAATTTTTGGTACAACTAAATTATAGCCTGAAAAATCGAATAATGGTAAGCGGCTTTTGGGAAGTCAACGGAACCCTAAGAAGGTTCATATTTCATGAATAGAACAACTCTTAAGTGATTTCGGGATGAAACAAAAGCGTTTATGATAGAAACATGCATTTGAAGCCTAAGTGTAATTTTTAATTCTAGTTGAAAATGGGGTAAAAATGATATTTTTCCAAATTTGTTGGGCCAATTGAGAAGCATGGAACTTAGGGGTTCATGTGGTGAAATATCAAAGTCTAAGAACTTGAGGGAGATGGCCAAAATGTAAAAGAAATAAGCTGGGGGCCAAAGTGTAATTTTTGGAATTGGTTACCAGAGGTATAACTGATCTAGCTGTCACATATGGGCCAAAATTTGGCGATAGGACGACAATATCTCATCAAGGCTTGGATACCATCGTCCTAGGAAGCGTATGGGCTACAAAATGGTCGGTGATTGGCCAAGAAATGGCCGAATTTCGCCTATAAATAGGTGAGGGTTTAAGTCGATTTTAAAGCATCATATTGCTCAAGTTTTGGAGTGTTTTTGAGAGATTTGATAAATTTCTTTTGCTCTAGATGTCTTAGGGATCATTTTTTGGAGAATTTAGAGTGTTTTCATCGAGGTTTAAGGGTGTTTCGAGCCTTAACCGAAAAATGCAACAGTAGTCGAAGCCAGATCTTTAAACGATTGATAGAGGGCTTTTCGGTTGGTGTTTCGGGCATCTCAAAGTGCCTTTGAGATCAACTTTATGTATAGAGCATGGTAGGAGGAAAAACCAGCATCGTCGGTGGCCGACGTCGAAGAAAATGACTGGTGCATGAGGTGCACGTGCTGATCATCACGCGTACTAACGCGTGAGGGCGCGTGGCTTATGGGTAATTTTTGAAAAAAAAATTATTATTTTTTTAAAATTATTTGATGAATTATGGTGGAGAAAAATTTGAGAAAAACCTTGAGTAGGTATTTATTTTATATTTATCAAGGAAAAAATATTATGAAAAAATAGATGTTGATATTCTTTTGAATAAATATGATGGTCAGGGGTCGTTGAGGCTCGAGATTGAGAAATAATACGATTATTGAAGCCTAACACAAAAATCAAGATAGATCACACATATCGAGAAGCCTGAGAGGCTAAGTCAAGATGAGTGGTTCTATCGCAAAAAGATTGGTTTTGTTGCATGTGGTTTTTCCCAAAAATTTATGTGTTGTGTTTTGCCTATGTTAAGCATGATATTCACAACGGTTACTAAGTTATACGTAATTTATGTGCATCTTGGCATATATGTACATGTATTGTTGCATCGATGGTTGTGGTATTTCATTCGGCATGATATTATTGGCATATTGATACTTGTGTTGGGATGGGATGTCGCCATAATAGTGTAGCCGTAATTTCCCAAGGGTGTTGCCGGAATAACATATAAGAGTATCCCGTTGCCTTGTGTGCATGCTGAGATGTCTACCTAGGGTTCTGTGTCAGGCTGGATTGCTATGGAAGTTACACTAGGGCATAGGTTTGTTCATATTTTTGCATCATGCATTCATGTAACTGTTTTTAGACCCTTACTAGAAGGTTCATCTTCTAATTGGATTTTGTCCCTAGAATATTCAAATGTTCCAATTAGGACTTGAAACAAAGGCAAAGAAGTGGTTGAGGTGTAACTGGCTGATCTTGTCCCTCTCGGCATCTTATGTTAAAATTGGCTTTTTGTTGCGTTTCCCACAGACGGCGCCAAATTGTTGTTGCCAAAATACAACAATTAAAATTTGTGATGTGTGGGGTCCACTTGAGCTTGATGTCGGGTGAAGTTGGGTTGCCGTTAGAGATGCTGTCACAAGGGAGTTTGCTGTTAGGATGCTCGCCACAAGGATTCGTCTGAAGTTTTCACCGCCACTAGCCTTTGCCACAAGCTCTTGCCACTAGCCCTTTGCCACAAGCCCTTGCCACAAGCTCTTGCCACTAGCCCTTTGCCACAAGCTCTTGCCACTAGCCTTTGCCACAAGCTCTTGCCACTAGCCTTTGCCACAAGCCCTTGCCACTAGCCTTGGCCACAAGCTCTTGCCACTAGCTCTTTGCCACAAGCTCTTGCCACTAGCCCTTGCCACAAGCTCTTGCCACTAGCCTTTGCCACAAGCTCTTGCCACTAGCCCTTTGCCACAAGCCCTTACCACAAGCTTCGTCACAAGGTTCGCCACAAGGTTTCGCCACAAGACTTTGCCATAAGACTTTGCCACAAGTTTCGCCACAAGGTTTTGCCACAAGCTTCGAGCTTCACCACAAGGTTCGCCACAAGGTTTCGCCTTCGCCGCTAGGTTTGCCGCAAGACTTTGCCTTCGCCGCTAGGTTCGCCGTAGGACTTTGCCTTCGTCGCTAGGATCGCCGCAAGACTTTGCCTTCGCCGCTAGGATCGCCGCAAGACTTTGCCTTCGCCGCTAGGTTCGCCGCAAGACTTCGCCTTCGTCGCTAGGTTCGCCGCAAGACTTTGACCCTGTTGATGCTCAAAAAATGTGTTAGAAGGCTCGCGGGAATCTTCTCCCGCGAAGGCCCTCCGATGCTAAAGTCAGTCTCGGATCCCAATGACTATTCAGGAAAATAGTAAAAGTGTATTCAAAGTGACCAGATTTACCAAAATTCGAAGTCCCCGTTAATGCCCTGTAGCTCGGTATTTATAGGGCACGGATCTCAAGGATGTCTAGTGCCGACACGTGGCGTTTTCTCAGTGGGTTAAAGCCAAAGAAAATGGGAGGGTTGCTACGATGTAGCTGCAGGCAGCTGAGCCTCGCGGCAAGGGCTGCCGCGAGGCAGCTGGGCCTCGCGGCAAGGGCTGTCGCGAGGCAGCTTGTGCCTCGAGGCACATTTGCCGCAAGACAATTGGGCCTTGCGGCTGAGTGCCGCGAGGCAATTGGGCCTTGTGGCTGAGTGCCGCGAGCCTCTCTCTCTCGCGGCTGCATGCCGCGAGGCCGCTTCTCGCAGGCCACACGGCCGCGAGCCTCGCGGCTAGCAGCCAATCGACTGTGCCTCGCGGCATGGTGCCGCAAGGTGGGCCCTTGCGGCCAGACTCGTGGCTCTCTTGCCGCGAGTCTTCTACTGGAGGGGCTAGCCCTTGCGGCCAGCCCTTGGCCATTATATATATATATACATAATATACATTATATTATATATATAATATATATATTATTATTTTCATTTTAATTTTTCCCTCAAAATTGATGGCACAACAGAAGGTGTTTCGAAACTCGCCGAAAACGCAAAGCTTCGTCAGAGTCGAACTGTAAATCGACCATTCGGGCTATTTCTAGCGGATTTTTCAGCCATGTGAGGGTGCCATTGTGATCGTCTTGAGAAGGGCTTCAAGGTTGTGTCGTCGAATCAGCTATCGGAGCAGGTCGCCAGTCGCCGTCGCCGAAGAAGATAATAGAAGGTAATTTCTATATTTTTTAAATACTAAAAATATAAAAAATTTGAGAAAAAATAGAATTAAAGGAAATAAAATTCTAAAAAAATATTCAGAAATTCAAAAAAATGAATATTTTATTTTGATGAATTTTTATCTTGGAAATTTATTGAGGAGATAATTATTTGGATTTTTAAAAGGAAATGTAAATGAAAAATAAATATGAGGGATTTTATAAAATCCTGAGAAAATTCCAGAAGGATAAGAAGTTTATTTTATGAGTTTTGGTGGATTTTCATGGAGGATATTCGAAGGAAATCAAAGAGAAATAAATTTTCTCAAGGAAAAGTAATTATGGAAATTGGAGAAAATAGGAGAAAAATCTGAAAAATTTCCAAAAAATTCCAGAGGCTTATAAATATTATTTTATAAATTTTTTTGGAGAAAAATTTGGAAAAATGATTGAAGAGATATTTACTTGAAATTATCGACAGAAAAATAAGAAGAAATTAGAGAAAAATTATGAGAAAATTGAGAAAATAGATATTGATTTTCCTTTGAATGCATATGACATCTAGGGTATCGTTGAAACTCGAGGATGAACTATAGATCGCTTGGCACGAGAATCAAGGTCGGGCATGCATTTCAAGAAATCTTGAATTTAGTCCAATGTGAGTGGTTCTACCGGAAAAACTTGTTTGTGGCATATGAATGGTTTCCTATGAGTTGTTCAATCCAATTTCTATACATATTCTTGTTACTTTTGATCACTTTTGATTTATCGTGAGAGGTTGGTATCGTGAGATGGTTCGTCTAAACAATTATTTACACATGCATTGAATTTCGTACGATAAATTGCATACATTGAAATGTTGATTTTATGTTATGCATGTTATGATTTTCAGCATTGGCATGTTATGTGTTGCCCATGTGGGACGTGGGTTGTTAACATGTGATGTGGCCCTTGAGTGACAGCACTCGGGATGTTTACAGAGGATTAATGTTATATGACCCACTTAGGACGGGGTTAAGATGGACTTCACCCTATGGTACTCAAGTGGCAGGGCAGAGATTGGACACCACCCCGATTGTTGGCTTAAGTGGCGGGGTAAAGAGTGGACACCACCCCAGGTTCCTTTGAGCAATAGCATTAATACTGAGGTGTCGCTAATTCCGGGGATAGTGCTGATGTGATACTCTTAGGGCTAGGGTTGTGTTGGATTTTGGGAATGCTTTTGAGTAGGAGCGTAATGCCTAACAACGATAATGGAGTGATTCCCGGGTTTATATGTCGAGGTTGTCCCTCTTAAGTAGGATTGTGTTTGCCAATGGGTCGATGTGGTTGTGTCGCCTTTAGAGAGATTGTATTTTTCCCGGTTAGGGTTAAGTGCTATGTGGGATTCTCTTAGGCTGGGGCATGTCAGGATTTGTCGGTTTTATATATGATTTTACATATATTCATGAAAATATTTTTGAACTCTCACTTATATGATTCAACATCTAATTTGGATTATGTCCCTGGAATATTCAAACGTTCCAGGTGAAAGCAGTGGTGCCAAGGGAAAGGATGTCGTCGAGATGTAGTTGCTATGTTTAGTTTTCATAAGTCTTTGTCTATGATTACTGTAACAGCCCGCCTTCTCGGACGTGTTATATCTTAGGAAATTTGGTCTATATATATATATATATATTTTTTTTTTGTTTGTTACATTATTTTCGAAATTCCCTAAGGCCTTATCTAGTGCTTGACGAGATGTTTACACTAGAAATTAAATACAAGCGGAAGCTGAATCGAACATGCTCATGGTAATGCATAATTTAATAATTGTACATGGCATTTAATACAAGTTAATACATAAAGCGTTTGATGATGGTACAATATACATAAATCTTAAACTAATCATATTATAACATGGTACATTTACTCGCATCTTGGTGTCTCGTGTCACTACACATCACCACTCTCTGAATCATCTCTGCAAGTCCCGACTGGAACGTTGAATGTTCCAGGGGCGAACCCATGTTAGATGATGAATAATCCAAATAAGAATACCAAATGTAATACTATGAGTGTATGCAATGTCTTTCATCGTAGGTGTCAACTACACCCCTCATACTGCCTATCATTTTAGCGGCCACCTCTTCGAAGCCGGGGTGTATGGGTGCACCCTTGATAGGCCAGCGGTGTCAGTTCGTACTCCCTACGGCCTCATATGCATGTGATCAACCGTATCATTGTGCATGTATGCATTTCATAGTCATGCCATTGATGCAGTCTACGTGATGATTTCATATCATAGCATGCCAATATAATAAAAGCATTTACATTTATAACTGTATTAAATTCAGGCAGCATACTTACAGCTAATTTGTCTCGAACTACGTGCCAAGCGGCTATCCCTTAATCTCATTGCTCACAAGGACCCCTACAACATAAATTTATTTTTAGAATACCATTTGCTAGTTTTTCATAATTTCTTCCATTTTTCTTTTATTCCTAAACTTTATCTCTTCCAAAATTACATAATAATTATCTAGGCTTCATAAAAATTTACTTTCTTTTTACCAATATTCCTTAAATAATATTCTTAGTATTCCGGAATTTTTCTTGTAATTTTCTAACTTTAATTCCTAGTTTCCCTTATTTCATAATAGCCAAATATGTAATTATTACATAATAATTACCTAATCTTTCAATTTATTAAATTTATCTTCACTAATATTTCTTAAATAATACTTATAACATTCTGAAATTTTCTTGGAATTTTCGGAATTAAAAATCTTATTTTTCTCTATTTCCATAATAGAAAAATCCACTTAATAATTAATAAATTTAGCGTTTCCAGAAATATTTTTCACAAAATATGCCATAAATAAAATTTCTGATTTAATAAAATTTTTTACAAAATTTTCTTTCTTCTATTTCTTTTTTTTTTTCTTTATTTCTTTCCTTTCCTTTTCTTTTCTTTTCTTTACTTATTTTCTATTTTTCTGACGGGCGCGTGGACTGCACGCGTCGTCTTCCTACTCGCGGGCGCGTGCAGCCACGCGCCCGTGCTGGATCATCTTCTTCAGCGGCTCTAACGCCGCCGGCGATGTTGCCAGCCCCCGAAGCTTCGAAAGAAGCCTCCTCCCCCCTTAAACTCGACCCCCAGAACTCGATTATGGCATTAAATTTTCGAAAAAATAACATTTGGTACCTCGATTTCCCGATTGAAGGCTCGTCTCCAGTGTGTCGTGCGATTTCCGGCGAGGCTTCGATTCGTCTCTTCCTCTGCTCCGTTGGTCGCCAAAGTTTCCAGAAACGATGCCCACGACTTGAAGATCAAAACTCTACTTACCAATCTCTCAAACTCTCTCCCAATCGGCCGATCTAAGCCTCGAAATTTTTGGATGGATTAGGCAGTCTTGGAGCGGCTATTTATAGCCCATTTTCGACGTGTTTCGCTTCCCCATCGACGGTCACGCGTCCCAGAGGCCATACCCCGGTCATTTCAGCATTAAAAACCCTTCCTTTACCCCCAAGAAGCAACTTGCAGGCGCGGCCATGCTCTGGCCGCGCACTGCTTCTGCAAATCCGATTTTTTGATTTTTTATATATATATATACATATATATACACGATATGCATACCTGCATATATACTTATATTTACATAAATTATGATTTCCTTTAATCATATTATAATTTCATTTAATCACATAAATCTTAAATTTTACTATTTTCATTTACATATTTATACATTTATTTACATTTCACATACATACTTAAACTAATCAAATTTAAGTTAAATCAAATTAATTACATAAACTTAATATCATATAGACTAAATTAATTTATTCAAATATGACTTAGGGTATTACATTCTCCCCTCCTTACAAAAATTTCGTCCTCGAAATTTGATCATTCCTCACCCATTCTAACTATAGGGTCTTCAAACAGGTATGGATAGTTGAGTTTCATATCTTCTTCTCGTTCCCAAGTTATTTCTTCGCTCACGGGGTTTCTCCACAAAACTTGCACCAGGGGAATTGATTTGTTCCTTAGGACTTGATCCCTATGATCCAAAATGCTGACTGGTTTTTCTACATACGAGAGATTTTCTTGAATCTCGATAGCTTCAGCTGGCATTATCTGGAAAGGATCTGGCTCATGCTTTCGCAATTGCGATACATGAAACACGTCATGGAGGTTTGATAGAGCTAAGGGTAGAGCGAGTTGGTAAGCGATTGGTCCAATTCTTTCCACTATATCGTATGGCCCTATATATCGAGGGCTTAACTTGCCCTTTTTCTTGTTGCTTCTAATCACCATTCTTAGTGGAGATATCTTCAGGTATACTTTGTCGCCTACTTGAAACTCCAATTTCCTTCTTCTTGTATCTGCGTAGGACTTCTGGCGACTCTGAGCCTCCTTAATCCTCTCTTGAATGATTTTTATCTTTTCTGTCGTTTTCTGAACTATCTCGGGTCCCAAGATTTGTCGTTCGCCTACTTCAGTCCAGCAGATCGGGGATCTACATTTCCGGCCATACAAGGCTTCATAGGGAGCCATTCCAATGCTGTTGTGGTAGCTGTTATTGTAAGCGAATTCTACTAACGGTAAATGCTCTTCCCAGCTACCTGGAAAATCCATTGCACAAGCTCGCAGCATATCTTCTAGGGTTTGAATGGTCCTTTTTGATTGACCATCAGTCTGGGGGTGGTAGGCTGTAATTAGTCTAAGCTGAGTACCTAAACTTTCCTGCAAACTTCCCCAGAAGCTAGAAGTAAATCTTGGGTCACGATCTGACACAATGCTTATAGGTACTCCATGTAACCTGACAATTTCATTTACATATTGTTGAGCTATTTTGCTGATTGGTTGGCTTACTTTCATGGCCAAGAAATGAGCAGACTTAGTTAATCTGTCAACTATCACCCAGATGGCATCATTTCCTTTAGGACTTCTTGGTAACCCAGTCACGAAATCCATTGTGATGTGCTCCCATTTCCACTTTGGAATTTCTAACGATTGCAAACTTCCACCCGGCTTCTGATGCTCGATCTTGATTCTCTGACACGTGTCGCACTAACTTACGTATCTTGCCACACTTTTCTTCATTCTCGGCCACCAGTACACAGCTTTCAAGTCTTGGTACATTTTGGTGGCGCCAGGGTGTATTGAGTATTTGGATCGATGGGCTTCTCCCAAAATTACTTGTCGCAATTCCCTCACACGGGGTACATATATTCTTCCTTGAAAACGAAGGATATTTTCTCTTACCTCAAATTCTGGTTTCTTTGCTCGCCCGTGATCATTCACCCGCATCTTTATTCGAGGGTCTTCTGAGTAGGCTTGTCGTATCTGGTCCATTGATTCCGGTTGCAACGTGAGACTAACTGCGTAGACTGAGTTTCCTCGGGAAACTACTCCTACCGCCATTAAGCTAAAAGCTTCAACTAGATTCCACTCTGCCATCAATATTCCGGCCATACAGGGGTTTTCTTTCCTACTCAGGGCGTCTGCTACGACATTAGCTTTACCGGGGTGGTATTGAATAGTACAGTCGTAGTCTTTTAACAGCTCCATCCATCTTCGTTGCCTCATGTTTAATTCTTTTTGTGAGAAGACATACTGCAGACTCTTGTGATCAGTAAAAATCTCGAACTTCTCACCATATAAATAATGCCTCCAAATCTTTAAGGCAAATACTACTGCCGCCAGCTCCAAATCGTGGGTCGAGTAGTTCCGCTGGTGGGTTTTAAGCTGTCGAGACTCATAGGCAATGACCCTACCATGTTGCATCAGCACACACCCTAAACCGTTTCTCGAGGCGTCAGTGTAGACCATGAATCCTTCTGGTCCATTTGGCATAGCTAGTATTGGAGCGGTTGTCAGCTTATCCTTAAGTGTCTGAAAACTTTCCTCGCACTGCTTACTCCAGTCGAACTTCACCCCCTTCTGAGTTAACTTGGTGAGGGGTGTCGCAATTTTGGAAAACCCTTCCACGAACTTCCTATAGTATCCGGCTAATCCCAAGAAGCTCTTAATTTCAGTAACCGACCGAGGTTGCTTCCAATTTGCTACAGCTGTTATCTTGGCCAGGTTGACCGATATTCCTTCAGCCGATATAACATGCCCCAAAAATGCCACCTGGTACAACCAAAATTCGCATTTCGAAAATTTGGCATATAGCTTATGTTCTTGTAATGTTTGTAATATTATTCTTAAATGTGATTCGTGCTCTTCTTCTGAGGGAGAATATATCAGTATGTCGTCTATAAACACGATCACGAACTTGTCTAAGAATGGCCTGAAAACCCGATTCATAGTGTCCATAAAAGCTGCTGGGGCATTGGTTAGTCCGAACGGCATCACCAGAAATTCATAGTGCCCATATCGAGAGCGAAAAGCTGTCTTAGGTACGTCTTCTGCTTTGATCCTTAATTGATAGTACCCTGATCTTAGGTCAATCTTCGAGAAGACCTTGGCTCCTTGTAATTGATCGAACAACTCCTCGATCTTGGGGAGTGGGTACTTATTCTTGACCGTTATTTTGTTTAATTGTCGATAGTCGACACACATTCTCAGGCTCCCATCCTTTTTCTTAACAAAGAGTACTGGTGCTCCCCATGGTGACATACTTGGCCTTATGAATCCTTTGTCGAGCAACTCTTGTAATTGGGTCTTTAGTTCCCTTAACTCTGCAGGGGCCATTTTGTACGGGGGTATCGAAACTGGTCCTGTCCCTAGCACGATTTCTATTGCAAACTCAATCTCTCGCCTATGTGGCAATCCAGGCAATTCGTCAGGAAACACATCCCTGAATTCTCTAACGATTCGTACTTTCTCAATCTTCAATGGCCCTGTGCCTTTCTCTAGGACACAAGACAGGTATCCTCGTGCTCCTTGTCGTAATAATTTCTCAGCCTTTAGGGCCGAGATCCACCTCCGATCACTTGCCCTCTTTTGCCCTTGAAACTTGACGTTCAGGTCTCCACCCCTGAGACAGACTGTTTTAGCTTTACAGTCCAATGTCGCGTTGTACTTAGTTAGGAAGTCCATTCCTAGGATCACGTCAAAATCTTGAAATTCCAGAAGGATTAGATCCACCAGGAACTCAACTTCTCCTATTCGAATCTTTCTATCTTTGTATCCCGATGAAGTTTCTAGAGACTTCCCCATTGGGGATGCGATAATCATACGACAATTCAAACTTTCTGGTTTATCTCCTAATACTTTAGCAAATGCATGCGAGATAAATGAGTGACTTGCACCTGAATCTATTAATGCATGCATGGGAATACCAGATAATAGCATGGTACCTTCAATTATGGCTGGTTCTTCTGCCGTATCCTGTCGTGTCAGATGAAACACCCTTTCCTGCTGGACTCTAGCATTTCCGGTCGTCCCTTGAGGTTGATTCATCAATTGCGGCTTAGGACAATCCTTTGCAAAATGACAAGTCTGCTGGCAGTTGTAACAGGTGATTCTCTTCTTCGGGCAGTTCTGGTTGAGATGCCCTATCTCTCCACAATTGTAACACCCATTTGTCCCGAGCCGGCACGGCCTCCCCGGGTGCTGCTTCTGGCATTTCGCGCATGGGGTACTAGGCTTGAACTTCGGCTTCTGGGGTTCCAGCTTCTTGCCGGCTCTATGACTGCTCCCCTGCTAACTCTCTCCTTGGATAGTGTCAATCCGGCTTAGGTTAGCCTCAGTGGTATAAGCTTGCAGCACCACTTCTGAATAGGACTGAGTATTTATACTACTGAATGCCCTTTGGAGTTTCAGGTTCAACCCTCCCAAAAACTTTTGGGCCTTGATCCTTTCGTCTTCTTCATAAATGGACATATACCGGATCAATCAGCTAAAAGTATCTTCATATTGAGCAACAGTCATGTCTCCGGTCTGTTTTAACTCCATGAATTCTCTTTCCTTTTTCATTCTCACATTCAGGGGAAAGTATTTTTCATTAAAGAGCTCCTTAAATCGCTCCCAGGTGATGTAGGGAGCCCTGGCCCGAGGGTTCATTGCCCTCTTGACTCCCTTCCACCACCTGTCTGCTTCGTCTTGCAGCATAAAGGTGGCACAATTGACCTTCTCTTCTTCTCTGTAGTGCAGGTGGTCTAGTAGCTTCTCCGTTTGCTCGATCCAAAATTCTCCTTCACTAGGGTCTGCGCCAAGCTTCCCGTGAAAGATGGGAGGGTTCTGTCGACGATAAAGATCAAGCATGCTGACTGCATGGCTGTCTCGGAATTGAGTTTCTTGTATGAGTCCCACCACACTCCCCAGTATTCGCTCCATTTGATCTAGTCGACTACCTCCGGTCTCTTGACTGGAGTCGCCTTCTGGATGCCTACTGGTGTTTCCTTCAGTGTTGCCAACTTGTGGGTTGGGCGTCCTAGGCCCAACTGCTAACCATCTTTGAGTGTTCACCATCTGAAAGAAAAGTAGCATCCTGGATTAGAGAACATGATCTTGCCATCCGATTACCTCTATTGATATTATACATTCAGCTGCAAAATGTTATATGTACATGCTACATAGTCCCATAGATTACAGACAACACTATATGTAAATAGTTAGGGAGTTTCTAAGATGGGTCTATTTTGGTCCTGATGACCTCCAGATCCAAATGTTCTTTTCATCATCAGATTCGTATGGAGGTGCCTCGGGGTCATTCATCATCACTTCTGTCTCTTCCTCGTCTTTAGAATCGGTGTCCTCGAACTCAAGAAGGTCATCCTCGGCCCAGAATATGGGTATGTCGTCTTCTTCTTCTGCTTCTATTGGATCTGCCATCTCTTTTGCTTCCCCTGGCTCAATTGGGTTTTCCATACCTTTTCCTTCTTCCTCTAGCGGGTCCTCCATGTCTTCGTCGTGCTCCTCCACAGGTACTGGCTCGTACATTTCTATGAGTAGCTCACAAACACGTGCGCAGTAAAGGCGGAATTCGGGGAATTGTTCGCCTTGATGGCGGACCCAATCTGCAAATTCCTGCAGCTCATCTTCCAATACAGCGACCATCATATTTATCTGAAACTGAGCGAGTTCAGGCCAAAGTCAGTAGCTTGGGGGCACATCGTCGATAATTTCTTCTATTTGGACGAGGTATTCCATGATCCCCTCGTTTGGTAGCGGAACTCGATGTTCCAAACGGTGTGCCCAATGGTCGACTAAGATTTGCTCTGAAAAATTTCCATCCATCCTGTCACCACAACTTTCGTTAGTATCCCTAATCGTTCTCATATTGGTACTCTCGTCCTGCTAAGCTTAATCCAAGTTTTCCTTCCTAGGTATTCTGTTTGGGCTCTGATACCAACTGTAACAGCCCGCCTTCTCGGACGTGTTATATCTTAGAAAATTTAGTCTATATATATATATTGTTTGTTACATTATTTTCGAAATTCCCTAAGGCCTTATCTAGTGCTTGACGAGATGTTTACACTAGAAATTAAATACAAGCGGAAGCTGAATCGAACCTGCTCATGGTAATGCATAATTTAATAATTGTACATGGCATTTAATACAAGTTAATACATAAAGCGTTTGATGATGGTACAATATACATAAATCTTAAACTAATCATATTATAACATGGTACATTTACTCGCATCTTGGTGTCTCGTGTCACTACACATCACCACTCTCTGAATCATCTCTGCAAGTCTCGGCTGAAACGTTGAATGTTCCAGGGGCGAACCCATGTTAGATGATGAATCATCCAAGTAAGAATACAAAATGCAATGCTATGAGTGTATGCAATGTCTTTCATCGTAGGTGTCAACTACACCCCTCATACTGCCTATCATTTTAGTGGCCACCTCTTCGAAGCCGGGGTGTATGGGTGCACCCTTGATAGGCCAGCGGTGTCAGTTCGTACTCCCTACGGCCTCATATGCATGTGATCAACCGTATCATTGTGCATGTATGCATTTCATAGTCATACCATTGATGCAGTCTACGTGATGATTTCATATCATAGCATGCCAATATGATAAAAGCATTTACATTTATAACTGTATTAAATTCAGGCAGCATACTTACAGCTAATTTGTCTCGAACTACGTGCCAAGCGGCTATCCCTTAATCTCCTTGCTCACAAGGACCCCTACAATATAGATTTATTTTTAGAATACCATTTGCTAGTTTTTCATAATTTCTTCCATTTTTCTTTTATTCCTAAGCTTTATCTCTTCCAAAATTACATAATAATTATCTAGGCTTCATAAAAATTTACTTTTTTTTTACCAATATTCCTTAAATAATATTCTTAGTATTCTGAAATTTTTCTTGTAATTTTCTAACTTTAATTCCTAGTTTCCCTTATTTCATAATAGCCAAATATGTAATTATTACATAATAATTACCTAATCTTTCAATTTATTAAATTTCTCTTCACTAATATTTCTTAAATAATACTTATAACATTCTGAAATTTTCTTGGAATTTTCGGAATTAAAAATCTTATTTTTCTCTATTTTCATAATAGAAAAATCCACTTAATAATTAATAAATTTAGCATTTCCAGAAATATTTTTCACAAAATATGCCATAAATAAAATTTCTGATTTAATAAAAGTTTTTACAAAATTTTCTTTCTTCTATTTCTTTTTTTTTTCTTTATTTCTTTTCTTTTCTTATTTTCTATTTTTCTGACGGGCGCGTGGGCTACACACGCCGTCTTCCTACTCGCGGGCGCGTGCAGCCACGCGCCCGTGCTGGATCATCTTCTCCGACGGCTCTAACGCCGCCGGTGATGCTGCCAACCCCCGAAGCTTCGAAAGAAGCCTCCCCCCCCCCTTAAACTCGACCCCAAAAACTCGATTATGGCATTAAATTTTCGAAAAAATAACATTTGGTACCTCGATTTCCCGATTGAAGGCTCGGCTCCAGCGTGTCGCGCGATTTCCGGCGAGGCTTCGATTCGCCTCTTCCTCTGCTCCGTTGGTCGCCAAAGTTTCCAGAAACGATGCCCACGACTTGAAGATCAAAACCCCATTCACCAATCTCTCAAACTCTCTCCCAATCGGCCGATCTAAGCCTCGAAATTTTCGGATGGATTGGGCAGTCTTGGAGCGGCTATTTATAGCCCATTTTCGATGTGCTTCGCTTCCCCATCGACGGCCACGCGACCCAGAGGCCATACCCCGGTCATTTCAGCATTAAAAACCCTTCCTTTACCCCCAAGAAGCAACTTGCAGGCACGGCCATGCTCTGGCCGCGCACTGCTTCTGCAAATCTGATTTTTTGATTTTTTTTATATATATATATATATACACGATATACATACCTGCATATATACTTATATTTACATAAATTATGATTTCCTTTAATCATACTATAATTTCATTTAATCACATAAATCTTAAATTTTACTATTTTCATTTACATATTTATACATTTATTTACATTTCACATACATACTTAAACTAATCAAATTTAAGTTAAATCAAATTAATTACATAAACTTAATATCATATAGACTAAATTAATTTATTCAAATATGACTTAGGGTATTACAATTACGATGTTCAGAGGTTATGTAATATTTTGATATTTTCATGTGAAACATTGATTTGGTTATTTAACTGTAAAAGGAATTTATCGGTTATATATCATTAAGGTTTCGATCGATCCTTGCTTCCGCTGATGTGATTGTTAATACCTGTCTTAGTCCGTTAATTTTTAAATTTTGATATGCTGAGAAGGTATAATCGGGATTGTCGGAAAATAATTATGATAAGGGTATGTATATCGAGGAACTTATGTTGTGTGTATGATGTTGAAAAAAAAATATATTCCCGAAATCTCAAGGTAATGCGCGTTCTGGGAAGACGAGGTGTTACAGTATTTATATGTTGAGTTCCAACATAGTGACACACTTTGAAAAAGTGAGGTGTTACAAAGGCTACGCGTATTGCCCCCGTGTTCCGCACATCTCAGCTAGCTCAGCCCACTAGCGTGCTCACATTTCTCAGCCTGTGTGACTGCCCCGTGGCATCTACCCCACTCAGTCGGGTCCAGCTGCATCCGTGTGCGCCAGCCATGCCAACCGTCGCCTCATGTGTGAGTCCCTTCAGCAAGTACCTGGACTTGATAAGCTTTTATTCTATTTATTAAATAAGATCGATAACTGGGTGGCTCATGTAACACCCCGTCTCGCCAAGCGTGTCACTATAAGGGTATTCTCGGGATTTCTCTTTTTTTTTTTTCTTTAAGTTCAACACGCGCGGTATCTCAAGGACAATCTTCACATGCAGAAACAAAACCCCTCGAACCCCAGTCTTGCCCGTTTAACTTTCAAGATCAATAATCTTAAACGAGTCTTAATACAATGCAGCGGATACACTCATACCAAAACACCATAGTTCTTAACATTGTATTTCCATAGCAAAATACGTAATACAGATCAAATGATAAAATTGCTATTATACAACTGTTCATTTACAACCTGAAATACATACTAAAGCCTCCAAACGTTACAACGACTAACAAACTAAGCACCATTGGCCCCCAACCGGCCACATCCTTGCCTTCGCAGCAGTCCCTGGCTGGAACATTAAATGTTCCAGGGGCATAGCCCAGGTTAGATGATAAACATCTAAGTGACGGTATAGAAACAGATTATACAATGCATGAGAGACACATGAGCATGGCATAATCAGACAAGCGGCAACATGCAAAACATGTCTAACTCGAGATATCACCTTGACATACTTAATCCCTCGAATGTCCCACTGTGGCACACGTTCACCTGGTCCAACGTTAATCCCTCGGGTGCACCGTCGTGACACCCGTTCACCTGGTTTAACATTATTCCCTCGAGTGCCCCCAGTGTGACACCCGTTCACCTGGATTAACATTGTCCCAATCTCAAGTAGACCCCAACCCGTCCCACTCAGAAAACAACATTGACACGAATATCAATACTCCGATGATATGAAAATTACTCGCCATGCACCGACTCTTTTGAAAGTAAAACAGTTGATGCAATATATCACATGTTCAATATGCAAATGATGACGTAAATACGTAAGTGAAATGCTTTCGCAGAACAACCCAAGTTCCAGAGGGTTAAACCGCTCACTAGAACTGGTTCCAATTGGTGTAACCTAAGTTCGGGAGGGTAACACTGCCCACCTGAACCCACTACACACCTTCCAACATATTTTTAAGATAAGGTAAAGACAGGATCAGACCACTCACCTCGAATGTATTCAGATCGCCTCGATCCTCGTGCAACGCCTCGATTTGCGTGTTAAATCCCAAATGCTTGAACTTATACTCAACCTCGAGTCACAATACTTCCTAAACACCATATTTAATTAAGGAAGCATTAAAATCCATTTTCCTCAATTTTCCATAATTTTCTCTATTTTCTCCCAATTTTCTCCTAGATAATTCCAAAATAATTATCTCCTCAAATATTTTCCAAAATATTTTAACATGTTAATTCCTAAAATAAATCAACAAAAATACTGGAATTGGAATTACTGAAATGCCCCCATCCACGCGCCCTCACGCGCCTGGCGCGTGCCTGCGCGTGGAAGCTGGCGCGTGCAGCCACGCGCGTCGTCTTCTTCCTCGAGACCGGTCACCGGCGGTTGCTCCGATGGCTGCAAAACCGGTACCCCCTTGAAGCCCTTGAAGAATCGATCCAGATGGTACCATTTTTAGGCCGAAAGGCCACCGGAAAATGGCCCTAACGGCCAGTTGCAGGTCGGCGATGGCGGACCGCCTCCAACCCTCGGCCGAGTTCGAACATCCCTCAAACATACACCAAAATGCTTCAAATCGATCCCAAAGTGATCCTTGATGCCTCGCGACCAAAAGCCCCTTAATCACTCGCTCAAAATCATTCAAAAACTCAGTCGATTTTCGCTTCGAAAGCTCGAACTCGCGGCCTCTATTTATATCAAAAATCCGAGCTTCTTCTGGCCAATAACCGATCATGGCTTGGTCCCCAAGCCTCTTACCGCCGGCTACGACCTTCCCCAAGCAAGCCTCGCCCGTCCCATCGCCGGAAACGGCGGCCACGTGCGGTGGCAGTGCGGCGGCCGAAATCTGGTTGCTGTGTTCACACTATGCAAGTTTGATAATTTGCACTTCCACCCCCTTGACTTTCCAAATGACATCTCTGCCCCCTTCCAAAGTACCCTTAATAAATCCAATTATATCACCATGTCCCGCAAGTTTAGTACATCTCATTTGACCCTCAAGACTCCTGAAAAATTACTGTTTTGACCCCCCTCGGGCCAAATTAGAAAACTGCACTTAGGCCCGATTGGTCAAATTGACCTTAAATCCATTTGATTCAACCCGAAATCGCTTAAGGGTTGTTCTACACATTAAACATTAGTCCTTGACGCATTCTGTTGATCTTCTGGACGTTTCCTACGTTGATTCGATTTTCTCAGCCCGGTCGACAGCTGTACCGAAAACTGTTCCCGATCCCACTTCTTTCATCACTAAAATTCATAATTCGAATCACTTGTCGATACTATAATATTTTCTTTAGCTATCTAAGGTCCGGGTTACTCCCTCCGACTGATTTAATCATCTAAGACTGCGTTAGTGTGTCATATAGCCTTATTCTTTCGATAATTCCAGTTATACCCTTCATTAAATATCATTTATTTTCTTAATAATTTTCTGGGTATTACATTCTCCCCTCCTTAAGAAATTTCGTCCTCGAAATTTTGTCCGTGATCATCGTATTACTGCCATCGTTAATAATTCCCAATTGAAATAGCATAGATACCACGCCTAGTCTTTAGTAACTTATATCTTAACACAGTCTATGCTTACCAAGCATCTTACTCATTTTTCAGAATATCCCGTTGTAGCTTTATATCAGCAGCTACACGAATCCAAAAATTATTTATAAAACCCAATATCTTCTCTAATTGAATCCTCCTAACCTATTTGACTAATAGTTCTCCCAACCCATTCTTATACTGGGCATATGCCATGATCACACAGAAATTGATAACATTGAATTACCTCAATTGTCATGACTGCACAGAAATTGATAACATTGAATTACCTCGGTTGTCATGATTGCACAGAAATTGATAACATTGAATTACCTCGGTTGTCATGATTGTACAGAAATTGATAACATTGAATTAACTTAACGTATCTTTTTCCCAATTATCTCGATCGCGTATTATCTTTAGAGATAATTTCTCAGCCTCTTACGGCTGGTCATGCAAATTATCCATTTAGGTCTCTCAAAAATACAATTTCTCTTACAACAGCCTAACATCCTAACATGCTACTATTTCTCTTCCAAAACACTATCCCTCAATCAGATCAATTTATCTCAGCTCAGAACTCCCGTGTCATTTCAATGTACCGACAACCTTCCATATTTGTACACGTCCTTCATTTGTGGCTCTTCAACTTAGTACCGCTAAATGTTCTATTTCATCTAAACGGTGCTTTATATATATTTCTCCACATGAGAAATAGTTTCTCTATGAATCAAAATTCCTATTTTCCCCAATTCTTGGAATGGATTTAATCTTGTCCCTCTTAGGTGATCTATTTTCCATACTACTTCATAAAAAAAAACCTATTGGACAACTTTTGATTCTCACCAGGTCTTTAGCAACACCTAGTATAACTTTAATAGCTTAGCTTACTATTTTACAACCCAAAAGAAACTTACGTCGTCCTTTATAGCAACTCTTAATATGTTTCCTCAAACCATAACATGTCTCTCAAGAAGAAAAACATTTTTATTTACTTATCAACTTATAACTTACCATATCTTTATGTTGACTTTGACTTATTTTAAACATTAACTCATAATCTCAAGGGTACCTAAGTATACCTACCATTGCCCCAATCTTTTTATATTACCAAAGGCAAGGTTTGAAACAACTAAATCGCAGCCATTTGCTAACAATTCCTAGGGTGTGTAATATTAAATACACTAAACTAAGAGCCAAATCGATAACAATAATTAAATTCCTCTCAAAGCGATATCTAGAAAACTATCGTCCCACATTTTCCTAGGTAATTTTACGGCACTTATTTATACCAAGGATTACTTCATTCCCAGTTAGGAGCTACTTCGCCCTAGGAGCATTATTACTGTTTCACCACAACTCCTGAACTTCCCGAGTGCTCTCCTATTTTTTTGGCAACCTTAACTTCACGAATTTCTATCATGGATGTAATTATCCTAGAAGAATCCTTTACAAATCTCTGTTAACAGCTTGCCCAACATTGTTTCGTCACTCGAGATTACTTTTCCTTCTTTCGATTCTCTTTGGATTATCGACTACCATATTCCATATAGCAATTAACCTGCTTAGGTTATCTTCTAATCCTTTAACCTTTCCATAATGATTTAGGGATCCTGCCACGATGCTCTGGTCCCTTGGAACTTGGACTCTAAACCATACATAACATCCTTAGTGTCGCCCAAACTTTGGCATCTGACCGTCTCCACAGTTCACTGTGTTGCTCCGACTCGTAGGTATCTCACTCCAAACCTTGAGCCAACCACCAGTCCTCTGCCTTGGTCCCTAGGCTCAGATCCATTGTTACAGACCAACACTATGGTGTTAACGTTATGCTAGAATTCCTCATTCCATCTCTGAGAGCTACCGTGGTTCTTATTGGTATTAATCCCATTCCCTGATCTTTTGGATTCCTAATGTTCTTTTCCAGAGTAACACTCAATCGTATCGAGCACCTTTATCCTAACCATTCCTAAGACTTCGGATTTCTTTCTCATAATTTATTCTCTTTTACTTTCCAAATTGTTACGCATGTGACGGAACCTCGCGCTTCTGTTGCTACTCTTGCAGACGTTCATAATCCAACATCAATTGTATCTTCAGTTTATCATTTTCTAAGCTTATACTAGATCGTTCAACCATAATCTTGTCACGGCCGTATGCTTAATCTATTACAAGATTTTATTCCTCAACTGACTTTCAACCAACACTCACTATATAGGTCATTAGGTCAATCATTCCTATTGCTTTGAATCTATTAGGACCAACTTTAATTTTTGTTATGACCTAATCAAATCCCAAGATATCTTTATGAGCTTAATCAAGCTTTAGCAAGCCTATCTCATTGCTTAAAATTCAAACCGAGACTTTTATGACTACCTTTCAGTCCTTGATAATCATCGTTATCCTAACTATTTTCTTTGAGTTTGTATCTTCTTAAACCGACTAGGGTCATTTCAAGCTTAAAATATAATCGTCTCCACAGGTTGAAATACCATTTTATCTCCAAGTATATACAGTACGCATAAATTTTCTTTTAGCAACATCAAAGTCATACTCACAATTCACTTATCCCAATTTTTTTTTTTTTTCTAATTTCTAAGGTTCGTCTTAAATTACAAATTTCTAATCTATCATTGTCCCTTATATTACTTTCAATCTCAAAATCATCAAGTAAGGTTCCATTTTGCAAATTCTTTATAAGCCAAAAGATTCTTTCAAATTTCCAAGGGAAAATTCTAATACCCAAAACATGCGAACTTCATGTTTCGTAACCTAGTAGTTTTTGGTCGCTTCTCGACCTTAACTACAGCTGATTTATGGATGTTGCCTCTTTGACTAGTAGTGACCATATGTAAGGGAAATAAGTTTAGATCATACTCCAAAATTTTACTCGAAAGAGAAATTCTCATTGCCACCCAAAATCTGTTACCTAAATCTCCAGTTGCCACCAAGAAAACTTCCAAAACTTCGAAACAGGAATTTGATCCTTAGTCAATTCTGATTCGTTTTCCTTGTCAGATCCTAAACTAATATCCTTGATATAGCTCTTTCTTCTATAATTTCCCAAAACTTTCACAAGACTCAAATTTACACCTTAACTTTCTTTGCCCTTGAATAACATATGAAATCATACACATACGACTTGTTCTTATGAGTCGTTTTCTTAAGGTAATATTTCCTTATTGTCATTAATTCCGGTTTCTCTATCTCTATATCTCCATCAATAATTTCGGATTCCTAAAACCCTCAAATTCTATTTTCAAAAGCTTTTATCGAATCAGATTGGGTTTCTTATCGGGTCGTTCCTTAGGATTCTCGATCTATACCAAGTCATTCTTTCCCTTGAATCCTTATACCATTCGATCAAAACCTGACTTACAATTAGGTTATGTTATATCAAACTAATCGTTCACAACTTGTTTCTTCTTAATAACCACCAGTTATCTCAACATTTAGTGAGATTGATTTTAACTAATGATCTCCAATCTACGATTTCTGATTCTTACGAATCCTCAATTATGGTTTATCGAACCAATCTTACATTCGACCCAAATTGTTGGATGCTAACTCCCAATCCAATGTTCCAGCACTTAGATAAATCTAGTATATTTTTTTTTTTTTTCTAATTAACAATTTCAAAGACTTCAACTGTCAAACCCCCAAATCTCCAAGCAGGGATTTTGTCTTTACGACCTACCGGCTCCCTTCCCCTAAGTCTTCATTCGGGATTTTTACTAGTTAGCCCTAACTGAATCCGTTCTTCTTAAGTCCTCAATTTTGATATCTAACTTAACCTTAAGATCTTCAAGTCGTTTTTCTTTCCCACGCCCTTGACAGGTTCTCCTTATAATCTCCATCGTTTCGCTTATCTTTGTCAGGGCATGACACCACCATTATTTAACATGTCCCAAACGGGAGGGTACTAAGACGATTCACTAAGATTCTTCCGAAAGAGATTTTATACTATACTTCAAGTTGTACCGGAATTACCAAAGTATTTATTCCTCAAAGGTTTTGGATCATATATCTCTTTCATTTCGACGACCCTCTTCACTAGCTTCCTAATTTCCAAAAGATGTGAATAGAACTTGTTCGTCTCCCCTTGACGCTGAAAGTATATTCAAATTGAAAACCTCAAATTTCACCTTTCTAGAGTCTCCATACCATTTCGACTATGTTCCGAATGTCTCCTAGAATCCATAATCCCGTTCTAAGTTCTCATTCAATAGTTTTAATCATGCTAAATTCAACAACCTAACCAAATCGTCCTAGGGTTTTAACCTAGGGCTCTGATACCAATTGTAACACCCCGTCTCGCCAAGCGTGTCACTATAAGGGTATTCTCGGGATTTCTCTTTTTTTTTTCTTTAAGTTCAACACGCGCGGTATCTCAAGGACAATCTTCACATGCAGAAACAAAACCCCTCGAACCCCAGTCTTGCCCGTTTAACTTTCAAGATCAATAATCTTAAACGAGTCTTAATACAATGCAGCGGATACACTCATACCAAAACACCATAGTTCTTAACATTGTATTTCCATAGCAAAATACGTAATACAGATCAAATGATAAAATTGCTATTATACAACTGTTCATTTACAACCTGAAATACATACTAAAGCCTCCAAACGTTACAACGACTAACAAACTAAGCACCATTGGCCCCCAACCGGCCACATCCTTGCCTTCGCAGCAGTCCCTGGCTGGAACATTAAATGTTCCAGGGGCATAGCCCAGGTTAGATGATAAACATCTAAGTGACGGTATAGAAACAGATTATACAATGCATGAGAGACACATGAGCATGGCATAATCAGACAAGCGGCAACATGCAAAACATGTCTAACTCGAGATATCACCTTGACATACTTAATCCCTCGAATGTCCCACTGTGGCACACGTTCACCTGGTCCAACGTTAATCCCTCGGGTGCACCGTCGTGACACCCGTTCACCTGGTTTAACATTATTCCCTCGAGTGCCCCCAGTGTGACACCCGTTCACCTGGATTAACATTGTCCCAATCTCAAGTAGACCCCAACCCGTCCCACTCAGAAAACAACATTGACACGAATATCAATACTCCGATGATATGAAAATTACTCGCCATGCACCGACTCTTTTGAAAGTAAAACAGTTGATGCAATATATCACATGTTCAATATGCAAATGATGACGTAAATACGTAAGTGAAATGCTTTCGCAGAACAACCCAAGTTCCAGAGGGTTAAACCGCTCACTAGAACTGGTTCCAATTGGTGTAACCTAAGTTCGGGAGGGTAACACTGCCCACCTGAACCCACTACACACCTTCCAACATATTTTTAAGATAAGGTAAAGACAGGATCAGACCACTCACCTCGAATGTATTCAGATCGCCTCGATCCTCGTGCAACGCCTCGATTTGCGTGTTAAATCCCAAATGCTTGAACTTATACTCAACCTCGAGTCACAATACTTCCTAAACACCATATTTAATTAAGGAAGCATTAAAATCCATTTTCCTCAATTTTCCATAATTTTCTCTATTTTCTCCCAATTTTCTCCTAGATAATTCCAAAATAATTATCTCCTCAAATATTTTCCAAAATATTTTAACATGTTAATTCCTAAAATAAATCAACAAAAATACTGGAATTGGAATTACTGAAATGCCCCCATCCACGCGCCCTCACGCGCCTGGCGCGTGCCTGCGCGTGGAAGCTGGCGCGTGCAGCCACGCGCGTCGTCTTCTTCCTCGAGACCGGTCACCGGCGGTTGCTCCGATGGCTGCAAAACCGGTACCCCCTTGAAGCCCTTGAAGAATCGATCCAGATGGTACCATTTTTAGGCCGAAAGGCCACCGGAAAATGGCCCTAACGGCCAGTTGCAGGTCGGCGATGGCGGACCGCCTCCAACCCTCGGCCGAGTTCGAACATCCCTCAAACATACACCAAAATGCTTCAAATCGATCCCAAAGTGATCCTTGATGCCTCGCGACCAAAAGCCCCTTAATCACTCGCTCAAAATCATTCAAAAACTCAGTCGATTTTCGCTTCGAAAGCTCGAACTCGCGGCCTCTATTTATATCAAAAATCCGAGCTTCTTCTGGCCAATAACCGATCATGGCTTGGTCCCCAAGCCTCTTACCGCCGGCTACGACCTTCCCCAAGCAAGCCTCGCCCGTCCCATCGCCGGAAACGGCGGCCACGTGCGGTGGCAGTGCGGCGGCCGAAATCTGGTTGCTGTGTTCACACTATGCAAGTTTGATAATTTGCACTTCCACCCCCTTGACTTTCCAAATGACATCTCTGCCCCCTTCCAAAGTACCCTTAATAAATCCAATTATATCACCATGTCCCGCAAGTTTAGTACATCTCATTTGACCCTCAAGACTCCTGAAAAATTACTGTTTTGACCCCCCTCGGGCCAAATTAGAAAACTGCACTTAGGCCCGATTGGTCAAATTGACCTTAAATCCATTTGATTCAACCCGAAATCGCTTAAGGGTTGTTCTACACATTAAACATTAGTCCTTGACGCATTCTGTTGATCTTCTGGACGTTTCCTACGTTGATTCGATTTTCTCAGCCCGGTCGACAGCTGTACCGAAAACTGTTCCCGATCCCACTTCTTTCATCACTAAAATTCATAATTCGAATCACTTGTCGATACTATAATATTTTCTTTAGCTATCTAAGGTCCGGGTTACTCCCTCCGACTGATTTAATCATCTAAGACTGCGTTAGTGTGTCATATAGCCTTATTCTTTCGATAATTCCAGTTATACCCTTCATTAAATATCATTTATTTTCTTAATAATTTTCTGGGTATTACAGCTCATGTTGAAGTCCCTGCCAAGCTGGAATGCTTTACTTTAGTGGTGTTGGGATGATAAGCAGGATACTTAGGTGGTGAAGCTTCATTTCTTAAGATTATACGTGTTGTGCATCTCAAGGCTATCAGGGCATTAACCTCTCCCAAGGCATGTCATAGGAAAAAGAAATTGACTCCTAAGAACATTGTAGCCGTGGGATGGGGTATTCCTCTTGGGGAATTGTTAGGGCGTCTCTTCTTATCCCTTCAATAGAAAGAAGTAACCATTTTCTTGATGAGGGAATAGGGATGGTCATCTATGAACCCATCAAGGATTCCTCCCAAGGAGTCACTTATTGAACCCAATATCAAGTGCTTACCACCGTGCTAAAAGTTATAGTTGTTAGCAGAGGTGCAACTTTATTTCCTTAAACCTTGTCAGTGCAGAACCTCCATGGTAAGCCCTTAGAACAATTTTGGGTTCTAGGGACCCTTCAATCCCCCCTTCTAGAATTGCGTTTTTGGAAGCTCCAACCCACAACCTTATTCTAATACCAGTTGAACTGAGGATCAAGCGCTTGCCATCGTGCCAAAGTTATAGCTGTTAACAGATGCGCAACTTCATTTCCTTAAACCCTGACAGCATAGAACCTCCACGACGAGCCCCTAGAAGAATTCTGTGTTCCAAGGACCCAACATCACTCACTTGTCACACTCCCACGTTCCTACAAGAGTAAACCCTCTCCTAAGGGTACCTTTATTCTTTTAGTGATTTCTCAACGTTCTTTTTTTTTTTTCAATTGATACAGAGTGTTGCTAAGTTGGGTTTCCCTTGTTTTTATAGAAATAGATTGTCTCAAAGTAGTGAACTGCAAAAGAATGGAGGAAAAACAAGTCTTGTCTTGGAAGGCATTCAAGAGCGCTTTAACATGGAAGCACCTTCACCTCTCCCACGACGAGGCAGGCCTTTCTACTCCCCCATGGTGGTTGAAAGAGCATCTTTCTTTCCTTCTTAGCTTCTGACAATAGACTTTCTAGTGCCCATCTTACTAGAGCATCTCTATTGTTAACAGCTTCCCTTTTGTCACAACCCAAAATCCGAGGGTCGTGACTAGTACTACCCCTTAAGAAGCCGAAGATTCCTATAGGGGGATACCAAGCCTACAATACACATATTCCTCTGACATTTGAATATTTGAATAAATTACAGAAATATTGTCATCATCTTAATACAAAAATTGAAGTGCCCATCAACCTATAAATTCATCATATTCTTACAATATTCAAAATTTACCCATTCACATACACCTTCCACCAAGGCGGCGATGGCTAAAAGTTAGTTTCGAGCTCCATCTCCACCATGGCATGAAGATAAGGAAGCCATCTCGCACTTAAACCTGGATGAACATCACTATCAAAATTAGGTAGCCTAAATGAGCCAACAAATTTCTTGGACTTGTCTCATCTTCTACTAGCTCTTCATCAAATTATCTTTCTTTCATCTTTTTATCTTTTTCTTAATTTCCCCCTACTATTCTCATCACTTCAGCTTGCAAGATGTACTTGCTAGCTCAGACAAACAAGTTTGCTAGTGTCATTATCCTGTCTAGGGTAAAGGACTTTTGTAAAGTACTGATCGAGTCCCCCAAGTATGGCATCGATTACCACTCCTATTTGTAGGTCTTGTATTTTCTAATGTCGTGTTTTGAAATTGATCTATGTATTGTCAAAGAGTTTTTTTACTGCTTTGTCAAATGCTATGAAGGTAGGTAATGCCATTTTTCCTCTAGTTGTTAATGATGAAGACCTTAATGAACTCTTTCCATAGTTGATCTTTTCTTGACCCCTTAGTCAAGCCTAGGCACATTCATGATCAGTCAGAGTTAAAGGGCTGTGATGCACATAAATGCCAAGAAGCATACACAAATATTTTTGGGCCATTTTTGTAATTTTGAAAACATTTTGGGGTTGTTTCATAATATTAGAAAAATATTAAAAACACATTTTTGTTTTAAAAATGTGACTCTAACTAATTTTATTTTTTAAATTTATTATTTATTTTTAATTAGTAAGTCATGGTTTATAGATGATGGAAGTTATGTTTATATTTGTTTGAATACATTAGGCTAAATATATAGACTAATATATCATGAATTTAGGGTCAATTTTTTATGTTATCCATTTTTTACCTTTGCTTCAATTTGGTTATCAAACTTTAACTTTTATTTCAATTTTATCCTCGATTAAGCAAGCACATGCCCTAGCTTACGTGGTGGCTGATTTGTCCAATAACAGACACGTCAGCAAAAACAACGTCGTTTATGGGTAATAGGTGACAATGGGCTGACAAATCTAAAGTGGGTCTAGAATGGGCCAATGGGTTAAACCATATATGGGTTGAGATTTGGATAAGCTGAAATTAAGAAGCTTGGCTGCTTCAATAACTGACCATTAATGGAGGCTGGGAGGCTCGCCAATGGTAGCAACGACAGATGGCAAGGTGGTTGAGTGTGTCGATGGCAAGAGGAGAATAAGCCTGGTGAAGGTAGATTGACAGCAAGGCAGACGAAGATAATGGTCGTCAGCGAAGGCGACTACTGTAATAGTGTCGATCGAAGAAGATGACTGGAGCAAGTCGATGGTGGGCGCCACTGCCATCACCGTCGCGAGTCACCATCAACCAACCCTAGGTCGTTCACGTTTTCTTGTTTCTATTCATAACTGACCCACAACCACCGATTGTAACCTTGCCATTGTTGTCGATTGAGTAGGCTTCCTCGATCTTCCTTCACCGACGATGACCACGACCATTCGTCTTCGTCAGACATCTCCCACCGTCGACTTCCTCCGGTCATCTTCTTCGATCAACACTGTTAACAACAAGCTTCAGCCAAGATCTGAGTTATGGGTTGACCCAACTCGCCATATTTTGTTATTTTGGGTTTGTGTATGTGGTTATTAATTTTGAGTTTATAATTTTGGTTATTGATTTGTATATTTGATTGTTGATTATGTTATATGTGTATTTGATTATTGATTTTGTGTATGTATATATGATTATTTTATGCATTTAATTATTAATTTATGTATTTGATTATTAATTTTAGCAAAATGACATTGTTTTGCTGGTGTGTCCATTATTGGACACATCAGCATGCCACATAAGTTGGGGCACACACTTGGCCAATTGAGAATAAAATTAAAACAAAAGTTAAAATTTGATGGCCAAATTGAAGTAAAGGTTAAAACTAGATAAACTTGAAAATTAACTCAAAATTCAGGATATATTAGTTTATTTGGCCAATACATTATGAGATTTATGTTTATTTTTATATTGAATAACTATTTTTATAATTTTTATATTAATAATTATATTTACAAAAATACCCATATATTTTTTTTATTTACTCGTTTTCCCGCATTTCCCGTTTCATACTTTTTCATAAACATCGTTTTTCTATTTTCGTCTCATCTCGTATCAATTTCTTGCTTTCATTTTTGTGCAACCTAGTTAGAAAGAGAGCTCAACATGTGATAGCATCTTCCCAACCTTGAAGAAGCATGAGAGATTCATAATTCTGTATATGATCGTAAAGATCTCTTTTCCTTTAATAAAGAGTCAACTTGTAACACCCCACTTTTCTCAGAGCGTTAAATAATATAAGATTTCGGTGATATATTTTTCCAACATAAACTCCACATAAATTGTTTCCTGACAATCTCGTTATACCTTTTCAGCATACCAAAGTAAGAATTAATAAGCTAAGACAAAAAAATCATCATAAATGCAAAAGCTAGATCGAAATCTCAAACGATACATAACCGAACCATCTTATTCATAACATGAAAATCGTATTATCGTCAAACATGACATCATCAAGATATACACTGTAAGGTCCCGTAATTGTAATGAATAAAATGTATCATGTTTCCTAATTCCGTGATGTTAAAATAGTCGTATTCAATGATCTAAAAGACAGATTGTCAATCTTGGTCAGTCGAATCGATGGAGGGAAATAATCGGGATGTAAGTATCCAAAAATAAAGGCATATCTATGCCAAGTGTTTCAAAGCAAGATTTGTAACACTGAAAGAAACCAAATTAGAAACAGTTTTCGATACAGCTATAACGTAGGCTGAAAAATTGAATTATCGTAGGGGACTTTCGGGAAATCAACGGAACACAAAAAAGGTTCATATTTAGTATGTAGAACAACCGTTCAGTGGTTTCAGGTTGAAACGAAAAGGTTTATGATCAAAACGTAGATTCGAGCCTAAGTGTAATTACTTAATTTTGCCCGAGAAATGTCGAAATGATGTTATTTTCGAATCTTAGGAGATGAAATGAAAGGTATAGAGCTTGAGGGTTATAATGGAACTGTTGGGAAGCTTAGGGGCTTCAAATAAAGAACTAAAGTGAAATTGAAAATTTGTATAGGGGCTAAAGTGCAATTTTTGCAACTTGAACAGTGAGATGATTGCCATGGCTGACTAGCCACCTTTCGGCCATGGGAAGATGAGGAAGGTGATAAGGGATGCTTAAGGTCGGGCTTAGGCCGACATTAGCCACAAATGTGGCCAATTTTTTCCATTTTTTCGACCATTTTTGGCCGAATTTTGGTGAATAATTTGAGGGTTGAGTGTTGATGTCTTGGCTCAATTTGGGGAAGGTAGAAGCTTTAGAGGCGTGGGATTGAGCAGTAATGAGCATTTGAGAGCTCAGATTGCCTATAAATATGGGTTATGGGATAACGAAAATTCTTCAAAAAAAACTATCTCCAAAATTCGTGGGTTTGAGGAAAAATTGAGAGAGAATGGTAAGGGGCTTTTGTTACTCATATTTTTAGAATCATTTCTAAAAATTTTGATGAGATTTTGTGTTCATTTGAGTGGATTTTAAGAGTTCGCCGAAAAATCGAGTAAGTCTTGAATCCGCATATTTGAGGAAAAATTAAGGGAGAAGGATAAGGGGCTTTTGTTCCTCATATTTTTAGGATTATTTTTGAAAATTTTGGTATAATTTCGTGCTCATTTGAGCATGTTTTAATAGTTTGTCGGAAAAATGGGTGTCGTCGGAGCCGATTGTAATTGGCCGATTTAAAACATTTTCAGTTATTTTTTCAAGAATCCAAGGGCACCATTGTGATTAGATTGAGGAGATATTTTAGAAGGTGAAGTCGGATCGAGCATTGATGCAAGTTGCAGGTCGTCGTCGCCAGAGAAGATGATCGGAGAAGGTAAGAAAAATAAGAAAATAGAGGAAAAGAAGAAAAAAAAAGAAAATAGGATAAAATTTTGAAAAATTTTCAAAAAATTCCAGAAAACTAGAAAACTATTTTGGGTATTATTGTGGAGAAAAAATTGTGAAATGACGAGGGAAATATTTATTTTTTTCAATTTTGGAGAAAAAATGGAATATGGAAATTAGAAAAAAATAGAAAAAAATTCGGAAAAAATCTCAGATTATTAGGAATATTATTTTATGAATTTTGGTGTGAAAATATTTGGAGAAATATTTGATTAGATATTTATTTTAGATTTTTCAAAGAGAAAAATAGAAAAAAGTAAAGAAAAATGCAAAACAAATTATGGAAAAATGGGCTTTGATGTTCATTTAAATAAATATGATGAATAAGAGACGTTGAGACTAGAGGTCAAGTGACTTGTGTGATAATCGAGATCGGGCATGCAAATCGATAGGGTGCGTGTTTTTCGAGGTATTCATAAATTGTACAAAAAGTAAATGGTTCAACCTAAAACCAATTTTATGCAAATGGTTCTATCATATTGACATGCTATGTTAAGTTACTCATCATGTATAGTGCATTTACATCTATTGATGATGAATTATGCATATGACGATATTATTAATCATGCCACGCATACGGGTTTGGGATTAGGGACTAGCGCCGCTACTCTTTTAATGGTGCACCCATACACCTCAGCCTGGTAAAGAGGCTATTAAAATAGAGAGTAGCAATTGGGTATGGTCGATTCAAATGAAAGAAATGATGTTATGTTGCATTGCATACACGCATGAGATAGGAATAATGTACCCTTACCTAGATGATTCATCATCTATCATGGGCTATGCCCCTAGAACATTCAAACGTTCCAGATAGGGTTTGCACCGAAGGCACAGAAATGGACGAGATGTAATGATTCAAGTTGTCATGGTTTTGGTAAAGATGTTTCTCCGCATTTTTCTTCTTCGTGAAGAACCGAATATGTCCTGACTATGTTATGTTTCAAGTCATGTTGAAAACTTATGTTATGTTTCAAGTCATGTTAAAAAACTTATGTTCTGTTGATAAATAGTCTTGTATTATGGATTATGTTGGAAACGATCATGTAATATTAATATGGTTCGATGTATGTTAAGGTTCGATTCATGCTTCCGCTATTGGTGAATACCTAGCCTAACATTTATGATGTGTGATGGTTCTCATGCTAGGTAGGTAAATGGAAAGTTTGGAAATTAATATGATGTTAAGATTGTTCTTAAGGGAAAAATATATATATATATATATATCTCAAATTTCTTAAGTTATAACATGCTCGAGAAAGTGGGGTGTTATATACATCATAATCAAAAGACATGCTACGAACCACCTACTAATCTTCGTCACTCCTTGGCAACCATTTTTCATTTCGCACCGTTGCTTTCACCTAGAACATTTGAATATTCCAAAGACAAAGTCCAAATAAGATGTTGAATCATTTAAGTGAGAGTTCAAAACATTTTCATAAATGAATGCAAGACATGAAACAAAATTGACATATCCCTTGACATGTCCCAGCCCAAGAGAATCTCACACATCACTTAACCCTAACCGGGAAAAATTCAATATCTCTAAAAGCAACATAACCACATTGACATGTTGACAAAACACTATCCTAGCTTAAGAGCAGCAATATCAATGCATGAACCCATGAATCACCCCATCATCATTATGTTCCCACTCAGAAGCATTTCGAACCACATTAACACAAGTCTTAGCCACATGATGATCAACATTATCCCTGAGAATCCACGTCCACCTCTGAAAACAATGCTATCGTTAATCAAAGGCCCTGGGGTGGTGTCCACTCGCAACCCCACCACTTAAGTCAATCCGGGGTGGTGTACACTCTCAGTCCCGCCACTTGTTGACTCGCAAGGGTGGTATCCACTTTCAGTCCCTATCACAAGTGGGCATTAATCCTTAACACGTTTTCCTAGTGCTATCACTCAAGTGCCACATCACAAGTTGACATCTCACATCCCACATAAACAACACAAAAACATGTCAATGCCACATACCATGAATCGATGCATCATATAAAACAACATTTCATGTACATAATTTATCACACAAAATTCAATGCACATGCATAAATATTTTGGGATGAACCTCCCATATGAAAACAACTATAACAAGTTAAACAGTTCACATGTAATTAAACCGTTTGCATGCACTAAATCAAGTTTAGGAAGAACCAAAACCAAGTTTTATGTAGGTAGGAACACTCACAAGTCAAAACATTTGCAATAAGCTAAAACCAAGAGTTGGATTGAACCACTCACCTCGAATGTACTCAGAATGCCTTAATTTCTATGCAAATCCTTAAGTCATTTTTGCAGAATTCTTTCCTCTTTCTCAAGAACAAGAACCTCCTACTTGTTTTCCTCAATTTGGGAGAGATTCTACTCAAAGATATTTAGAATAGTTTGTGATCAACTTAGGCCTCTATTTATAGACTTCTTTAACCAACCACGTATTGTCACCTCAAATGAGTCATTATGCATCATTATGAGGACTTAACTTAGCTTCTAAGAAATTCAATGGTTGCTTGCCACGTGTCCTTAAGGGTAATATTTTGGAGACTTGGAGGCTAAATAAACTTCTATAACCAATCACGTGTTGCCACTTTGCCAGGTCATCATGAGTCTTATCCCCCATCTCAAGTGAGTCATTATGCATCATCATGAGTTCTTGCCACATGTCCCTAACTTGGAGACTAAGCAAACTTGGAGGCTAAGTCTTGGACTCCAAAGTGATTCAAAGGTGGATTTAAAGATGTTTGAAATCCAAAGCTGGATTTAAATATAAACTCACGTACGCACCTTCTCAGCTATTTACACCTTTGCCTTGTCACCTCATGCTTTGATTTGTGTGCCTCATCATAACTTCTAATGGTTAGTTGGCCTAATTTATTAAGCTAATGATCCAGTCGCGAAGTTTCAAGAATTACACTTTGACCCAAAATTTTCAAGTAAGTACATTTAGACCATTTTCAACTTGGTCTCAAGGCCAATTTTTAATTATATTTTAGTCTCTGAAGAAAAGATTAATTATGCTAATACTCCTAGTTTTTAGGTAAATTACACTTTTACCCTAATCTTAATAATTACAATTTTGCCCCTAGCTCAAAAATTGAACTTTTGTCTCTAGACTTTCAAAATCCTTTGAAATATCCTATTTCCTCAAGTATCCAAATCTAAAAATCTCGAGTATTACATCCTTTATGATCATTCGAATTTCCAGGTTGAAATTAGTTGTACCAAAAAAATTGTCTTTATTCCGATTGCTTTCAGTGTCGTAAATCCCATCTCAAGACACTCGTCAATGACATATATTTTTCTTAGATATTTACGTTCCGGGGTGCTCCCTTCCATCGATTTGACAATTACTTAACTAAATTCTCAAACTGATTTCTAGTTTATTGAACTTACTTAACACTACGCAATATGGGATATTACATATCTGGTGCATCTTGAACTTTAATGAGAGAGATTTCTCCATAATTTTTAGAGTAAAAGAGATTTTTCTCCTCTACTAATCTTCTTGAGTTGGTACTAGTTGCTTTTATTTTAGAATCTCTTGTATCATTTTCTTCATATTTGTAACGCCCCACTTACTCGGGCGTGTTATAATTTAGGAAATTTCAGGCTATATATTTTTTTTAAAAACATAATCTTAACATAATACAAACTTCCAAAATTTTTCATCTATCTATCTAGCATGAGATTCATCATACACCATATATGCTAGACTAGGTATTCATCAATAACGAAAGCAAGAATCAAACTTAACTTTTAACATTAACTGCAAATTTGATCATACATCAATAACTTTCAAAACATTTCGAATTCAGAATAGTAGACTTAAATACATAGATGCGTAATCATAAAACCAAATAACATGCACTTGCTAAGTGTCGTTTCATACTTCTTCTATGCCTGCCTCTGCTACATCTTTATCTGGAACGCTTGAATATTCTAGAGACCAAGTCTAAGTTAGATGATGAATCATCTAAGGGTACAACATACATATTTTTTGTATGGATGCAAATGCAAAATGTCCTTATTCTTTTTGTTTGAGTCGACCACACCTCATTGCTACTCTCCATTTTTTACGATCTCTTTACCGGGTAAAGGTGTATTGGGGCACCCTTGGTAGAGTAGCGATGCCTGTTCGTATTCTCAAACCCATGTGATGCATGATCAATAATATCATTGTGAGCGTATGCATATACCATTATCATAACATGTGAATGTAGTTTACGTGATATATAGTATAACAAGACGTGTCAACATGTTAAAACCTTTTACATAAAAACCAGTTTAGGGTCGAACCACTTACAAGTCAAACCATTTGTATGAAATTAAATCTAATTTTGGCAGGACTACTCACATTTGAAAGCAATTTATCATCGAAACCTCAAAATGCATGATGACATCGATTAACGTGCCGAGAGCCAATAATCACACTCTTGACCAAATCTTAATGCCTCAATGATCCCTGACCATCACATTTATTCAAGAATTTTAATATCCCATTTTTTCTTGATAATTCCAAAATAAATATTTCCTCAAATATTTTTTCAAATTTGTCTCCACAACAATTCATAAAATGATTTTCTAAAAAATATAAAAAAAATTCAAAAATTACTGATGTTCCACGTGCCCACGCATGAGCTATGAGTAAAAAACGGGCGCGTATTCTTCATGTGCCGATCATCTTCAACCTTTTGCCGGTCTTCGGCAATGCTCCGATGATCGATTTTCTTGCACCACTTTGAAGCCCATTTCAAGTTAGTCCTGATGGTACTGCCCATGACTTGAAAATACTACTAGAGAAGCCTCAAATCAGCCAAAATCATACTGGCTCTGGCGACCCTACTTGAAAATCTGACCAAGCTCAAAACCTATGCAAAACCTCACAAAATTTTCTAGAAATGATCCTCACTCACTCAAGAACAAAAACCCTTTATCCACCACTCTCGATTCTCCCTCTGAAGCCTTCAATTTGAAGCTTGAATTATAAAGAAACCCTCGGTTTGTTTTACGCTATTTATAAGCACATTTGAGCCATGACTCAATCAAATCTTGTCACATCTCGAGCATTAATGGCCTCTGGAGGTTTGATTTGGCCTGAAATCGGCCGAGATTGCCTTGAACACCCATTCTCGATTTTTCGGCAACCTACGGCCATACTTGACCATACCGCATCAAATCACGACCATTCTTGACCATATTAAATCCAAATCAAACCACCATGCTCTAGGGCCCACTTCTGGCCCTTGGAAAGACCTTCTCAATGCTGGTAGGAGACTAGCCTGCGATGGCCATGGCTATCTTTTGGAAAAATTATATTTTGGCCTCTTTAAATTTCTAAATCTTGTTTAGGCCTTTCTATGTAATCCCTTGAGTTCTTGAAAATTCCACAATGACCCTTAGAATTTCCTATTTCACATTTTATTCCCCAAATATCATTTTACCACTTTTTGGTCAAGATTTAAAAATTACACTTAGGCCAAAAAATATGCAAAAATCACGTTTTAATCTTGAATCTCTTTGTTTTACCCCGAAACCACTTTAGGCTTGATCCTTATACTAAACTTAAATCTTCTTTGGGTTCCGTTGCCTTTTTGAAAGTTCTTTATGATGATTTGATTTTCTAGACTGCATCGCAGTTGTACCGAAAATAGGTTTTCGATTTGATTTTTTTTGCCGTAAAAAATCCTATCTCGAAACGCTTAATAATGATATTCCCCTTTTTTTAGACATTTACGTTCCAGGGTATTCATTTTCATTGATTCGACTGTTTAAGATCTTTAAACTGCCTTGTAGATTTTTCTTAACGTCATGAAATATGCAATATTTCATGTATTAATGATATATTTATTTATTTCGACTTGGGATATTACAATATTTGTCATCTCTTTGGAACTGAATACCTAGGTTGCATGAAAACAAAAATGAGAAATGTTTTCGATACGAAATATAAACGAAGAAATGACATTTTTCCAATAAAGTAGAAAACAAAAACGTATGGTAAAATGTAAATTAAAAAAAATATATATAGGGGTAAAGTGTAAATTAAAAAATGTGTAAAAATTAGATGAGAATTGGAATTTAGTGCAGCAGAATTGGAGATTTGGCAACCCTTCGTCTTCTTCACTACAAGCAGTTACTTTGTCAAAAACAATGACCGTAGTGGTTGTGACCTGCAGATCCAAAACCATTTGTCTTCTCCGTTCTTAGCACTCGACGATGATAGAAAGCAAAGTTGGCGAAGTGGCCGGGGACGGCGAATAATGCAATCTACAAATCTAGGAAAACCCTTCGCTTTCCTTATTTCGATGCGATCATTTGCCTTTCTTGTTATGGCACTCGACGATGAGAGAACAAGCGATAGTGATGGAGTGAAAAAGATGATGACAAGGTCCATTAGAAATGACAAAGGCAGTAGGTTGCAAATTTGGTGGAGTGCGGTGGCGACCCTCTACCTTTCTGATTTTAGTGGTGAAGTCGACGACCCTTTCGTATTCTCTAGAGCTCGATGGCTATAATAATCACCCCTTTTGATGCCCTTTTCGGCAAATCTGTGACGATGAGTAGTGATGACTCTCCCTTTCTCTTCTTTGGAGCTTGATGGTGACAAGAAGTATGGGCGGCGGAGTCGACGGCTAGATCTATCGGTGCCTTGAATGCCAGAATTAGTTCTGGCGGTGGTCGCCAGCTCTGTTGTAGATGGAAGCCAAGGAATAGTTGCCGGAAACACATTTCCCACAATTTTATGTAATTTTCAAAACACCCCTAGAACGTTTTGCAAATAACATAAATGGCTCGAAAAATGTTTTGGGTTGTCTTTGCCATTTTCAAAACATGAAACTATTCAAAAATGCTAAAATGATGTCTTTGAGCTATTTTTGTGCATCAAAGTTGAATGCTAAGGGATTTCCAACTTCTTATGTCATTCTTGGTTGATTTATGAGAAGGGCCCAACCTTATCTGAAGTTGTATTATCCACAATTTCTAGGTATTTCTCATTCTGAATAATTCTCTATTTGCATGAGGATTTCAAACTGCACATTCATTCTTTCGAGATGGGGTTGGCTTTTGAAGAGTCTCTTATAGATTGTCTGATCTAGGGGCCTTCGAGATAGGTAGATATTCTCTTATCCTCGAGTGAGTCATTGGTGTCAACACAAAGTTTTGAAAAGTTTACAGCAATGAGGCATGAGGTATGATGTTTTACAGTAACCTTATTATCTCCCAAAGAGCTCGCACATTCTTTTTGTGTTGCATTTAGAGAGCTTTGTAATTGAGGGGAGGCATAGTGAGAGAAGTTGACACCAAGGCCCATGGGAGACTCACTAAGAGGTTTCTTGGTGCCTTTGAGTGTTTCCAACAAACTAAGTCTTGGGGAGACTAGTAGGAGGGCCTCTCTAAGGATTTTTGGGATATTGGACTTTAGGTCCTTAACTTTGCTAGTTTCTAGCTATGTTAAATCTCGTTCGGGCCATTATTACTTTGTTTTGGCTTTTTAATAAGGAATTCAACTAATGACAACAATTGTTGTTTGTATATAATAATAAAATTTGTAGTTAGGGAATAGCTTTTCAAATCTCTAAAAGCTTGTAAAACAAAAGTTAGTTAAAAAGCACAAGATATTTTTTCTCATGCAAGTCCTCTGATACTTAATTTAGTTCAACTATAAATTATGAGAGAATTCAAAGAGCTTTTATAATATTTTTGGTATACTTGAAGAGGAAGAGTCACCTCTTATTTATAAAAATGAGAGCTAACAGATGGCGAAACTCGCATTTCTTTCAAGATTAGGATCATCATTGTCAATTCCAACATTTAAGCAAGGACTTTAGAGGTGAGTTGATGCATTCTTGATGAGTATTTGATTTAGAAGGTCTTTGGGAGACTCGGAGATCTCTTGGAGACTCCTTTCTTTTGGCCTCGTAAACAAGTTCGCTATAGGGACTCTCGGGAACCTTATGTGGGTAAGATCTCTCAAACTCTTTTTTGGGGCTTTTTTGTGTGTGGATATTTGTGCAATCTTTTGGGTATTTGAGCTTGTCTCGGATTTGGCTTTTTTGAGCCCACTTTGTTTAGGAAATCAATCATGATAAATAATTGTGACCAAAACCCGAAGTAATTGAGGTACAAAATGAAGGAATAACAGGATTGAGCAGTTACAAATATGGTACGGGGATGGGGAGAATCTCAACTTTCTCATATGTTTGGCGGGTGGGGTAGATACAATAACTTTGATTGATATCTCAGGGAAGAAGAATGGATAGTCAGTTTGTAACTCAACAAAAGATAAAAAAAAAAATAAAAAAAAATCAAAGGAATAGGGGTAATATCTGTAGTAATTTTGTACAAGGCAATCCAATTTTTTTCCAAGATAGGAAATAGTAAAAAACCAGAAAAAATAAAAAGATTGACAACAGAACCTATTTGAAAATTCTAGAGGTTATCACATGTCTAAAACAATAAAAGAAGATGTCTCAGCCACCTGCACAAAATCAAAGCCGAGGCCCTGGCTGGTCAATTGGTCATCCTCAGATGAAAAATGGGTATGAAATGTAATCTTTACTTGAAATTTTTTTGAATAAGAACTTAAAAGGAACTGAAAATTTGAAAGCTAAGTCAAAAAAATTCAATTATAACAGTACCTTATAACAAGTAACAACACAAATACGGTATTTTATGGGGTGGTGGTTCTTAGTTTCACAGTACACAATTATATACTATTTAGTGTTACTTGGTTGTTATAAATTGAGTATTTATTCTCATCGATTCGATTATATTATTTATATCTTTAAAATATATAGAGAAAGTTACATATCTGATAAATGTTATATGATATATGACATACGCAGTGTAGTTATAAACATTATTTCACCTTTTACCTGAAAAAGAAAAAAAGGTAAATTAAAATAGATACCTATGAGATCTTGATTAATTGAGAGACGGATATTTGGTGAGATCGATCGGTCGGTCGGTCGGTCGGTGGAGTGGATGCGCGTTCCTTCTCTGCCCTCCGCAACATTTTGAAGAAGTTGTTCTGCCCAAGTTCCTTGATTCCTCAAGTGTTTCAGGTAAACAATTAATTCCATTCTATTTGCTGGTTTCTGTTGACTCTTCTCGTCTTCTTCCTCGCCTCTTTTTCGCCTCTCTGATAATGATATCCTGATTATGGTTTCTGGGTTCTTTCAACTTCCAATACTTTCATCCTTGGACTCGATACGAGACAGAAGAACGCCCTTACTGTCTATTGTTAGATCGTGCTATGCTATCTGCTTGAAAATTTTTAATTGTCTGCTTTGTCAGCGTTAAAGTTTTTTCAAACTTCAAACCTATCAGCACACAATTTTGCAAGCTAGAACTCATATGAAATTCATCCCAACAACAAAATGTTCTCTCATCGTTCAATGCAGCGCAAAAATACGGGAAATGTGTTTTGTTCCATAAGCCGCACCGCTAATGCACTTACAAAGTTTGTGAATAAACCCACAAAGTTTTTTTATTCCGATTTTGTGAATGAATAAGGTTTCTCTTGAAAACATGTGAAAGGGGAAAAACTGCCAACGTGCCTAAAAGGCGGAAACTGCGTTGGCGGTTTTCATTTCATGCTTTAGCTAGAGCTAAATTGTGAATAGCCCGAAAGTGGTTTTTCTGGTCACAGCACTCACGTGAGTGCTGTGACCAGAGTTTCATTGTGGAATTATTAAGCTTTTAAATGCTTGGAAAGCTTTTTGGTTGTCTTGCCGAGTGAATTTTATGCGCTGATCTTTTTTGATACCTCCGTTCCTTCCGTGAATTGCCTGTTGCTAAAAGATTGAGCGCCAAGGGGACTTGCAGAGAATAATTCTCCTTCATTGGCCTCCTTTCATTTCTGGATCTCGGATTGGTTGTTTGATCACAATCAAGAAGCCATCTCCAGTGGTTATTTCTTAGAATACATAATGTCATTGCATATAATGACTTAAAATGTTCTCTTTATGTGACCAAATCTCTTAAGATGATTTGACTCGGTCATTGCTCAGTCAGATGTGAACTGCATTATGTTCGGCTTGTATTTTTGTAGTTGGTTAATGTTCTATAATTGAATGACCCTTCTCATTTTTTCTATGGGGTTGTAGGTATCTGTCTAGGCCTAAGCGTGACAATTGTCTCTATTCCTATTCGATATGAATGGGAAGATGTTCCCAAAGTCCCAAAGGAACAGAGTACTAAACAGAGCAAGGAAAGAAGGAGAGAAAGAGAGAGAGAGAGAGAGAGAGAGAGAGAGAGAGAGAAATCTTCAGATACTCTTCATTCATACCCAAGGAATCGTTAAGAAATGATTTATACAGCCTGCCAAGGCAGATTCCTACAGTGAGGCGGTTGTAACCGTCCACTGCTAGCTATATCCACATGCACGTGGATTCCTTAGGCTAACAATCTCTAATAGAATTGAAATTACAGCAGTAAGTAAAAATGACAGTAAGGAAATTACAGCAGTAAAAGAAACAAGAAATTGAAAATTATTCCTAGGGTCAAGTTCATAGTGTGACAGTATTGTGTTGCTGCATAGTTGGGTAAGTATGTGCTTTTGCTATGCATCCATGTACCGCTTGTACTTGTTGCATGTGTACATTCAGGGGATTCTCTGGGTTCTAAAGATGAGGCTTTTAGGGTTGTTTAGCTGTGGGAAATGATTTCCAGTTTTCTAACTCAAATTTTCTTTAAAATCTCTAGTTTTCATTTTCTATAGAAAATTTGGAAAACGCTAGCAAACGTTAGAAATACAGAAAATAATTTCCAATATAGAAAATTAGAATATATGTTTAAAAAAATAGAGATGTTTTAATTTTTTTTTTATGTAACTTGTGTTAGAGAATGAGATGAAGATGATTTATGGAATACATATTTTTAGAAAACCGCATTTTTCAAATCTCCAAATTAACAAGGAAAACTTAGAAAATTCATTTTTACAGTTTTCCAAGTTTAGTTCATTTTTGAAAAACCGCATTTTCCAAATATCCATTTTCCATTTAGATAATTTCTGTATTTGAACAAGTTATCTAGTTTCCCGTTTTCTGTGGAGTAATTTTCTGGGAAAATGGGGCAGTTTTCCAAAACTGAACAATCCCTTAATATCCTTAAGGACCAGGTGAGATTCTGCACTTTGCGAGGGCTGTATCTGTATGTAACCTTCCCCTTGGTTCTTTCTAAAGAGATTGTTTCCACAAATCCTAGCTAGGTCATACTGTGCAACCTCAAGACTGGAATGACTTTGACAATAGCTTTACAATAGGTAAAATAGTAAAAGATTATGTGTACAATTGGGTTTTGACCAATGAGTTGTTATCCATCACTAGTCTATATTGGATATGGTCCTCAAAGAGGCAAACATGCACTCACCACTCGCATTTTTACACGCATGGGAAAGTGCATATGAATGTATAATGTCACAGTATTGTCTTTATATCGTATTCAATTTCGAGCTAGCCTTGTGGAGCTTCAGTTTGTTGCTTTAGCTTTTAAAGCATTTGATTGCATCTTTGTCTGATGACCAACATTGACCTGATATATATTTAAATCATAACAGTGTGTGTTTTTTCAGTAGCATTGTACATGTGGAAACTAATTGGATACAGTCTCATTCATGATTTTGCGACCCTGGGTTCAAATTTGTTTTCAGATCTTTTATTTTTGTCACAGCCCCTACCAGTTGATCTTTCTCAGTTTGCCTCCAGCTTATGATAGGTCATTGCAATGTTGAAAACCATTGTGAATGTTGGATTGCTTTTCCTTTCAGTCACGTCCTTGCTCTTTCAAAGACATTCAAGTTGTTCAAGGTTTTATTTGAATTTGGTCATGATAGGTATTTCTAGGATTTGGAGCTTTTGTAAACTTTGCCTGATTTGTGAATTGTGGCTGAACTTTCATTTATATCCCTTGAGCCATCTACAATTTCTACACATTAAGAAGGCAGACTGGGGCTGTGGAAGAGAATGAACCCCAGGTTGGGCTAGATTTCCCTTCTATATTACATTAATGGTTTCTCCAGTAGCTTACTTTAGCAGTAGGGTTAGATTATTCTAGTTGGTTGCTTGATTGTATTTCGACTTCATTGCTAAAGTTTTGAAGCTTAGTTTATGTTCGTGTACAAAATTCTTGATACATTAATGAATTGTTTGGAGTCACTGCTATTACAAAATATTTGTCATAGGAGTTTGAGAAAGGCTGATAGGGAGAGATAAGGAAAACAATTTAGTTGCTGGAGAAGGAAATAGAGAAGATGAAAAAGTGATGCTGGTGATCAGAACAGCAAAAAAGTATGGCACTCATATGGTATAGATGGTTAAGTAGGAGCTTCCAATCACAATCAGTTTCAAGGGCTCTCAGTACTTTAAAGGGTGATTCCAGTCAACAAATTATAAAATCTCCTCCTCTTCTTTCTCTTGACCTGCCTGATATATGGACTTCCAACTCCATGCATTATGATCCTTTGGATATTGACAAATATTGTAAGTATTGTTTCTTTTTCTTTTCCTTTGTTTTAAAAGAAAAATTGTTTACTGCTATTATTTATTTGTCAACTTTACTTGCATTTGGTGTTTTCTTCCACATGCTGATGCTATATATCTTAACCACTATAGTTCTTTGTCTAGTGACAGTCATTTATGTTTAACTAGAAAGTGCAAGTAGAAGGTTGCTTCAATTATGGTGAGGATTACACTTCTAGGATTTCCTAGTCTTTCTATTACCTTCTAGTGGATTATTCATGTCCGTCCTTATATTTATTTCATACTAGAAAAAATACATGATGCACGTGATTCTCATTTTTCTGCAATTGCTTACCAGAACATCATATTGCTTTAAAGGAAGTCAAGTAATTAAACAAATGTGGTCACTCCCCTACTCAAGTCTATATAGTGAAATCATTTTAAACAAATGCACTATCCTGAATATCAACAATAAATTAAAAAAAAGTCCTAATACCACAAGCTTTATCATGGTGCTTTACTAAAGCAGTTGTAGGAATTAGAATGTGCAGTTCAGTAAAAGGCCTTGTAGTGAAAATCCAAGCAAAAGAAAATGACTTGTTATCAGTTACAATCATGACATCAATGTGGTGGAGTTGGCTGTCAACAAAAAGCAAAGAAAATGCTTAGAAATAATCTAACATGTCATTTAGGAGCAAAATATATATATATTGTCAGATCGCTGAATCTACAAGGGGTATTTGAGGGGAAATCTTCTAGAAACCAACGGAAATTGAGAGAAAGGAGAAAGAGGGAGAGAGAGATAAAAGAGAGAAAGGGAGAGAGAAGAAGAGACGAGAGAATGGAGAGAAAGGAGAAAGATGGAGAGAGAGAGAGAAAAGAGAGAGAGTAAGAGAAGAAGATACGAAAGAATTGGAGAGAATATTTGCGTGTCAAGCCCTTGAATTAGGGTTGATTGATTTCAGTAATTGCAAGAATGAGATAGAGGGAGAGATAGACAGAGAGGGAAAGATAGAAAGAAAGTTAGCGAGAGAGAGAGAGAGAGAGAGAGAGAGAGAGAGAGAGAGAACGAGAGGAAGGAAAAGATGATCCGTATTATTCATTGCATGCCTTTCCATCTTGCCAAAAGTCTCTATTATAGAGCCTCTAGCTGTTATCAATCCTCTAACTAACCTAACAACCATGCTAGCTATTGTACAAGTTAGTTATTCCCTTTTCCCGCCTAACCTCTTATACCCTTTCTATTAGCCCTCCTAATAGCTTATACCTAACTAATTTTCCCCAATTACAAACATACCCCTAGGGTCGTGACAATCCCCACCCTTTCAAAGAATTATTGTCCTCAAGAATTCATCGCAACAACTACTATTCAACCAATTCCTGCCTTCAATACTTGCTGCTTCCGTCTCTCTTTCTTATTCTCTTGCTTCTCCCCTTTGAGTAGTAGAAGTTAGTCATGTTCACAGCCTTTGGCTGTTCTGCCGCTGCCTTAACCCCTCCTTCAAACCCATCAGTCTGTATAAAATGCAGTTGTGATCTTTTCCCAATGATCACCTTGCACTCACCTGTTTCCTCATGGAAAACATCCTCTACTTCTTCTGCTCCTTTCCCATTTGAACCCTCCATATTCATCAGTTGTCTCATTCATTAATGGTCGGGTCTATATTTGTCTCCACACCTAAAGCATAGCCCTAGTTGTCTCATTTGCTCCAACAGATTACCCTTAGTGCCATTATTACTGGAAGGTGCTTTGGCGGCCTCTTGATTAGGCCATGTAAGCAAAGGCCTAGAGTTACCACTCCAGTACTGCCCTGCCAATAGACTCGGCTCATAGGGAACTTCATGCTTCTTAAAAATGGCCTCTAGGGTCATTTCTTACACCCTTGTTTTTTCTGCAGCTTGCCTCACCGATGTGGTTGTCATCATCTTTACCATGGGCCGCAATTACTCCCTCAACCCGCTAATGAAGCTGGATACCAAGTACTGTCGATAAGCCTTGGCTACACAATGCACACCATGGACCTCAATTCCTCAAATCAGGGTTGGTATTCCACTATAGTCCCTTCTTGCTTCAATTTACTGAATTCCTCCATTATATCCGCCATGCTTTTCTCCCCAAAACGCTCACATAACCTTTTCGAGAATTCTGTCCAACCCCCCTCCAGCCCTTTATCTTGGACCCACCTATTAGGATTGAGGGGTATTTTTGTAATAAGTAGAAGGAGAATGGAAGGCGGGAGAGGAGGTTAGAACTAACTAACCTACCTATGAATAAATAAGGGAAGAATGCAACAGAAGGCAGTTTTTGGAATGAATACAAACTTTCTTCTTTCTCAAGTCTATTCTCTCATCTCTCTCTATCTCTTTCTTCTCTCTTCCTAAATCTATTTTAATGGAATTTCCCAGAAATTCTGATTCATCTCCGGCCCATTTAAGGGGCTGGACAAGTGGTATCAGAGCTAAGCCTTCCTCGGCGGCTTCTGGTGTGCAGTTAGAAAGTGACGGAAGGTCCGACTCAGCAACCACGAAGGCATGGTGGAAGGAACACGCTTGAAACAACTGGAGCTTCGCCTGGAGAATCTTGATGGATTAATGGGCCAGACGCAAGAAGATGTGAGGGCCCAACGAGAAGACATGGCGATCCAAAGGGAGGATATGGCGATCCAGAGGGAAGATTTAGCTGCCATCAAAGATAGTATACGGGAGCTGGAAAAGGGCCAAGAACGGGCTGACTTTTATGGACAGAAGATAGATCGCATGTTTGTGATCATGTCAACATGGCCACAATTCCGATCACAAGAAGAGTCTGTTCCAAGAATGGAGACAGACGTAAGAGGTGATGGAATATTACCGAGATCGGGAGGCTCGAGGGAAACGGAGGAAAGGTATGCATGGGAACGTGAAAACCATGGCAGGAATTTCGGGTCAAGATTTGATGGGGGACACCCGCCAACGCCAAGATGGGAAATTCCGATCTTCGATGGATCAAAACCACCCTGGTGGGTACGACGATGTGAAAGATTCTTTGAATTGTACCGGATAGGAGAAGAACAAAGAGTGACGATGGCAGCGGCCTACCTGGATGATACCGCGGATGCGTGGTACCAAAGTTGGAGGCAATTAGAAGGGGGATGGGTGTCGTGGACCAAATTTTCCAATGAACTGTGTGGTCGTTTTGGCGAATGGAATTTGGCGGACACGGTGGAAGAATTTAACAAACTGAAACAGCAAAGATCGGTTGAAGATTATTTGAGGCGGTTTGAGGAATTAAAGGCGTTGATAGGAGCAGCTCATCCGAGCTTGCCCGAGTCATACTTTGTGTCGAGTTTCATCAGCGGACTCAGAGACGATTTAAGATCCGTAGTAAAGATGCTAGGGCCAGTGTCGGTAAGACAAGTAGCAGAGAAAGCACGTCTCCAGGAAGTAACATGGGAGGCAGTATTCAAGAAGAATAGGCCATGGCCGCAAGAAGGGTCGGCCGTCAACAGAGGGGGAATTTCTTTCGGAGGAAGTAATTTCAAACCGGGCATGGGAGGAACAAACCAAGGAGGCGTTAAGAATGGAAATGGAATAGGAACAAACAAGAATACGACAATGGAGCAAAAGCGCCAATTAGGCCTATGCTTCAAATGTGGGGAAAAATATGGACCTGACCATCAATGTAAGAGATTGATGTTAAAGATAGAAGCCTCCAACGATGAAGAGGCAGAAGAAGATACAGAAGAAGAGCTGCAGGTTGAGGAAGAACAAGAGGATGATGGAGGACAAATCTCCTTTCACGCGTTGAAAGGGGGTCCTACAGGGAAGATCATACAAGTTAAAGGGCAGGTAGGAAAACGAAGACTAACGGTGCTGATTGATAGTGGAAGCACCCATAGTTTTGTGAATAAGAAAACAGCCCAAGATCTCAAGTGTGAAATGACCAGAACCAACCCACTATCAGTAACTGTCGCCAATGGGGACAGGATGTACAGCAACCATAAATGTTCGAATTTTAAGTGGGTAATGCAAGGAGTAGAATTTGTGGCAGACTTAAGAGTCTTGGAGTTAGGGGGGTGTGATATCGTATTGGGGGTTAACTGGATGAAGAATGTAAGTCCTCTAACATTTGATTTTAAGAAGCTGGAGGTGACAGTGGAGGTTGAAGGCCAAAAGCTAACACTGATGGGAAGCCTAGATCAAGGGGAATGTAAAATAATATCGGGAAGGAGGTTACACAAGTTAATGAACCAAAAAAGGGAGCAGATTGCAGAATTATACTCTATTCAGGCAATGGAGTATGAGGAGGAAGAAGGTGACAGTCCATAGTCCAAGGGAACAGCAACAACTACATTGCAACTTCTTCAAAAGGTAAACACCCAGGATCCCTTGCACTTATTATTGCATGAATTCCAGGATCTCTTCCAAGAACCGACTACCCTACCACCCCAAAGGCCTTTAGACCATGCTATCGGTTGCAGCTACCAGAAAATGTGAGGATTCATCCGGTATTTCACGTATCGTTATTAAAGAAGTCTAGAGAAGGAACAACAGCCAATGAAGCTTCACTGCCACCATCAGACGAAGGATTCTCAACTGCTGTAAACCAAGGATAGAGGAGGAAACAGAGGAGCCCATTGAAGAATTCTCCACTGCTGTCTTACCAAGGATAGAAGAGGAATCAGAGGAGGCCATTGAACCTCGAGCAATTGTAGACAAAAGGGTGATCTATAGAGGAGGTACCCCTATTACGCAAGTGCTGGTCCGATGGTCCCATCTACCACCAGACCAGCCAACTTGGGAATACCTACCAGACATATTGACAAGATTTTCCCATGCTATCAGCTTGCTCTAAATTCTTGAGGACAAGAATTATTTCATTGGGGGGGGGGGGGGGGGGGGAATTGTTAGGACTGAGGGGTATTTTTGTAATAAGTAGAAGGAGAATGGAAGGCGGTAGAGGAGGTTAGAACTAACTAACCTACCTATGAATAAATAAGGGAAGAATGCAACAGAAAGGCAGTTTTTGGAATGAATACAAACTCTCTTCTTTCTCAAGTCTATTCTCTCATCTCTCTCTATCTCTTTCTTCTCTCTTCCTAAATCTATTCTAACAGAATTTCCCAGAAATTCCGATTCATCTCCAGCCCATTTAAGGGGATGGACACCACCCTTGATACCAAGAGTCTACTATATCATTCAAGTAGGCCATAGCCAAATTGATCTTTTGCGCTTTTGAAATCCGATAGAACTGAAAGAATCTCTCACACCTCCCTACCCACCACCTTGGCTTCTTCCCCTCAAACATAGGAATCTCCAATCTTGGTGTAGAGGTATGGGTGTGATTAAAAGGTTGCAGATTCCTCACCTAGTTTTCTTGAATTGCAGCATGCTTTGCATCCTTGAACGATGGCCTTGATGTGGCAAAATTGGATCAGATGGCTATCTTGGTGGAAATTTCGGTGATAGTCGGAATTGGGGTAGAGAAGATAATAGAGTTAACATACTGTCAATCCTTTGCCACTGCTGCGCCATCGTTTCTTGACACCTTTTAGTAACTCCTCATTGCTTCTCCATAGCTTCTTGTTACTTCTTCATTGCAGCCTGCATGACTTCCTTCCATTCCGCCAAATCCTCCCCCACATGGTCTTGGGTGTCGGCCATATCAAATTCCATGGCCTCCAACCTCATCTCCAGCTGCTTCAGTCATGTACCCTCAGCCATGACTTCTTGCTCCTCAATCGCAATGGACCCCACGATTGCCGATTCTTCCCTTCCTACACCGGAACAACTATTACTCGCTTCTTTCGCACCCTTTCTTGCTGTTTCTGGTGCCTTCTTTGTCGTCAATTTTGATCAAAGGTTGTCGGAATTTGCTTTAGAAATGGCTAAACTTCTCAGCCAAGAAGCATCGGTCTTGAACTTCGATCAAGACCGATTCTTGATCCTTCGCCTTCAACTTCCGACCCCAGCTCGTCGGAATCTACTTGGGTGTGAATGCAATTGACACCAAGAAACGCTAGCACTAGCTTCGCCTTCTATTCCAACCCCAGTTCGCCTTCAATTCTGACTCAAGATCGTCGGCCTTGCTTGGGAACGCAATTGGCACCCCCGAGTGTTGGAAATCAATGTACCTTGAATCGCTGGTCCGATCAATTTGGAATGCCCTTGGGTCGTGCTCTTGCTGTCGTTCGTTAACCTGACCACCCCCGTGATTGCCTCACTTATTCGCATCGACTTCGCGTTTCCCGTACTCGCTGGAATCATAGTGGCAATCACTGTGATTCCACGATCGCCCACCTTTGGAATCTCAAATGAATAGCGATTAGGAGTTGTCGAAGCTCAATCATCGCCAATGGCCACTTCTTGCTTTGCCTTCACTATTTGACCGGGCTTGTTGAGTTAGCGACACTGACTCGCTAGAATAATTGTACTATCGTGACTACACTGGAATTGCTATTGCTAGCAAGTTCTGATTGCCTGCCCTCACCGTGATGCTACTCGTTGATCACCCCATAGCCGGTTCTTTTGGCTCTGATACCACTTTGTCAAGCCCTTGAATTAGAGCTGAAAATTAGAACCAAGGTCTAAATGGTGTATCTTCCTTGGTTATAAATTTGGTGTTAAGGGTTATAACTTATGGGTTTCAGAAGCGTCTAAAGTTGTAATTAGCAGAGATGTTATTTTTGATGAAATTACTATGCTTCGTGGTTCTTTTGCAAAAGAATCTAATCCTACAGGTCACCAAAGTTTTGATATTTAGGTGGAGCTTGAAATCGACAAAAGTTAAATAAGTCAAGCCCCAAGTCAAGTTCGAAATCAATTGTTGGTCCATCAAATTATTGTATTGCTAAGGATAGATCTAAAAGAAATATCAGCAACGGTATGTTGAAGCTAATCTTGTCGCCTATGCTTTGAGTGTGGTTGAAGATATCCACTGCAGTGAGAGTTTTGTGGATTTAATTGGTATTCCTTGTGGTGAGGATTTTGTTGGTATTCATTAGGCATATTGATTCTTCATGATTTTGCTGGAAGAAAAAATTCTGGATAGTTTCGTTTGTGGATTTTGAGTCAAGGTGGAGATTTATGATAATTATGACTCAAAATCTTAATTCATCTGTGATTGGGTTTCCTAATTTAACCGTAATTATGATTTTAAATTTGACCATATTTAGCATATTGTCAAATTCAATTTTGACTAAGATTTATCTTATTTGGAGGAATATCCTTATGAATCATCTTCTGATCAAAATATGATTTCTGTGTACATTCATAGATGATTTTAGGTCTATAAATAGGTGCTCAGATCATTGGAATTAGTGTGGCAATATCACTTTTGTTATAACAATATTTGTTTAGTGATATTTTGTTCTTTCTACGCATAGTTTTTCTTGATTTAAGTTTTTCGCGTAAAATTCTGTGCTCATGTGTGTGATTGATGGTTTGATTGTGATTTGTATTCGATCCAATTTCGTAACAGAAACGTTTGCACCTTCTTGCCCACATCTCGGTTTGTTTCCTTCAAATACCAGGATGTCGAGTCTTGGTATTGGAATTGGGTTAGGATTGATATAAATATCCCTCATCACTGGTTCTAGCTCCAATTCCGGCCACTCCTATGTGTCCACCTGATTTGGGCTGAGTTGCATGGTTCAGCCCTCAACAAGTATCAGAGCCAGATTGGCCCTCAGCGGGAAATCCACTGGTAGGCTTGCATTAGGCAGTTTGGAGAACATTGTCAAGTTCGTGCTTAGCTACTTAGGTTTTTCTCCACCACCATCATTTCCACTCGGCCTCGACTCACTTCTTCTTGGGTCTGGCAGAGGCTGAGCTCCATCGTTTCCAGTCTCTCCTCGATTTGCTCCTAGTTCTATTGGATGCCCAACTCCATTGCATCCAACCGTGACTCCAACTGTTTCATCCGTGTCCCTTTTGCCATCATTGGGTTTGCTTGCCAGAAAAGTCGACAGAGGTAGTTGGTCGTCTTCGCCCAGGTGATCTCCAACTCATCAATTCTAATCGGTGTACATTTCCTTCTGAAATTGCCTAGAATTTCGATTCCTCGGAATCTACTACTCACCAAAATGTCCAAATTGATTGGCAGAGAATAACTTGGCTCTGATACCAATTGTTAGATCGCTAAATCTACAAGGGGTATTTGAGGGGAAATCTTCTAGAAACCAACGAAAATTGAGAGAAAGGAGAAAGAGGGAGAGAGAGAAAAGAGAGAAAGGGGGAGAGAAGAAGATTCGAAAGAATTGGAGAGAATATTCAAGTCTATTTCATTCATGGGAAATCCATCCTAATGCTGTGGCTCAATATATAGGCTCACAGCCACTACACTATCATGTGCAGTACAACAAATTTGTAACTGCCTCAGCTACAGTACAAAAAGAGAAAAGACAAAAAGAGAAAATATCCATAATAGAAAATAAAAGACATAATTACAATAGCTACCCTTGGCACTTGACACATATATATAATATGCCATGGATATTAGTCTTCTATAATAAGTGGATTGTGACAACCAAGATTACTTTCTACTTAAAGTCATTGGTGGTTTAATTTCCAAATGCTTTCGAATTATTCAGACGAAAATTGTTCCAACCAAATAGAGGGTTTATATTTTAATAGCTTGTTAATGTATTTATATTTTGTAACTATTGCTCATTGTCCAAAATGTTACTATATTTTGAAAGTTCTGTTGTTTTATGAGACAAACTGACTCAAAATGCTGATAGGAAAGGCAAAAGGAATGGAGTTGAAGACAGGGACTGTAGTATGGGTGCTCTGAAAAATGAATCAACTATATGTTTTTACTTGCAGATGCAGGAAATAATTGTATCATATCCATGGAAGACTGACTTATGTTAAGAGTGTGAATTTGTTTTGGCATTACGTGTAGAGGACTCGTTGTGTCTTTTAATTACTACTTAATGTGGAATCGATGAATTTTTGATGTGTAAGTTAGGGGTCCTTTTATGTGGATCAAGTGATACAAAGCAAAGTGAAATTCAGTCTCTTCATGAAATCTATTTCCTTTCTGCCCTAGTCTTGATGTTCTATGTCCTGAATTTATGTACTAAATAAATTTTGAATGCATTTATTTGCCTTGTTGATGTAGTTATTAGTCTGAATTATGTATCCATAGCCTAATGCTTGTAACCTATTTTGTGATTCTGCAATGCGTACCTTGTTGTTTATTGTGATAGAATTTTAAGAAATCAATGACAAATAAATGGGTTTTTTAAAAATGATAGTCCACGTATATGTGCCTTCCACTAATGCATTAGTATCCACGCTTAGTGTCTTCAGTACATGAAACCTATTTTGATTACTGTAATGAGTCATTGAGCCCAGATCATTGTGCATAGGGCACTTAATGTCCTCATCGAAGGACCACCTTCTGTTATGATATGTTTCGTCCATGTACACACCAAGTATTGTTTGCCTTGAACAACCCAACTTGATAGATGCTCTAACTTGATCCTTAGCTTAATTTGACTTCAGATAATATAGTCCAAGTCTTTGAATGGTTCTCACAAGACTAATCTACACTAGTTATATTTTTCTCCTAACAGCCAATGAAAGCAGAGCTAGAGTAATTGATGGGAAGTTGATGGCTGAGAAAGTTACAACAGGAATAGCTGGTGAAGTGATTAGAATGCAGGAGGCCATTGGGATGGTCCCTGGCCTGGCTGTAATTTTGGTGGGTCAACGAAAGGACTCTGAAACCTATGTCCGTAACAAAAGAAAAGCTTGTGAAGAATCTGGTATCAATTTTTGGCTGACCAAACTGCCTGGGACTTGTACAGAACATGAAATTCATGAGGCTTTGTCTAGCTATAATGAGAACCCATCAGTTCATGGTATTCTTGTGCAGCTGCCTCTCCCACGTGTAATTTCTCTTTAACTTTCTATAATTTGACTCTTATCTATTGCTTCTTCTAAAATTGAAGAATTTGTGTTATTGTTATTCAGTAAGTATTTATATTTACAGAATGCTGTTGAGACTTGAATTCAACTAGAATAACTAGCACAGGCATGGAATAAGAATCTGACTGATTCCAAACAAGAAGTGGGGCATGGACATGGAGAGAACATTTTTCTGCTGTCATACATATATGACTTGATCGCATAAAAGATTAGTAAATGAAACTAGGCTAGCACGTGCATCATACAGTTATTTATGTTTATTACTACCGATCCCTTATCCTGTGTTTAATTTGCTTCACAACATCATTCCTTCCCTACATTAAAGTGTGGATTGATGATTCATCTGCGTTGGACGTATTAGCAAGGTTCATACCGGACTTTTAGATGTCTCCGAGTGTCAGAGTTTAGCTGTAAAATATATCTAACATATGCATGTGGCCTTTTTGAGAAATAGGTGCTACTTGTGTGAGAATTACAAACATGAAATTCTATTTCCTGGAGGCTCTTTCTCAACCTTCTATCTCTTCCTACCTCTGTGCACTCCTGCCACAGGGATCCCTGGCATTAATGTTGTAGAACTCCTCACTGTGAATAGTGAATTTTCAACTATATGTAAGAGATGGTCTGGATTCTGAATTTTCTAGGTCAACCGCTAGAGCAAAGAAAAATTCCAACACTTCAATGGCCAGCTCAATATGTTGCTTTAGACGACTCAACCAGTTTTTGGCCTGTCGTAATATATTTCAGATGCATGCAGTTTGTTGATGTTCTGATTGATGCAAGAAAACTTGTTGGGAAATTGTGGATGACTGATGAAAAATCTGACAGCATTTGGATGAGGAAAAGATTTTGAATGCGTTGAGCCTGGAAAAAGATGTGGATGGATTTCATCCGCTGAACATGGGGAATCTAGCCATGACTGGAAGAGAGCCATTGTTTATTCCCTGCACTCCAAAAGGCTGCGTTGAGTTACTGCTAAGGTCTGACGTGGAAATCATGGGTAAGAAAGCTGTGGTGATTGGAAGGAGCAACATTGTCGGGTTACCTGTATCTTTACTCTTGCAGGTGAAACCGTGTTTCCTCTGTTTCATCTTTACTGAGAAATGTTCCACTGTATATTATGCTTCTTTTATATTAGATTATTAAGTAGGCTTTCGTTGAAATGTTGGCAGAGGCACCATGCAACGGTAAGCACGGTGCATGCTCTCTCTAAGAACCCAGACCAGGTAACCCGTCAAGCTGACATTGTGATCACAGCGGCAGGTGTGCCCAATCTAGTCCGTGGCACTTGGCTCAAGCTTGGTGCAGTTGTCATTGATGTTGGGACGTACCCTGTGAAGGTACAACTAACTAGGTTTATTAGAGATGATAACTTTAGTTCCATAATATTTGTGGTAGGTTAGCTGCAAAATTCTATGTAGAAAACTTTCTTAAGTCAGCTAGGTTGGTATTGAGCCGCATTCTCCAACATTCATTATTTTCTCTCTTTCTCTCTTTTTTTAATGGACGACAGGATCCTGACAGCCGTTGTGGTTACCGTCTCATTGGAGATGTTTGTTATGAAGAAGCCGTGAAGGTGGCATCAGCAATAACCCCCGTGCCTGGGGGAGTTGGACCAATGACAATTGCTATGCTGCTTGCCAACACGCTCGAGTCCGCCAAACGTGCATACAGCTTTAGTTGACATTCTCTTGTTTTGTTTTTCAGATTCGCGTGAGTTTGAACTGCATTGGCCATACAATGTTAAAGTTGGTTTTGATTCGGTAGTTTTCATTAATTTACATCAGATATGTGCTTTATGTGGGGCGCCTTTCGACTTGATTCTTGTATTGCCTTAATTTGAAAAAGACATTCAAGTAAGGTAATTTACAATTGCTGTTTGGCCAATCGAAAAACTGTGAATGAGCTGATAATTTTAATAAAACAGGGTGAAGTGATCAAAGGACCAACACACCTTAATACAAATAACAGGTTGGTTCCACCACCGTCCCTACCAATCAAACATACATACAACTAATGGAACCCACTATCAAAACCACCTGGATCACTGCGCCCCACCTCCCCTGTTGCCAATCACCAAGTAATCAGCAACCAACATCAAAATCGGCTACTCCCAAATGAGAGAGAGAGAGAGAGACTTCACACCTTATTCTAACTGCCATCGATGGTAGACCTGTTTGCGTTAAAATCTTTTTAGTTCGGTTACTACAATATACAGCCATCAATACAAGATTCTTTTCTCTTTTTATACGCAGGTGAAAATCTTCATCACTCTGGCAAGTCTAACAGTAAACTGCGGGGAGATCATCAAACCCATGAGATGAAAGGAAAATTAACAACGTAACCAATACAAATGAATGTTACAGTGACACATGGATTTTTTCCTCTTCTCCCTCGACTGCTGCATCCACTGGCTCCGCAACTGGAGGTATGCAGTCTACCTTGTAACGCAAGACCTGTTTGAGAAACAAAATGACCAGGAAAAGATTATACATTTCAATGGAACAGCATATTTGCAGTCTGTCACATGGCAAAAATGCAGTACATTATCAGAAAAACCAGTAGTTTTTCACTCGGAAAGGAGAAACGTGAAGCAGCATTTACATCAAAAGCCAGTAGATGGTAAAACATCCTGCTTTATGCAGTAAACAACCTGAATATGGTTCTTTTTATGCAAATATGATGTAGCCGTTTCAGGATCAATGGTTACAGATCTCTTTGTTAGAAGAGATGAAAGATGAAGTTGATAGAGAATATTGAAATCGAACTGTATTATATTGTGTTGTCTTGGATGCATATGATGATTATATATAAGTTCTATGACTAACCTAAATAGGTAATAAACTATGAAAATATAATGAAAAATATACAAAAGAATCTGCAAGATACAAAAAATTCGTGTTATCAAACAGGCCGAGCCTAGCCAAAGCCTAGTGCTCCGGCCCTATTTTAAAATAGTTTTAAAATTAATTTTAAAAATTATATTATTTACTTAATGAATATGATATAAAAATATTTTTAAAAATACAAATTCCACTTAGAAATTAGAAGTTTGAAAATTAAAACTTTTAGCTTTTAATAGTTTTCACTTTATAGTTTTAAATGATTCAATTACACTTTTAAATTATTTTAAATTTTATAAATATTTTAAAGTTATAAAAAGTTCCTCATTCAAGAAATATATATTTTACATTTAAAGTGATTATAGCCTTTTGTGCATGACTATATAATTGTGTATGAGAAGTTTTTTTAGGTTATTGATTAGGAGATATAATTTTTGTGCTTCCACTTTATTGTTACCAACTCAAATGTTTAAAAAATAATCATATGGATAATGTTTATGTATTTTTTATTCATTATCATCATGTTGTGACGATTTCTTTATAATTTATAATTTTTGTAGTAGACTTATTAAATTATATATCAAAAATTTAAAATCAAAATTGCAATATAAAAATTATAACTTTTTCATTTTAAAAAATACATTTAGGCTAGGCAGGCCACCAGGACCGAGCTGAGCTGGGCTTTTTCCCAGGCTGGGCTCGGGTGCAACCTTACTGGGCCTGCCTCAGCCCCATCTATACCTAGTGAGCTGGGCTTAGGCTCAGTTTGCTACAGTACGAGCCACACCAGGCAGGCCCATGGGCCACTGGGCCCGTTTAAAAACTACAAAAAAATATTTGCCAAAATATTAATTCTAGTACGCTCCTTATCCTTAGCGGCATGGTTCTTACGTAAGGCTCTCGTAAAACCACCAGAAGGTATGAAATATTCCAGGGCAGCCCAGAAACACAGCTCATGAAAAGAAAATATGGAGCCATTTCAAAGGATAAATGGCAAATTTTGTTTCTTGTAACAGCGCTTCTTGCTTCCCAAATAGATCCTCTACACCTATTTATATATATATATATATATATATATAAAGGCTGGATTTATCAAGACTGGATGTGCATACTAGCTGCATGGCAAGATATGGCACTACATGGGATGCTACATGGCAAGGTGGTTCCAAAATGTTTTGAGAGTTTTCTAGAATGGGCAAACACCGACTGCGGTATTCTATGGTGTATTTGCAAGGATTGTATTCAGTTCTTGATGTATATCTATAGACAAAAGAGATAAGAACCATTGTACTTATCTAAGGAGGGTATTATAGTCAATTGCAGAGTAGCTAGAAGGCTATAAGTGGATCTCATTCATTTTTTTTTTTTTGTAAAGCTTCAATATATTTCAATTAGATAAGAGGTGCAAGGAGAACGATTGAAGTGGAAACCAAAAAGAAAAGAAAAGGAAATGTTTAGATCCATGGAGTGCTGGTGCTTCTCTTTTATGTCGCATTTGGAAAGATTAGGTAGGGCCGTGCTAGGTTTTAACAGAATGGGGTGGGGTGGAATAGCAGTTTTCCCATTCATAATTGTGCAGGGATAGCATCCCTACTCAATGGGCAACAGTTAGGATTGATATCATAAATCCTATTCCCCATCAGTCAAGCCACAATTTGCAATAGCTCACACTTATTACCACCATCAGAGCCGAAATGAAGAATCAAATAAAGTCATCAAATGTATATTTCTACCTTTTTAAAAAAAGCCGAATATGAATTGTCCCAAATGAGTCTGTAATTTCCAGCCATGCATGCACAAAAGTTGCCCTGCACCATGAACACGGGATAAAAAGATGATTATAGTAATATGCATGTCAAGGATAGTAGCCAGCATTTAGCAAAATATATATTATATCCATATATATAAAAATAGTAGCCAGCAAAAAGAGGACAAACTCACTTGGTCGGATTCATAGCGCCTATAAGGCAGGATAAGCTGTTGCAAGACAATGCAAGGCCAAGTAGACACATATCATTACAACCAAGTTAGCAATAAGAATCTACTTAGGATTGTGAAAAAATAACCCAAAAAGTCACTCAAGGACAGAATGACAATATACAGTTTCTTGAAGGGAACCTACTGTTTTCTGCCCCAAAGAATCCATGTACTCCAAGCTAAATCCAATATCCTGTTCCACGACAATATGAAGCTCAGATATGAAGGGAAATAATGCATTAACTAAAATGTCGTGGAGTGGCAGCAGCAGGATGCATCTCTTAAACTCCACTATCAAATACCTGGCCAGAGTTTTCCAGAACTTAGAAAGTAGGACTACAATGCAGTGAAGCACAGAGAGAAAATACTGAATTGTGAGCAGAAGCCAGGCCAAATAACTTGGGGACCCACGTCACAAGAAGGAATTAAAAGTTCCTCTAACAATATGTTTCATTAAGGAATTACGAGCTATTTATCCTGTATGTAGTACACGGCATGTGAAGAAATTATGCATTGGAAATCTCATTAGAGGCTTGTTTCTCATGGAAGTCCTACTTTCAATTAGTTAGATATTACTTGGGAAATTATTTTAGGGCCAAATTGGTTATGATTTATGTTTTTTTCTCTTCATTATTTTGTTGTATTCTGAACTTAACTTTGAGAACACCTTAATTTTCATTAAGAATTTTTTTTTTTTTTTTAAATCAAACCCAAACGGACAACAATAGAAAGGAGACAAAATCTGGTAAACCAGGTACAAAGTGAACAAGCAACCTTTTGCAAAGAAAGATCACATGCCAAAGATAAGAACAATCTCTCTTGCTCACAAAATACACAAACTAGAATAAACCTCTTCAAACAATTAGGACCCCATTTGTTTATGGTTTCTGCATTTTTTTTTTAATTTTTTTCCTCATTGTTCACTGAACTGAAAACTTAAGAAATTTCAAAACATATTTGCTTTCCAGTGCCCCACCTTTCTTGGCAAGCACACTGTTTCCCACAAGATTAACTCAATTTGGAAACATCAATTCTAACACCAGAAATCCTAACCTGAACCACTAAACCACCCTAACCTAGCTTCCTTGGCTATGAGAAGATTGTGGTGTTGAGCCAACTTGTATTATTATATTTATTTTTAACATTTTGACAATTAACAAAAAGACCCATTTTTGAACTATGTACAAATCGTTAACCCCCAATTTTATGGTCTAATATTTTTTTATGGCATTAATTCAAATAAAGTATGATTATTTATTTAAATCATTTTGCAAATATTTTTTAATGGAGAAAACTTATTTTCAGCATTTTTAATTCATTAGTCGACTATTCATATAGCATTAGTCGACTAAGCAGAGGGCATCTCCACATAAATGTTTTATTCCATGCAACATTAGTTGACTGGGTCGAGTAGTGATTTTTCATTAGTCAACTAAAGATTCCCCAATAGTCGACTAAAGGTTCTGATTAGTCGACTATCTGAGTCTAACGGGCAGAAAAGTTTAAAAGGAAAGCATGTTGCCCTAAGGAGTATAAAAGCTTCTTAAGCTCGGTTTGTGGCCTCTCTTAATCACGTTCAAGCACTCCAAGAGCTATCAACAAGTTCTAAAAGTCCTTATTCTTCCATTAAAGATTCAAGAAGCTTGTGTGCTTGATTGCTCAATCAACATCAAGCCCAAGGCAATTGAGAGTTGAAGCGCTGAAAAGAGATCGATTTTTTACTCCATCAATTATTCTCTTATTGCCTTGTAATATTTTTCTGTGATTTATTTGTATCCCTATGAGGACGATCCTTGTAATCATTACACTGTTGCGTGGTTTGTTTTGGTTTCCTAGATCCGTTGAAAATCTAGATGTTTGTGTGTAGTTCCCAAGGTAAACTAAGGAAAAACCTTGGCGTTGATAGGATTAGTGGAACCTCAAGAATGGTTGAGATCTTGGAGAGTGGAGTAGGTGTTTGAGATACACCGAACTACTATATATTGCTATGTTTATTTCTTGTTCTTTATTGCTTTCATATTTGCATCGTTATTTGTCGTAAAATAGATATATTCCGATATAGGGTGAATAATCATCTAAAAAATTGAATAAGCAAAAAGTTTTATTTAATCACTCAATTCACCCCTTCCCTCTTGAGTGGCCATTATTTAAGGGACCAACATGTGGTCCCCACGACAAGAATAAAAAGAAAGAAATAACATTTCCCCTAGTCCCAAACCTCTAAGGTTATTGTTTTTTTTCGGGGTGGGCGGGGACCCTTGAAACCCTATTAATCCAAACAAATACTGAACACATAAAATACAAAGAAAATCATTTCTGCCTGAACCCCATCCTTTCAAGTACAATTCAGCTAAAATAATTTTTAGATAATTCTCAGCTAAAATTTTGTACACATCCCTTAGAAAGCTAATAGACCTAAAATCTTTAGAATCCTAGCACTTCCCTTTTTGGGAATAAGCCCAACAAACAAAACATTTAAACTCTTCTCACAATGGTGTGGTTGATAAAATACTCCAAACATCTCTTCCCATGTCTTTCCCCACCACATACTAACCTACACCAAGATTGGGGGAGAAAGCCCCCCTAAAAGGCCCTGGTTAGACTAAGCACAATGCTTACACCAAGAGGTTCATGACAGTTTCATTTATTTCTTTATTTTGTAAGCATATTAAATTTGCACCATAGCTTCCTCTAAAGCCTGCCATATAGGTTGATATTGGTTCAAATCCAATTTGTGAGATATGGTGACAGGTGTACAAGGTCGTTCATTAGTCAGTTTGAAAAAGAGGAATTTAGAGAAGAATGAATGCCATTCAAGAAAGAAAAGTTTCATTAAGGTAGGATATTATCCCGATGATCACTGAACTTCCTTAAAAGAGCGGGTAAGATTACACTCTTCTCCAAATGCTCAGTCTTCATATCTATTATCTCAACCACTTATTCTGTGACATTCATAGAGTGAATTTCATTCAAATAAGTGGCTTTTCCTCTCTATTCTATTTCCCACAGCTTCATGCTAAAGCTTCAAGTTCGAGCCCAAAACGGAATGCACACGATGCAAACAGCGGATCTGGAACAGCACATTAGGTGCATGCCAAGTCTCTTCTTCCATCACCGACGATTTGACTAGTGCAAGGTAGTTCTAAAAACAAATTAATTCAAATATTCCGGGTCAATAGTTCAATAAATGAAAGATTTTTGAGAATGTTACTTACAAAACCAAAGCAAGGTAGTTAAAATATAGAAGTGCTTCTAGAATATGTATGTGATAGTGAAAAAAGATTTTTGTTGCATGGCACAGAATAATGAGCAATCAAGAACCCATACGTATAAAGTATGAGTGTAATCGAGATAACGATGTAGCAACAATTGTATGGCTTGTAAAAGATAGAATTAGAAATATGGCATTTGTAATAAGGTTGGAGTGGCACATATTGGATATGTGATCTGAAAGACACCAATAAAGATGTTTACAAATTTCAGAAGAATATTAAAGGACATACTAGTAATGGGAGTGAATGGATTGGAACAAGTTTGTAACCAAAAGGGATGGAGGGAGAGAGATTAAAAAAAAACAACAGAAAATTATTAGGTATGACAAGATGTGAATGACCTCTGGTCATGGATAGAGATGATTGGTAAGATAAATCCTTCATTATCAAACCCCACCTAATGGGACTAAGAATTGGTAGTAATGGTGGTGGTGTTAAGCATTATTTGCAGGAGAGATGCGCTACAAAAAATTAAAGTTTTTGTTCTTTATGTTGCTTTATGTCAATGTCTTCATCCCCAGGACATGAAGAAAATAAGACTTTCAACAGCCTAGGAGTGTGAATAGGTTCATAATGGAAGTGGAGTGACAACGAAACCTTGGTTTCTTCTACAACTACCCCACTCATGCTGCACTTTAAAGTGGGCAATCTTCTAATGAGCAACAACTACGAATACATAGAAAAGTGAACAAAAATACAAGACAACAAAGATTAACAATAGGCACATGCAGGTCAAAAATCTATGATAGTTTGGCCTAGAAAAGATCCTCTGCACAAAAAAGAATGTCGACAATCCATTACCATTCCATTTACATAGATACAATGTCCAAAGCATCATGAAAAGTGGAAAGTACATGACTGCAAAGCATGAGCCATATAGTTAAAAACAGGAAACTCATCCAAATAACATAACATTCATCGAATAGTTATCAATGTCAACAGGCCCCCAGTTTAGAAGATGAATAAGATTGTACTATTTGTGTCCCATGAATAGCTAGTTTTGAGTGCTCTTTTTTTATGATTCTATCATATGTTGAAATGCCACTCACCATTAGGACTGAAGCAATTTATTGCATTTGTTTCATTCATAAAATGATATCACAAAAAAAAAAAAAAAAAGAAGATTGTTGAAAAAAAGGCAGACTCTGACAATAAATTGAGGTCCCATATCACTACGAATTTCCCCATGCACTCATCCATAGAGGTCCTATAGCACAACTTTGTCAAGTGAACTGCAACTCATATTGGGGGAAGAATATATAAAAAGAAATTAAACATTTCACGAAAAATGATAATTCTGTTTTGAATAGAGTAGTCATAATATTCAACGATAAAAAGTCACCAATAATCAATATCCAGCAAATAATGTGAAGATCTGATAACGTTACCATGTTCATCTTCCCTTGTAACAAGCAGAAATCCCAGGCAATATATGAGTTTATAGATTCCACAGTTAACGAAACCTAGAAGAAAACACATTTCATCAAATATATTTGATGCGGAGGACAGTAGTCAACAATCATATCCTTATTATCAAATAACTAGAACATAAAAAGAATATAGTTCAACAAATATTTTCAAAGATCGGGTTTCACCTAATTTAATTATGAAGTAGGGTCTTCCAAAAGACTACCTCAAGGGTCAGAATTAGTTCACCCCATATGGTATACTTATCAACCAGGGACCTTTGGAGACAGGTCACCAAGGTAATTCAGGTGGGGAAGTGAGAAAGTTGGGAAAACTTGCATTATTCAGGTAGGAGAGAGGTCAAATGTAACAGTTCTCAACCAGGGACCTTAGGATAGTGGAGGCCATCAAGGTAAACCAGGTACGGAAGTGAGAAACTTGCATTATTCTATAGGAATTGCTATTTAGACACTCAGTTGTGACACTTTTGATAAGTCCATTGATGTGTTCTACATTTACACTAATGTGACACAAAATATAATATATCAATACACAAGGGTCACAAAAGTTCATAACTAAGAGTCCAAATCGAATTTCTGTTGTTCCAATAACTACAAGAAAAGAAAATGAATGCGGCTGAATTGAGAGCAAGGCAGTCCTGCATATGTCATTATCAAAGAACACAAGTTGGACCATTAGGCGACATAAATGCAGTAGAGAAACAGTCAGCAGAGAAAGCTTTAATGAAGATTGAATATGTGGTGTGCATTCAAGAGATAAAAAGGCATTAATTAGATGATGAGTGCTCACAAAATATTTAGGAAGAGGGCACATATCTGGAGCTGGATCATTTGGTGAGGTGGAAAAGATGAACAGATTTCTTAGTATGTTGGATCATACAGGATAGAAAGAATTTTATCTTTCCCCTTTTTATCATCTTTTTAAGTGCATGGATGACTTCTGGACTGCATATTCCAATGGAGGATTTGTGAAGAGTAGAGATGTGGAAAGGGCTAGTAGCCTTTCCAATAGTTTGTACAACCCTATCATACAGGAATTGGAAATTGAGGGAGAAATAGCAAGAATTGAGAGGGAAACAGACAAAATATTAGGGAGAATAGACTGAAATTAGGAAGAACCGACAGAAATGAGGCAGAAATCAGAGAGAATAAAAGGAGGAAAATAGACAGAATTGAGGGAGAATAGAGAGACTTCAATAAATTTTTGATAGCTCACAACATGATCTGCACTGTGGGGTTATAGGTTTATATAGAAAGCTAACCAACAGTTATTTGTGATAGTTACAATATTCTCTGCTACCAATAATTGCTCCTAAATCACTCCACTACCTCCCCACTTTCCATAACTGTAAATTAATTGTAAATAATACCCAATTACTCCTAGAACATAACTGCAAAAATACTACAATTGAATAAAAATACTACAACTGCCCCTAATTAACTAGCAGGTCGTGACATGACCCAATTATTATAGAATCAAAATACGAATTCCAAAATTTTAATGATTCCAACAAAATTAGAGTTCTGATTATTTATTTCGGAAACCACAACATATCAAGCCTTTATCCAATATATATAACCTAAGCTCTCCAATCAATTATTTTTTTTTTTTGGTCTTCCTCTACCTCTTTTACTAACTACATGTTCCATCCATCAACAACTATCCTCACAAGCTACCTCTTTTGTCTTCTTATCACATGACCAAACAATCTTAATTGTCTCTAGCACCTACTCCTACCCTTAACACGAGAATTTATTAAAACCCTAGAATTGGAATTTCAATTCCATAGTTCTAGAGGTTTCTAGACGGGCTGTATTGGCCCTCACCCAATAAGCATGCAAGATCTTCCATGTACACTGCCGATGTTGTATACTATGACCAATGAACTCCCTATTTTATCACTAACTCCTTACCAACACATGGATCACACAGTTCAACAAATTCAATCTAGGATCCTTGCCCACCTATGTGACACCAAGTCTTGGTTGCCATCATAGCAGTTATAAAACCACAGACCCTAACTTACATGAATTCATCTAATGTTATTTGTTGATTACTATGACCAAGTACTAACCTAAGGCATGCCTTTGACAGCTATGATTTCATATAAGATCTTCACTTGTTTTTCTTTATTTCTGTTATTATTTTTTGATGTATATAGAATACTGCTTTTGTCTAGATCCTATTCTTTTGTACATGGGTGGTATACCCTTGTTCTCTCTTCAACAACATACTCATGAAAAAAGAACTCATAGGTGAACTAGAAGTGGCAGATGTTATCAATGGGCTTCATCACAGCTCAATGTGACTCTAATATATCAGTAGAAAAATTATATAGCTTCTCAAACAACCTCAAGTCACAATGCAAAATACTAGTCCAGAAGGGAAGTACAAATGAAACATTAGATCCAAGTCAAACCTCATGAGTTTTCCCAGCAGGAATGCTTATTTCTTTGAAGTCTTCATTTTTCCTGGAGAAAACAAGCAAATAGAATTTGAGCCATTACAACATGCTATTCCAGACCCTATCCATGACGATTGAGAAAATGACAAGTACATAAAAACAAACCTTCCTTCCACAGCACCAGCAACCTCTGCTGTAATGAAGAATGGAGAATTTGAAAGCACCTCACTGCAATAGCAGACAACGTAGAACAAGATAAGAAAAGTGAAGTCATATCAAAGCAAAAAATCAAACCCACCTCACCTTACAAAGACGCCTTAGTTTTGCAATCATTAGTTTGATAACCAATGAATATTACCAAAAGTTAAAAAAATATGCCACACGAATGAGCAAGTACTTGTGCTGGACAAGAAAAGAGCAAAAAACATGGAACTGATAGGACCCTTGTTAGTCACATGTACCAGCAAAGAAATAGGAGGGAAGAAGCAGGGGGCAGAATAGGATATTCGGAGAGGGGGAAAGTGACAAAAACAGTTGAAGGGCAAAAAGGGAAAGAGCAGCCAAGGGAGCATGGCTGATAGCTGAGGCCGTTGGAGGGGAGTGTCGCTGGATAACAGACTATAAATAAGAGAGGCTAGGAGAATATTGGGAGGATGATTTTGGTATTGAGTCTTAGGGAGAGTTAAGGGCCTCTCGAATGCCCTATTGTTCTTATTTTTCCTTGTTGCAAATTATTGGAAACCATTGATATTCGATTGCTGTTGAATTTGCTATCTGGTATCCTATCAGGAACATATCTCCCAGTTCAGTGCAAACCCAAGAAGAACAATCAAGAAGGCCCAAAGGGACATCAACTGTTAGGATTTAGCAAGGAAAAACATAATTTATTTCCAGCACAATAGCTCACTATATATACAGTTTAGGAGAAGCACTACCCACTTCCTTAAAATAAGGAATCACTATCTAACCACCTAATCTGAAACAAAACACAAATTAAGGACCATAACTCAGCCCACTACAAGATAAAAACAACTGAAAAGCAAACCAACAACTATATGAAAAAAAACAATAATTTAGAAATCTGATAATTCTGAAAAAATATTTATTATTTCCCGACATCAACATTTTATTATCATCCATTTGTTCTTAAGAAGCTGCTATGCGGCAGGAACAAGCTTCCATGCTGCAACAGTCACAAAGCATGTTGGGGCCACAACAAAAGATGTCCTTCCTTTTGGGCTTAACATTGTGAGGTCTTTAAGATGGACAAGAAGATGTAAAATCAGAGAGAGGTACACTTTTCATCCTATTTTTTCATTATTCATTACAGTGGTCAAAGAATCAAGCTGATAAAGAAAACCCTGAAGAGGAAAGGTCACTAGGATAACCTAAATAGACGACTTTAGTTTTCTTCGATAGCGACTCCTACTAAAGAATGTGAGAAACAGTTAAAATGGTTTGATCATTTGAGGAGAAGACCAATAGAGGCTCCTATGAGAAAAGTTGATGGAATGGAACAAGAAGTCTCTAGCAAAGAGGTATAGGAAGACCAATAAAAACTTGGTGGGAAACTTTTATGGTGCATGTCCAATCTCTTGGCCAATCATGTTCCCCAGTCCATTTCAGAATCGGAAAGAAGTCTCGACAATAGTTGAGCATTCTGACTTCTAGTTTCAAGTTGCCAAAAAACATCCAGAGGATTTAAGGTTTGTATGCCAAGCTCTTCATGTGAGCCATGGAGTTTAGGAGTACAGCTAGGGAGATTTACAGTTTTTTGATTTTCTTTGTTTCCTTTTTAGTTGATTGATGATTCTTAGGAGATAACGATCTGTTAGGGATGTGATTGGAATCCTCTTTGTACATATATTCCTGCTATTTACAACTCCCATATACGAGTGAAGAAATATTTTTCATTTCTCCGCGTGGTGTTAGAGTGGGATTAGGGCTTCTTGTTTCTCTGTCTTTTTTGGCCTTAATTACCGATATCCCTTCCGTTTCCAACCAAGAATAAGGAGCAACTCATTATAGGGCAGTCCCTTGGTCCATTGTTTATCTCCGACATCATCCACTGTCATTGTTCTTGTTAATCCTAGCCATTGTCCGCTATCACTGCAGCCTCCTCCGCTATAGCCTAGTCTCTGAGAAAAATCATGTCGTCGAGAAGGAGGGTTCCTTATCGTTAGAAATCATTTTGAGTCACACGGGAACCATTAACAACACATCACCCACCATCACCGGCCATAAACTAAATGGTCAAAACTACTTGCAATGGTCACAGTCAATCTTGATTTTTATCTTCGGGAAAGGCAGAGATGACTATCTCACTGGTGAAGCCATACAGCCGAAGAAAAAAGATCCAAAGTTTCGATAGTGGAAGATGGAGAACACCCTGGTTATGTCATGGCTCCTCAACTCCATGAATGAAATTGGAGAGAAATTTCTCCTTCATGAAATGGTTGTAGAAATTTAGAAGGTTGCGAAGGAGGCATACTCACACGTGGAGAAAATGTCCAAGTTGTTCGAGATTGAGTGTATTCTTCACGATCAAAGCCAAGGATATCTTATCGTCACACAATCCTACAACATCCTCAACCGACATTGGCAGTGTTTTATGCTTGCACCTTGTAAGTTTGGCATACATAGCACCTTTGATCAAACTTCTCAACATCTCTCCTCAAATGTGGCCAATAATATCGCTCTTGTAAGGATGCAAGAGTCTTGTCTCTTCCCAAATGACCAGCAAGACCTCCTCCATGCAAATCACTAATCAAATTTTCTCTCAAAGAAGTGTGAGGTTCATGAGATACCCTTCATGAATATGGAAGTCTTCCGCCTTTTCCTTAGACACTTTCTCCATATTCTGTGAATCAGTTTGCCTAGAGTTAAGTCAAATATCCAAGTGAAGCAATCAAGTGTCTCAAGCGGCTAAGTTAGATAGGCGATGGCCCAACTGTAAATTAGTTTTTAAGTTGGGGGGGTTAAATTGAAATTATCTAATTCTCAATTAGTTGTATTAGAATGTCTGCCCCTATTATAAATAGAGGGCAGGGGTGAGTCGTTTGATAAATGAAAATTTGTCTGTCAAGTACATCTATATTCTCTGAGAAGAAAGGCTAGATAATCGATAGCGCCTTATAATCTTGGGAGATAATTCAAGTGTGTGTGTACTCGACGAAGAATAGACTGTTGTACTGATCAATTTCAGAATAATCATTGAGTGTTCTCAGGTGTTTCAACGCTGGACATAGGGTCATTCATATTAAATGATCTAAACTAGGATAGAGATCTGTCTCTATTGTGTGGTTTGCATTTCTTTTATTGTTTTGTTCATTTGTTTTAATTTTGTTCTCGAGTTTTTTAATCCATGAGTGGGTAAAGTGGTGAGAGGCTTAATTTCCTTCTAAAGAAATCTAATCCAGTGAACCCTAGAGATAACAACTTGGTATCAGAGCCCGGTTTCTAAATCAAGAAAATCCAAGAAACCTCTATAGGAATATCCCAATCTCTGAAATGGCCTCTAATTTCTTTGCCTCTAGGTTTGATATAGAGAAGTTTGATGGTTTGAATGACTTTGGGTTATGGAGGTTGAAAATGCGGGCCTTGCTAGGAAATTCAGGACTGGAAGAGGCATTAGAAAGGGAGAAAAAGATGCCTGAAACTTACTCTATTGAAAAGAAGGCAGAACTATGTAAAAAGGTTTTCAATATATTAATACTAAGCCTAGGCGACAAGGTGCTGCAAGAAGTCTCGAAGATGAAGACTGCAACGGAGCTTGGGCTTAAGTTAGAGTCTCTATATGACTAAATCATTGTCAAATCGATTATATTTGAAAGCTAAATTTTTTACATTAAAATAAGTGAAGACAGAATCTGCAAGAACATATAGATGATTTTAACAAATTGTGTCTTGATCTTGAAAACATGGAAGTCAAGTACGATGATGAGGATAAAGCCTTAGTACTTCTACATTCCTTGCCTAAATCCTATGAGTCTTTCGTTGATATTCTGAAACATGGTAGGGACACCCTTACCTTAGATGATGTGATAGGAGCCTTAAACTCCAAAGAATTACAACAAAAGGTAGAAGGCAAGAATTCTGTTGGCGACGTTCTTGCTGTTAGATCAAGACCAGGTCTAGGCAGATCTAGGTCAAAGTCTAAAACCAGTAGGAAAACAATCAAGTGTTCCTACTGCCATGAAGAGGGACACATTAAATGTAACTATCCTAAGAAAAAGAAGGAATTTCAAGAAAAAGGAAATGTTGAAATCTCAACTTCCATATGTGAGTTCAATTATGACAGTGCATATGCACTGGTAATATCTAATACAACAGATAGGCATGCATGGGTATTAGATTCTGGTTGTTCCTTCCATATGATGCCACATAAGGATCTTAACAATGGTAAGGTGTTGTTAGGTAATAACCAAGAATGTAAAATTATGGGAATTGGAGATATCAAAATCAAAATGCATGATGGAACTATAAGAACATTATCTGATGTAAGATATGTTCCAAATTTAAAGAGAAACCTTATATCTCTTGGTGAGCTAGATAAGAATGGCTATTCCTATAGAGGAGTTGGTGGAGTCCTTAAGGTAACTAGAGGCTCTCTTATATGCATGAAGGCAGTCATTCAGAACGGCATATATGTGTTGCAAGCATCCACATTGTGTGGAGAGGCAACAGTAGGAGAAAACAAATGCTATGAACATACTAGGTTATGGCACTATAGGATGGCTCATATCAGTGAGCAAGGACTTAAGGAACTATCTAAGCAAGGGATTTTAGGTGCTGGAAGTGTTACAACTTTAGATAAAAGTGAATCATGTATTTTTGGAAAAGTTGTAAAAGTGAAATTTCCTAAGAAGGCTATTCATTCCACTAAGGCTCCTTTAGACTACATACATTCAGGTTTATGGGGGCCTACGCAGACCTTATCCCATGGTAGAGCTAGGTACTTTCTATCAATTATAGATGATTATTCTAGAATGGTTTGGGTTTATGTGTTAAAATCAAAAGATCATACTTTTGAGGTTTTTAAAACCTAAAAAACTATGATAGAGAATCAGAAAGATAGCAAAATCAAAATCATTAGAACCGATAATGGATTAGAATTTTGCAACAAAGAATTTACCCAGCTGTGCATGAAAGTAGTATTCTTAGACACCTATCAGCCCCAGGGAATCCAAAACAGAATGGTCTAACTGAACGGATGAATAGAACTTTACTAGAGAGAGTTAGATGCATGATATTTCATGCTAGGTTGCCAAAATTTTTGTGGGCAGAAGCAGTTTCCACTGCAGCCTATGTGATAAATAGGTCCCCATCAGCTGCCATAGGCTTTAAAACTCCCTATGAGATGTGGACTGCTCACAAGCCTAGTTTAGACCATTTGAGGGTGTTTGGATGTATAGCCTATGCTTATATTAAGCAAGGCAAATTAGATCCAAAGGCAAAAAGGTGCATGTTTATAGGATATCCGAATGGGGTTAAGGGGTATAAACTGTGGAGCCTGGATCCAGATATGCCTGAGACATTGGTTAGTAGAGATGTTATATTTGATGAAGGGTCTACTATTAGAGATTTTGAGGAAAATGATAGATCAGAATCAGCTGGAAAATCAAAGGCTGTTGACATAGAACTGCAATGAAAATCCTAAAAAGGACCTAGATGATTCCTATGATCAGGATTCAGGACAACAAGAGGAGAATGATGAATCCTCTAGTCCAGAAAATCTGTCTGATATCCAGAGATATAATGTAGCTAGGGATAGACAAAGGAGACTCTTTAGACCTCTTATGAGATATGGCTTCTCGGATTTGATATCATATGCACTATCAAGTGCAACTGTTGAAGCAGGTGAAGAACCGCTATCGTATGAAGAAGCAGTGCACTCTAAAGACTCTCAAAAATGTCTGGAAGCCATGAAATCTGAGATGGACTCCCTTATGAAAAACAAAGACATGGACTTTAGTAGATAAACCCTTAGGAAAGAGGGTGGTGGGCAGTAAGTGGTTATTCAAGATTAAGGAAGGTGCTAGAAAAGAAGATAAGCCTAGGTATAAGGCTAGGCTAGTGGCTAGGGGCTTCACTCTCAAGTGTCCGACATAGATTTTAATGAAGTATTCTCACCCGTTGTAAGGCATACTTCAATTAGGATCCTTCTAGCCATAACACCACACTTAGACTTAATCCTAGAACAAATGGATGTTACCACGTCCTTTCTACATGGAGACTTAGAGGAAAACATTCTAATGGAACAGCCTAAGGGGTTTGAGGTTAGGGGGAAAAGAGAGAAAGTGTGCTTGCCTAGGAAGTCTCTCTATGGTTTAAAACAATCCCCTAGGCAATGGTACAAGAAGTTCGACTCTTTTATGTTAGCCCAAGGTTTTAAGAGGGGTGCATGTGACACTTGTGTATATTTTAAGCATATGCCAAGCAATATATCTATATATCTATATATCTTCTCCTATATGTAGATGATATGCTGATTGCTAGTCAATCAATCATAAAAATCCAGAAGTTAAAGCTCAGATTAAGATCAGCCTTTGAAATTAAAGAATTAGGAGAAGCTAAGAAGATATTGGGCATAGAAATCGGGAGAAATAGACAGCAAAGGCAATTGTTATTATCTCAAAAGTTTTACCTAAGCAGGTTGATCAATAGGTTCAATATGAGTAATGCAAAGGAGGTCTCGGTTCCCTTTGCACAACACTTTAAGTTATCCCATAAGCAGTCTCCAAAAGATGAAATAAACATAAGAGAAATGAGTAAGATTCCATACTCTAATGCAGTTGGCAACCTCATGTACAACATGGTCTGTACAAGGCTGGATTTGGCTCATGCTATGAGTATTTCTAGCAGGTTCATGACCAATCCGGGTAAGCCCCACTGGAATGCTGTTACGTGGACATTTAGAGATATGTGAAAGGAACTCTAGACATGGCTTTGGTTTATGGTGGAGCTAATCTAGAAGAAAATCCTTACATCTTAGGATTCTTAGGTATTGATTTTGCAGCAGACATAGATAAATGAAGACCCTTAACCGGTTATGTCTTTCAGCTATGGAATTCTACCATAAGTTGGAAAACTAACCTGCAGCCCCTGGTGGCTCTTTTCACCACTGAGGTTGAGTATATTGCTGTTACGGAAGCAATTAAGGAGGGTCTTTGGTTAAAAAGGATTATTAGTGAACTCCTAGGAAAAAATGTCAAGATTAAGTTGATGTGTGATAGCCAAAGTGCTATTCATTTGGCTAAGAATCAATCCTACCATGAAAGAACCAAACATATTGATGTTAGGTATCATTAGGGAAATCCTTGAGAATGAGAAAATAAATCTAATTAAAGTTGCTGGAGAAAATAATGCAGCTGATGTTTTCACCAAAGTTGTTCCTATATCTAAATTACAACATTGTTTGGATATTCTTAATGTTTATTTGTTTAAGTGATCAGGTACTTGAAGCAGGTTCCAAGGAGATCATGATCAATGTTGGAGGATAGACTTTACTCAAGTCAAATGGTGGAGAACTGTGAATCAGTTTGCCTGGAGTTAAGTCAAATATCCAAGTGAAGCAGTCAAGTGTCTCAAGCAGCTAAGTTAGATAGGCGATGGCCCAACTGTAAATTAGTTTAAGTTAGGGGGGTTAAACCAGAATTATCTAATTCTCAAGGAATGTCCGCCCTTATTATAAATAGAGGGCAGGGGTGAGTCGTTTGATAGATGAAAATCTGGCTGTCGAGTACATCTGTATTCTTTGAGAGGAAAGGCTATATAATCGATAGCATTTTGTAATCTTGGGAGAGAATTCAAGTGTGTGTACTCGGCGAAGAAGGGACTGTTGTACTGATCAATTCCGGAATAATCAAAGACTGCTCTCGGCTGTTTCAAGGCTGGACGTAGGGTCATTCATATTGAATGATCCGAACCAGGATAAAGATCTGTCTCTATTATGTGGTTTGCATTTCTTTTACTGTTCTATTCATTTGTTTCTGTTGATTGTTTTAATTCTGTTCTTGAGTTTTTTAATCCATGAGTGAGTAAAGTGGTGAGAGGCTTAATTTCCTTCTAAAGAAATCTAATCCAGTGAACCCTAGGAATAACATATTCCATGAAAATCTTCATCGTCCACATACAATTCCTTCAATTGATCAAAAGCCACAATGTCATGGCTCATTATCACTAATAATTCCATAGTCACCAATAATTCTGCTCTCCTACTTAAAGCATTGGCAACCTTGTTTTGCATACCCGATTTATGAATGAGTTTGAAAGGGAATTTTTGAAGGAATGTAGACCACCTAGCATGCATATCACTGCTGCTTCATTTTTTGCTATTTAAATACCTCAATGCTTGATGATCTATATACAACACAAACTCACACTGAACTGAACTAGATAGTGCCCCCAATGCTTTAAAGCCCTCACAATGAATAGAATTCTTTGTCACATGTTGACCATTTGTGTCTTGAGTCACTAAGCTTTTCACTAAAGAATGCACTTGGCCTTTTTCCTTAAGAAAGAACAGCCCCAATTCCAACACCACTTGCATCACATTCAACTTCAAAGAGTTCATCAAAAATCTAGTATTGCCAGGACGAGTGTGGTACATAGCTTTTCTTTAATCAAGGCAAAGCTTTTCTCTGCCTCTTCATCCCAATGGAATTTCCCCTTTGTTGTTGTACTTTTTGTATATTAGTTTTAATGATGAAAAACATATATTGGTTTAATCCCTAAGTCATGTGTCAAGTGTATGGTTTTCAACATAAATCAATTTCAATATCAAGTATTATTTTGTGAGAATGAAAATCAAATGAATTTCAAGTATCGAGATTTCAAAGTCATATTTTTTCTAAGTCTAGAAAGTTAGCACCTTATAAGGAGACATATATGAAAATGTTTTCTTTTTAGAAAACTAACTCCCGGTAATTCAATAGCTAACATTCATTAGTGATAAAATGATTTTTAACGAATTTTTTAAGAAATAAAAAGTGTATATCTTGGAAGTGGTAAAATCGCAAAATCCTAAGTTCCTATTAAAACCCAAATTCTACTTTTTTATTCTTATGGATTTTGATTTTTTAGATATTTTTATTGAATCCAAATGGGAGGTATTTTCTTATTTACATTTATGTATTAAAGTAAATGGAAGGTAAAATATAAATTAAACAAAATGAGGACATTTACTTAAATTAAAGAAATGTAAATAAGTTGTGAAGTTTTGTATCAATTAAGTGTGCTTCTACATGTTATCAGTTGAGTTTTTAATTTTTCATAATGGATAGTCGACCATGTGGTTCTGTGCTGTCGACTATACTGGTTTGATTTGTCGACTATATTTCATTCTGTCGACTATTGTGTAAGGATAGTTGACTATGGCTTTTCTTCTGTCGACTATGTTTGTTCATGATTTTCAAAATTTTCCTTATAATTTTGTATCTATCGACTATATGTATGTGTCTGTCGACTATGGGTATTTTGTGTTAGAAGATAGTTGACTATGCTTTCTTGTCTGTCGACTATGTCTTAGTTTTACTTGAAAATATAGTCGACTATGCAATTTCTTCTATTGACTATCTCTTTTGCAGAAAGCTTACAACGGCTAGTTTTTCAAATCCCAACGGTCACAAACGGCTACATTTCTCTTCAATCTTTTGGGAAGCCTATATATATAAGTCAAGAAGGATCAAGAGACGGATAATGGACGGAAACGAGTTGATCTAGAGATTGTAAATCATTTTATTCGAGCTTACAGTGTTTATGCTTTCATTGTTATATTTTTCTCTCCAAGACTTCGTTGTTCTATTATTGTGAATTTATTGTTAAGCCTTGTTTTCATTGTGAGAGAACTTGTAACTAAGAGTGTTAACTCTTAGCTTCTCTCTTTCATTTGTATCGTTTTTATTTTCCTAGCTTATTATGCTAGAGGACTTGCTGTTTGAAGCAAGGGGTTGAAATTCCTAACTTGTGTAGCTAGAGGGCCCATTTGAGTGGGAGGTTTTGTAATTCCTAGTCTTGGACTAGAGGACCTACTTGGTTTAAGTAGAGGGTTTTAGTGGATGGTTTGAAAAATCCTTAGTGAGGAGCTGAGGTAGTGGATTAGGCTTGGGTTAAGCCGAACCATTATAAATCCTTGTGTTTTCTTGTGCTTGTGTTCTTTGATATATTTATCTTTCCAAGCATTTTATTATTTCTCACTCGGTTCACATATTTATCTTTGTTCATTTGTCATTTCTATGCTTTACGCTTTAAAACTCTAAAACCTCAATCTGTATTAAAAAGTTTTTTAAGTTCTATCAATTAAGTTTTTAAAATAACCAATTCACCCCCCCTCTTGGTGTGTGCCATAGCACTTCCCGGTCTAACACCCTTCTACTACAATTTTGGGTGTAGGCCACTCAATCATAAGTGTAACAATACTACTAAAATTTTGAATAAAACGCCAATAGAAAGTAGCTAAACCACGGAAACTCATTACCTCTGTCACGATTTTGGGTGTAGGCCACTCTTGGATAGCCTTTTGTCCTCACCAACATGGATCCCTCATGAGCACACCACATATCCCAAAAAAAGTAGCGTTGAAGTCAAAAAGTTCCATTTGTTAAGATTAACATAAAGCTTGCTTTCCTTTAGTGAGTTAGCACGTCTCACAAGTGCATGATGTGCTTCTCTTTGGAAGGACTATAATCAAGATATCATCAAAATAAACCACAACAAATTTTCCAATAAACGATTGGAGTAGTTGATGCATATGTTGCATGAAAGTGCTAGGAGTATTTATTAATCTGAAAGGCAAATGAGAGTGGCTTACAAATTTTCTTCCATGTCATCTTCGCACGTTTTAACATGGTTCAATCCAATTTGTAACCATTTGCTCAAAATTTTGGCTCAAAGTGGCTTACCCAAGTTATTCGTCATGTCTCGGGCAACCTTTTCCGCAATCTTCTGAGCTCAATTATTTCCTATTCTACATTCAATTGTGAAATCCATAAGTATCGTCATGTTTTCGGTTATGCCTACTTCGGCACCCACCTTTCAGTACGTTTCAACCCGAGGTCGTTTGAATTTTATTCGCGTTCAAAGTAGGCTATTCGACTAACCTTTTATGCATTTAAACTAACTCTGGGCTCGAACAACTTTTAATCTACTCACCAATTTCCAACAAACTTGAGTCCCATGAGTTTGTTGTAACCCCCCTCCCTGATGCCCAATAGTGGGCTCGACCAAATTGATTTGACTTGGTTGAATTTGCGCTCAAAGTCAACTCCTTAATTTAGTGCTTATTTGAGCAATTTTTTGAGAATTACAGGCCTATTTCTTTATAAAATCACCTTGGATCCTCTTAAATTCTCCTTGAGTCTCGATAATTTCCCCAATTGTCGCCAAACCCCCCCTTTTCAGGTTTAATTTCAAATAAATATTAATATCCAAAATTTTCTAAAATTTTTGGATATTACACACCCCCTAAGTGGTATTTGCCTATCTTATTTGGAGATGGAATGAGATTGATCTAGAAATTAACCAAGCCTCGCCCTAGTCTAGGGAAAATTTTGAGAACTTTGACGTAGCTAACAATGGCTGGGAAGGGCAATTGCCTAATCCCTCCAAGATGCAGCCCAAAGCAGAGAAGAGACATTCCTTTCCCACAAGGGTCTATTTTCGCTTCTCCTAGGTCCATTTTCACTTTTCATGCATGTGGAAGTGAATCTTGTGGTTCTAGGTTTGTATCTCATGTCAAACAAAAATAGAAAATCAGTTCATCACCTTTTTCTCACTGTCCAATGTCCAAAAGGAGTAAGTTTTAGTTTATTCTAGTTTTGGTGTATGGTAGTTGATCCCCGCATCAACACTACACTGGAGAACAAGGCCACTCACTGCAATGTCAGAAGCATTTGTATACTGTGAGAAGTTAGAAGTAAAACTCCAACCTGAAAAGCCAGCTTAACAGGTGGAGGGATCCTCCTGCTTATATATAGCCCAAGTCTCCCTTGCTGAGGCGATGTGGGATTCTCACACTCCCCCTCACGCCGAAACTTCTCCAGTAATTGATACATGCCTAGGTGATCGGGCAAGGTACTGGTCCATGACCATGACTGATGGTAGTCCCTCAGCCAAGGGTTGGCTCTGATACCATATTAGAAGTTAAAGGTAGAACTCCAACCTGAAGAGCCAGTGCTTAACAGGTGGAGGCATAGTTATTAAAGGCGCGCCTAGGCGCAGCGCCTAGGCGCAAGGCGCCTTAAGGCGCCAGTTTGGCGCCTCGCCTGGGCTGAGGCGAGGCGGTTTCTGCAAGGCACGCGCCTTGTAAGGTGAGGCGCTGAGGCGCGCCTAGGCGCGCCTCATGAAAATTGCGCCTGCATCCTGCCTGCATCACTTTTTTCTTTCCTCTCCAGCATCCCCTCTTCTCAGTTTCAGCATGTATAAATGTGGACATTTACTTTAATACATAAATGTAAATAAGAAAGTACCCCCCATTTGGATTCAATAAAAATATCTAAAAAATCAAAATCCATAACAATAAGAAAATAGAATTTTGATTTTAGTACAAATTCAGGATTTAGCGATTTTACCACCCCCAAAATACATACCTACTATTTCTTGAAAAATTCATTAAAAATCATTTTAACAACAATGAATATTAACTATCAAAATACCGGGAGTTAGTTTTTCAAAATGAAAACATTTTCTTATATGTCTCCTTATAATGCCCTAATCTTCCAGACTTAGAAAAAATGCGCTAATCTTCCAGACCTAGAAAAATAGCATTTTTCAAAATGAAAGCATTTTCTTGATTGTGGACTTGTAGTGTTTATTGATTGTGGAGAATACTAAAGCTATTCCAAAATGTCCTCCATCAATAAAACAAGAGATTGGAGAGTACATGCAAAAGAAGAAAAATAACAGGGAATCAGGGATGAGCAAAATATGGCACCATAAGATGATGATTTTCAATTTGGTGAAGGGTATGATGATGATGATGATTAAAACTTCTTTATTGATTGTGGACTTGTAGTGTTTATATGTTTGTTTAGAACTTTGCACGATGGTTGGTACTTGTTTGAGTTTGAGACTTTAAGTTTGAACTTTGATGATGTTTCTAGTTTAGAAATTGTATGATGAATGAATTAACTTTGATGTTGTTAGTTTAGAATTTGAAGATAATGAAACATTAATGATATGCATGTGTTATTATTGATAATTTGATAGTTTTTTATGATTTTACAAGATTTTTAGTTTTTTTTCTAAAAGGTGCGCCTCGCTTCGCAAAGGCGCGCCTTGCCTTGCCTCGTGCGCCTCGCGCCTCAGGCTCCAGGACCCTTTGCGCCTCGCTGCGCCTCGCGCCTTTCAGAACTATGGGTGGAGGGATTCTCCTCCTTATATATAGCCCAAGTCTCCCTTGCTAAGGCGATGTGGGATTCTCACATATACTACCATCCTTTCTATATGTGATGGCACATTTGGCATAAGAGAAAAACATTTCTAAGGGTTAGTAGTTGATTTCATAACTTGGGGAGAAATAGGGGAGATTTCAAAGGTATAGTAACCGAATTCATAATTTGAAGAGAGCAGAGAACCATTCTTGTTTCCTTGTTTTTGTTGTTAATACAGGAGTTTTCATTTTGTCTACACTCTTAAAAAGAAGTTCCTAGATCAGTTACTTCCATGTGTACATATATTTGCTCCCAGACTTATATTCTTAATTATAAAAAAACAAAGTGTTAAAACCAACAAATTCTGCCTTGAACTTAACTTTAAAACAATGACCCCATACCCCTGCCATACAAACAAACAATTAAACCTTCTATCCAAGATGCTGAGCATGGCAACCAAACACCAGCTATAAGGAACTCGTTTTCTTTTTCCCACTCTTCCTTTGTCTTGCTCTTACAAATGGCTTCCCTCCAAAAAAAGCTCTACAAACATGTGTGATAAAGGGCATAGAAGCACATATTTTAAAAAATATTACTGCAGGCATAAATATAGGAATTAGCTTTATTCACTTCTTTTATACACTTCCTAGTTAATCTAAGATTATATTTCCTAGGTGTAAATAAGAAATATTAGAAATGGCTTTGCTGTTGTTTCTATCTGGCCATTCAATATCTCCACAAATCTCCACTGTTCCACATCAAATTGGTGTCAAAGCATTCTTTTGTGGTTGTCCCGCACCAAATTTGGTATCAGCAAAATTCAATTCCAAATTTCCTTCGGCGTCCACTAATTTTTTCTTTCATCCACTGAAGCAACACATCAGCTGTTATAGCAAAAATCAATCTGCAACAAACAGATGTCTTCAGCAACAGCGCCCTTCAACGAGCTGCTCACAACAATACACAGCAACCGTAAGAAGAACACAGTGCATTACTAACACTAGGAAGTCCAATAGAATCCATTGGAACAAGGTGCAACAACCATCTTAGGCATGGAGTCAAACCTGTCTGCATCCAAGTCCCAACAATGGTGCCAAATACTACAAATGCTTTGGGACATAAGCTATAACAACTAGTTTTTTCAGGTACTCTTTCACCTAATGTGACACCACAGTGTTCTACATGTAGTCATGTTGGTTAATTGGCTGGAAATTGTGCATTCTTGCTTCCTAATATATGGAACAAAAGAAGAGTGACTCAGGAAGAACCCCCCAAAAAAACAAGCTTATTAATGAATTGGGTGACTTAAAAAGAGACTGCTCAAGAAATCAAAGGAAAGGAAATTCGGATTAGTATCTGTGAAGAGCCTGAACATGACGTACCAAAGCCAAAGAACCTTGCATGAGGAATTCTCAAAACCTTTTGGTCCTCTGCCAATTCTTGAAGCTTCCGTTGATACTGTTTCACATGAGATCCTTCCTACCCTGCCTCCTCACAAGATGACGCTCTATGAACAAGACATTTGGTTTATTGGGCGCATCTCCCAGATAGAGCAATGCTGATCCGCAAAACTCAAGGATGAGTTTTTCTCCCACTGGGGGAGGATGATAGGGATGAAGATAGGGATATTTTGAAAAAGTTTCCTATTTTGATTTTTAGAGATTAGATCTCTATTAGGTTTTATATTGTTTTATTTCCACTTTTATTAGATAATTATAGTTATGATAGGATTTGGATTGGAATCATAGTGGGAATTAGATTCCTAATAATGTTAGGATTAGATTTCGCTTATAAATAAGGCACCTGATTTTTTTTTTTTTTATTAAACTTGTGATTATTGATAGAACTGGTACTGATTTCCTCTCTCTCTCTCTCGTTACTTCTTCACAAGCTTCTTCATCATCAATATCTCTACAAATCTCTACTGTTCCACATCAAATTGGTATCAGAGCGTTCTTTGGGGTTGTCCTGCATCTCATGTTTCCTTGGAAATTTTTTGACCAGTGGCTTTCTTTGTTGAGGTTGTGATTGCCTCATTTGGATACCAGGGACAATTTGAAGAAGAAGGGTCTTGGTTATTGATGCTATCTGTGCGAGAGGAATGGGGAGTCAAATGATAATTTACTTTTACATTGTATTGTTATTAGTGATATATATGAATATGACATATGGTCTTCTCCTTTTCGTGTTAAGTGGCTGGAGTAGGTCTTGCAATAGTAAGAGGTTCCGTGGTACTGATGGCTGATTCCTTTTTCTGCCTGGCATATTTGACTTCCAAGGGGTTAGAGAGTTGGCCTCTTGATTCCCAGATTTTTTGTTTTCTGAATACTGGATCCTCTCCAGAGCATTTTTCTTCTTTTAGTTGATGAGCTTTTGCGAAATGTTATTCTGGTTTTCTATTTTCTATTGTTTCAACTTGTATTGGTTCACCCTCCTTCCCCCCCCCCCCCCCCCCCCCTTCCTCTCATGATTTTCTTGATTGCCTTTATCTATCAGAAAAAAGTTAATAGAAAATTCATAATTAGGAATCCTTCAAATAGAACCTCATGCAGACACAAACATTTAGTCACTTTACAAATAGACAGACCAACAAATTGAACATAAAATGGGAACACAATAGGCTAATTAATGAAATGAAAATCAGGGAAGAGTCATGAGTATACAATAAGGTACTATTTTCTCATCATCAGAACAAAATGGAATTACAACAAGTTGGAGTAAGAATCAGAAAAGAGAATACCTGATAAATTTGACGAATCTTTCAAATTCACAGGTATATATGTCAACTGCTTCCAACAAAACCGCTATTTGATGTTGCTGTCTGCTCAACATACAAGTGCCAAATGATATTAAAAGGTGAGAAAAACAACCACATGCGCAACACCTAAGCACTATTTGATGAAATAAGTAACACTGTTCACCTTCCACAAAAAATAATTATTATAATTTTAACAAAATCTGTTGAAGTGAATAGAGTGCAAGATGGCTCACGGTTTTCCAGCTTCAAGTCGCCCCAACAAAAGAGAAAGGAAAACTCTGATTTTAAGAACCATTGTTGTAAGACTGTACAAAGGAGGTCCATAGCGTTGTCGTTGCTCTTCCATGGGCCTAGTAATAGCTTGTTTTCAGTACAAAGTTGCTATATGTTGAACAAAAGGTCGGTGAAAATTCATCCAACAAATGCTTGGATCAGCTAAAGAAAAAGCCAAAACCAAGTTTGAGATTTTGTGAGCACAGTACATTGATTCAGAACCCAGAATTATCCAAGGAATGACAGCACTAGGGTTCATTGGCAGGTTAAAGGTGTGTAGGTGGAACTAGTGTACCACAGCTTCTCATTGTCCATGTATTATAAACTATCATTTAAATATAAGCAGTTTGAATAAAACGATCTATTTTTTGCATATTTGTTCAAACCAGTTAAACTGCAGTGGGGATGAACAGACAAATCATTGAACTAAGTTCAATTCTGATAATATGACTAATATTACTACCCTAAAATTAGAAAGAAGATACCCTTCATCATCATTAATTTGTCGAATGAAATCCAGTAGAACCTGCACCAAGTAAAAGCATAAAAAATTAACCATTGGTCATACAACATACAAATAAGTCCTAGTCCCCTTCTAAAGTGCATCACAACTTATTATTTCTTTTTCCACTTAAAATTTCAGTAACAGTTTAGCAGATTCATTTGAAGGAACCTCCATCATGGAGGATAAAATATCTGAAGGCCTCTATAGCATAGCTACATAACTATAATAAATAGGGAACTCTACTTCTGGAGTATCAATTACCACTAAAGAACAACACTTTTTTGTGGTACTCCCACCAAAATTGGTGTTAAGAATTTTCAAAGACAGAAACAACCACGAACATCATTAATTGAATGACCCAATAAGCCAAATCATGCATACCTGTGGTACTCCCACCAAATACTTCACAAGTGTCTTATATACACCTGTAGCAGAACCAAGCTCAGCTAACTGTCTCCTCCTGGATGAGTGACATCTCATAAGCAGTTGCTAAACAGGTTTGTTCCAAACCTATACTTGACAAGGAAAGTAAAACCGATAAACTTTACCTCTCCATTTGTTGTTTCCATAGCAGAGCATATCGGTCTTGTATACTTCCACCTGAACTAACTAGTGCATCAACTTCAGCTTGTTTATTCCTCTCCGAACGCTCTCTTTGTTGTCTAATCAATGTCCCTCGAAAATCTTGCGGCATGTAAGTCATTACTGCGAGCACATTCAGAATCTAATAATTGAATAAGAAATATCTAGGCATAGCCTGAGAAAGTCAACCCACAACACAATCATGTGTATCGGTAAAACATATTGGTAACATTGGCTTCTCCATCCTCCTCGTGTAAACGTCTATAAGGCAATTGTATCCTCCTATCTCTGTCCAAGAGTTTCTTGTCACAAAACAGAGACTGAATTATGGCCCAATTTTGCTGCGGACCTTAGTTGCTATTAACTGTTTTTCTCTATTGCTTTTAATTGTAATTTCCCTTTTCCAGCTGGTAGTTAGTTAGATAGTACAACCAGGTGTAAAGGTGGCTAGAATAGGACAAAATAGTTTGTTATAGGAGAGATGATCTGCTGTGGCAACACCCTAGAGCAAACTATATAAGCTTTGGGCTACTCCTGTAAGAGTTATCGAAAATCCAATCAAGAATCTGAAGTTGATTCTTAGCCAGGGTTCCTCATGCCACGAATGGAAATACCCGTGTTTGAGCGAACTAATCCCAGATAGTGGATTAGGAAGTGTGAGTGATTGTTCAAATGGTATAATGTACCTGAGGAGAGAAGGGTAGCTTTGGTTGTTGCCTACTTTAATTGTCAAAATGTAAGAAAACGGAGGAATGATTCAGAGAGAAATAGGGAGAGAGAACTGATATTGAATTAATTCCTCAATCAAATACAGAAAAGAAAGACTATGCTGATATATATATACAATCAGCCAGCCTTTGATAAAAGCTTGACGTTTTAACTTACAACAGCCAGCTAATGGAAAGTTCTAACAGAAAGCTAAACCATAGAGAAAGATAACAAACTCTAGTTATTCATGTCACTGTCAAGAAAGATGAAAAAAATGCTTCTCTTCAATCTTATTTCCCTTAGACGGGTAGGACAAAATATATACAAAACTCCTTTCCTAAATCAGGAGGTTCCTAATAAGAAAGATTACAAGAATGGATGGGAAAGCAATCCTAAAATACAACAGCTAAAAGATACAGCCAATAATAGGAAATATACAGCAGATTTCTAAATCAAAAATACTATCTTTATTTTAGGAAACATATCACAAACATATCAATCAATCACTGATTTGCTCTTGACCGAGAATAGGAACTGTATTTGGTCCTTTATTGCTGACACTCCCCCTCAAGATTGGGAGTGGATATCATGCATCCCAATCTTGCTTACCATTCTGTGAAACATAGCAGCCGGAAGTCCCTTAGTTAGTACATCCGCTAGTTGCTCATTTGAAGAAACATAAGGAGTACAAATCAAACCATCATCCAATTTTTCCTTTATAAAATGTCTATCCACTTCAACATGCTTTGTTCTATCATGTTGAACCGGATTGTGGGCAATGCTAATTGCTGATTTATTATCACAAAACAGCTTCATGGGTGCTGTCCATTGAATCTTAAGATCATCCAACAATATCTTTAGCCATAGAAGTTCACACATCCCTAGGGCCATGGATCTAAATTCAACTTCTGCACTTGATCGAGCAACCACATTTTGTTTCTTGCTTCGCCATGTTACCAAATTACCTCCTAGAAAAGTACAATAACCCGACGTTGACCTCCTATCGACCATGGATCCTGCATAGTCAACATCCGTGTAAGTCTCAAGAGTTATGGTTTCTCCTTTCTTGAATAAAATACCTTTCCCAGGTGTCCCCTTCAAGTAGTGTAGGATCCTATAAACTGCCTTTAGATGTGTCTCCTTTAGATTGTGCATAAATTGGCTAACTACTCCAACCGCATAAGCTATGTCTGGTCGAGTATGAGCCAGATAAATTAATTTTCCAACCAGCCTTTGGTAAGACCCTTTGTCAACCGTATCATCTTCCAAGGCTTCTGCTAGCTTGTGATTTGGTTCAATAGGAGTTTCTGCTGCCTTGCAGAAAAGCAACCCAGTGTCTTTGAGAAGGTCTACTATATACTTCTGCTGTGAGATGAAGATTCCCTCTTTTGAATGAGCTACTTTGATTCCCAAAAAATATTTCAACCTCCCTAATTCTTTGATTTCAAACTCTCTTACCAAACACTCCGTTAGCTTACATATTCCTTCCTCATCATTTCCAGTGACAACAATGTCATCAACGTACACAATAAGAATTGTCACTCCCCCTACAGCTGAGTGTTTAATGAATAGGGTATGATCCCCTTGGCTTTACTTATAGCCCAAACTAAGCATCACACTTGTGAACCGGCCAAACCAGGCCCTTGGGGACTGTTTTAGTCCGTACAAGGCCTTCCTTAGTTTGCAAACTACCTTCTCTTGTGTTGTTGGACCATATCTCGACGGTATCTCCATGTACACTTCTTCCTCTAGATCCCCATGCAAAAATGCATTCTTCACATTGAATTGTTGTAATGGCCAACCTAGGTTAGCAGCCAAAGATAAAAGGACTCTAACAGTGTTTAGCTTTGCAACTGGTGCAAAGGTATCAAGATAGTCTACCCCATACACTTAAGTATATCCCTTAGCCACCAGCTGTGCCTTATACCTATACAACGACCCATCAGATTTATATTTCATTGTGTGCACCCACTTACAGCCCACTGGATGCTTCCATTTAGGTAATTGCACAAGTTCCCATGTTTGGTTCTTTTCTAGGGTTGCCATCTCAGCCTCCATGGCATCCTTCCAATTCTTATCCCTTATTGCTTCAGAAAAGGTCTTGGGTATAGGAATTGTATGGAGATTGGTAAGGAAGGCTTTGTGGGTGGATGACAACTTAGAAAAAGATAAAAATAGATGCGGGGGATGTTTAGTGTAGTTTCGGGTTCCCTTCCTAAGAGAAATAGGCCAATCAAGGTCACTCTTTGAAGTATCAAGAGAGAGTTCAGTAGATTTAGCAGGGCTATCAGCAGGTATTATAGGATTAGGAAGAGAATTACCTGGTGATTGGTCAGAAGGATTGGTTAAATTGTCAGTGTTGTCTGTGGTAAGACCTAGGCTAGCCGTGGATGATGAAGCTTGCATAGGAGTAGGTTCTGGTCTTGTCCTTCTTGAATATACCTACAGTGGTCTAGGAGTCTCTAGATTAGGCTCCTCAGATGTCATACCTAATGGATCCTCTGGAATAGACACTGACATAGGGAAGGATAATAGGTCAGGACCAAAAGAAATGGGAGAATGGTCCTGGTTAGAGAATGATAGGTTTTGTTCCTGAGCATTCGAGTATCCAAAGTAGGACTCATTTTCTAAAAAAGTTACATCTGCTGACACTAAGAGTTTCTTTGAAGGAGGATGATAGCACCGGTATCCCTTTTGAGTAGGAGAATATCCAATGAACACACATTTTTGTGCACGAGAGTCTAATTTTCCTCGGTTGACTGTAGGAATATGAACGTAGGCCACACACCCGAATACCTTGGGGTTCCAACAACTGGTTACATGAAAATCAGGAAAGTGTTTAGTTAACAGTTGGATTGGACTTTGAGACCCAAGAGTTTTTTAGGGCAGTCTATTGACAATGAAGGTGGCTGTTAGAGCTGCCTCTCCCCAATAGTGTTTAGGGACATTATGATGAATCAAGATAGCTCGAATAATAGTTAGAAGGTGGCCATTCTTCCTTTCGGCCACACCATTCTATTGAGGAGTGTAGGGGCAAGACGACTCATGTATAATACCATTCTGTTGGAAGAAAACAGATAGAGATTGGTTGAAAAAATCCCTAGCATTATCTGACCTAAATCGTTTTATTCCAACTCCAAATTGATTTTTAACCATGTTGTAGAAAACAGGAAACACGTTACTGACTTTAGCCTTTGTTTTCAACAGATATAACCACACTGTTCTTGTACAATCGTCTATAAAGATAACAAACCACCTTGCCCTAGAAATGTTGGGAACACTTGATGGACCCCAAATATCACTGTGTATTAAAGTAAAAGGAGACTCGATTCTTTTATTAGATAGAGGAAATGACACTCTTTTATGTTTTGCAAACTCACACACAGCATAATGTAAACTTCTAATGTCTAAGAGTTAGAAAAGATGGATGACCAAGTTGATAATGATGTAACCAAACTAGATCTTGGTTGGACTGAGCTAAGTATGACATAAGAGAAGTACCCTCCTTATTGTCTTGTCCACTCGGTTTTGCAAGATAGTAAAGTCCAGCCCTTGCCTTAGCAAGTCCAATCATCCTCTTCTTGCCCAGTTCCTACAACTCACAGACATTTGAATGAAAAATAACACTACAATTAGTGTCCTCAATAAGTTTTTGGATGGATATGAGACTTGTAAATAGTTTAGGAACATGTAGGACATTTTTAAGAGTGAAATGTTCATTGAGAAGAACATCTCTTAGGCCAGCAACAGTGGTCAGGGAGCCATCTGCCATCATGATTTTTTTGGAGCTAGGACAGGGGTTATAAGTAATGAAAACATGAGGAAAAGGAGTCATATGATCTGAAGCTCCAGAATCTAGGACCCAAGAATTGTAGTGTGCAATTTCTAAAGCGTGTAGGGAAAAAGAAGGGGAAGAAGTACTTGTAAGGGCAAGAGAGCAGGTACTTTTCTCAGCCTTTTTGTCAAGGGATCCCAAAAAATTCCTCAGCCTTTCGATCTCAGCTTTATTGAGCTCAAAACCATCTCCTTAATTTGGATCCTTAGGTTCAGGTTGTTGTTGGCAGTTAGCTATATACACCTGCCCTTGTCCTGGATTTCGTACTGCTCCTCCTTTTAGTGGTGGCCTGCCATGAAGCTTCCAACACCTCTCTACGGTGTGCCTAGGCTTCTTGCAGTGGGTACACCATAGAGTGTCTCTGTCCACTGCTTTCTTTTCTTCTTTATACCCTTTATTAGATTTCAAGGATACTAGAGCAGAATTTTCCATCGGAGGAGGTTCCAACATGACACCCCTTCTTCCTTCTTCTGCCCTTATTAAAGAAATTACTTCATTCAATGAAGGTAAATCTTCTTTACCTAAGATTTGTAACCTTACCGCGTTGAACTCTATGTTGAGACCGGCTAGAAAGTCATACGTCCTTTCTTTTTCAACAATTTTTTTGTGTAGTGCTGCATCCTCGCTGCATTTCATTTGCAAGCACTGGTAATGGTCTAGTTCTTGCCAAAGGGTTTGCAACAAGTTTGCATACTCTGTAATGGTCTTTGTACCTTGTTTGGTTGCGGCCACCTTTGTTCGTATCTCATAGATTTGAGCCGCATCTTTGACCTTTGAATAAGTCATCTTTATGGCGTCCCAAATATCTTTGGCTGTTGTCAAGAACATAACAGTGTCGCTGATCTCTGGAATCATGGAATTCCAGAGCCAAGACATTACCAAAGAATTTTCTTCATCCCATGCTCCAAACGCCGGATCATCCTCCTTTGGGCCAGTTCCCAGCAAGTGACTAAGCTTTCCTTTTCCTTTGAGGAAAGTTCGAATTAACTGTGATCACTTTAGATAGTTCTTACCATTCAATCGGCAAGCAACTTGAAGATTCTGTAGTTCCCCTCCGGAGCCACCATTTTGAGTTCTAGCCGTCGGAGTTTCCAAAGTATGGCTGGAATCTGCTGAATCGGGAGTAGAATTTTGGATGGTAGACATCGTAGACTAAGCCTCTAAGTGAGAAACGAGTAGAGAGAAGACTGAAAGAGATAGGTAAAAAAAAACGTCCCAAGGAATCTGTAAGGAAAGAAACCTAGGGCTCTGATACCATGTCAAGAAAGATGAAAAAAATGCTTCTCTTCAATCTTATTTCCCTTAGACGGGTAGGACAAAATATATACAAAACTCCTTTCCTAAATCAGGAGGTTCCTAATAAGAAAGATTGTAAGAATGGATGGGAAAGCATTCCTAAAATACAACAGCTAAAAGATACAGCCAATAATAGGAAATATACAGCAGATTTCTAAATCAAAAATACTATCTTTATTTTAGGAAACATATCACAAATATATCAATCAATCACTGATTTGCTCTTGACCGAGAATAGGAACTGGATTTGGTCCTTTATTGCTGACAATCACGTTATCTCCAACATTCCCCCTCAAAACAAACTTCCTGTTGACCAATGATTGTTCTTCATCTGGCTTAGACTGAGTCGCTTGAGCAGGAGACATCCGTAGACCCATATTAGTACATAGGAACTGAAATCTGTTCTTAGGAAGACACTTAGTAAAAACATCAGCCAACTGATTAGATGTAGGAACATATCTAATCTCCACTTTTCTCTTCTCAACCTTTTCTCAAATGAAATGAAGGTCAATCTCAAAGTGTTTTGTACGAGAATGAAAAATCGGGTTTTCTGCAATGCTCTTCACCACCATGTTATCACTCCAAATAATTGGCGTATGTTGAGATTTAAGACCCAATTCAGAAAAAAAAAAAGAAACCAACCACATAATTTATGTGACACCTTGAGCAATAGCTCTATACTAAGCCTCTCCAACTGACCGAGCTACAACAGTCTGTTTTCTTGAACTCCACACCACTAAATTGTTGACAAGAAAAACAAAGACACCATTGGTTGATTTCCTAGTAACTCTACAACCTACATGATCCGCATCACAGTAGACTATAAGTGGTAGATCAGAAGGAACTGGAGAGAAGAATAAACCATGACCAACAGAACCTCTGAGGTAGTGCAATAAATGTTTGCAAGCCACCCACTGTTGCTGTGTCGGAGCGGAAAGAAACTGGCTAAGCTTGTTAACAGCAAAGGAAATGTAAGTCAAATATTGTAAAGAACCCATGATTGTTCGATACAATGAAGGATTAGAAAATAGTTCACCCTCAGATGTTAATGCACTAGTGGAAGTCATAGGAGTGTCACAAGGTTTACATCCGAGCATAGACGCCTTTCTAAGCAAATCAACTGTATATTTAGATTGAGAAAGAAATATTCCAGTGGAACTTCGAAACACCTCAAACCCAAGGAAATAATGAACCGACCCTAAAGTCTTGAGAGCAAAGTGAGTGTCCAAATCACAAATGAATGTTTGAAGAGCCAATTGGTTAGAGCTTGTAATCAAAATATCATCTACATACACCAAAACATACACAACAAACTGATCAGTCCGCTTGATGAACAAAGAAGCATCAGAAATGGCTCTAACAAAACTCCAAGAATGGAGAGCTGATCTCAACTTGGTATACCAAGCTCAAGGTGCTTGTTTAAGGCCGTAGAGCGACTTTCTAAGTTGACAGACATGAGTGGGAAATCGATCATCAACAAAACCCTCCGGCTGGACCATAAACACATCCTCATGATGATCTCCATTTAGGAAAGCATTATTCACATCCACTTGTTGAATATCCCAGCCATAAGTCACTGCTAGAGTAAACAAAACTCGGATTGTAGGAGCCTTAACAACTGGACCGAATGTCTCCTCAAAATCAATATCGGGTGTTTAATGAAACCCTTTGGCTACAAGCCTAGCCTTATGTTTAAGTATTGTACCATCAGATTTATACTTCACTTTAAACACCCATTTGCAACCAATCAGATTCATATCAGTAGAAAATGGAACCAAATCCCATGTATGATTGCGTTGCAAAGCTGGAAATTCATCAGTCATAGCCTGAACCCACTGGGAATCTAACAAGGCCTCACTAACTGAAGTAGGTTCTAGGGAACTAATAAGAACATGAGGAGAAGGTTGAGAAGAAACAAGGAGTTTGGTCTTGGACCGAGTTTGCATAGGATGGGTAGAGGGAGCTGATGCAGGTATAGGGTTAGGAATCCAGGATTGAGATCTAGTGGCCACAAGGCTGGATGGAGATTCAGTGGCTAAGGTACGACAACCATTTGTATTCATAGGAGAAGAATTCACAGGCTGAGTTCCGCTAGAGGATTTAGACAACGGAAGAGATTGAAACACAATGGTGGAAAGTCCACCAGAGGTAGAAGATGATGAAGAAGCCAATACAGGTGAAGGAAACAACTTGATATAAGGAAACTCAACTGGATTGAATTCTACATGACAAGAAATGTAGATTCTTCCAGAAGGATGCAATGCAAACATTTATAACCGGCTTGACCATAGCTATACCCAATGAAAACACACTTGGTAGAGTGAAAATCAAACTTGTGTTTATGATAAGGTCGAAGATAAGGAAAACATGTACAGCCAAAATGCTGTAACTTAAGATAATTCGGCTGCTTGTGAAAAAGAGCTTCAAATGGAGAACATAATTTGAGAGGAGAAGAAGGTAGAAGGTTAATAGTGTGCACAACAGTGTTGAAAGCATCAACCCAAAACTTAAGAGGCATATTGGCATGAGACAATAGAGTAAGCCTCATTTTAGCAATATGCCTATGTTTGCGTTCAGCCACTCCATTTTGCTGATGAGTATAGGGATATGTGAACCGAGGTTGAATACCATGATGACGAAGATAAGGAATAAAAGCTTTAAATTCGCCACCATTATCAGTTTGTAGGGCCTTAAGTTTGGTCGAAAATTGAGTTTCAACAAGCTTGTGAAAGGTTTTAAAAACACACAAGGCATCGGATTTAAGTTTCAGAGGGTATAGCCAGGTGTACCGTGTATATGCATCTACAAAAACAATATAATATTGATAACCTTCAACAGAAATAGTAGGTGAAGGTCCCTAGAGGTTAGAGTAGATTAATTCGAAAGGTTGTTTTGGTGTTATAGAGCAATCAACGAATGGTAATTGATGTAGTTTCCCAACCTTGCAAGAATCACAAAAGGAGAGAGTAGAACTAGAGCAGGGAATATGAATTTTATTCAATACCATTTTCAGAATATGAAAAGAGGGATGGCCTAATTTGGCATGCCATTTATTACACAATGTGCTGTTAAAAGCTACATTTACATGCATAGGCAGTTCAAGAAAAAATGAATCTGGCCTATTACATTTATTTGCTAAAAGAAAAGTTCTACTAGAACAAAAGGAATGAAGAGTTGATTCAAGAGGCTGGGCAGAAGTGCTGTTAGCATGACCAAATGTTGAATGCAGCCGATAAAGCCCATCCTTAAGAAATCCTCTGAGAAGAACCAGCCCGGAATTCTTGTCCTTGATCAAACAAGAAGAGGAGTTAAATTTAGCCACAAGATCATGATCTCTAGTGAGTTGAGAAACACTAATTAAATTCTTACTCATATTAGGCACATGTAAAACATTGGATAGAGAAATGGTAGAAGCTGGTTGAGTATGGGTATTCAACTATCCAAGACCAACCTGAGAGATAGGAAGTTTCTTACCATTACCAACGAAGACTTTGTCATTGCCATTGTATGGAGCATGTAAAGAAAGGTTGTTGAGGTTTGATGTAACATGATTAGTTGCCTCGGAATCAACAAACCATGAAGAATCTGGTAAAACAGAAGGCTGAGAGCTGTCAAAATTCTATGGCTGAGAAAAATGGCCAATTGTTCCATACGCAGAACCTACATCACTAATGTAGGGCTCGTTAGATTCACAGTGAGAGGCTATATAGGCTCTTGGGTCAAAAGAAGAACTCGAGTTACCTCTCCCATAGGCCTGACCAGGATTTTGACTTGATTGAAAAGAAGTGCCTCTTTGAAAATTACGATCAAATCTATGATAACACTATTCCACAACATGTCCTGGCTTTCCACAAAGCTGACAATACACACGTTTATTAGACTAACGACCTCCACCTCTTCCTCCACGATTATAACCACCTCTATTTTGTATGTAACCTACGCCATGATTCACTGAACCACCAGTACCTCTCGCCTTGCTATCACTAAAGTTTACATTCAGTGTCGATGGTAAAAACAACTCAACATTAACAGATGTATGAGCAGAATTCTTGACACTCAACCATTGTTCATGCATTAACAAAAGATACTGCATTTTGTCTAAATCAATGTCGTCTATTTGATAGGTTATGAGATTGACAACAGTCTCATACTCTTGATCCAATCCATTAAGAATTGCTAGAAGAACATCCTTATCATTCAACGGTTCGCCTATAGCAGCAAGAGAGTGTCCTTTCATTTTGATCTTGAGTATATAGTCGTTAATTGACATAGAATCTTTCTTAACCGATCGAAGTTGTTGCTTAAGTTGAAAAGATTTAGCAGTTGTTTGTCTCGAATATAAATTCTCTAGACACAACCATACCTCAGAGGATGATTTGCAATGAATCACTTAAGCTAAGACTTCCTTGTCAATAGTTGAAAACAACCAGCCAAGTAACAACTGGTCAGATTGCATCCAAGCCAGATACTCAAGATTCACCGCTGTATTATCTTCTGCATCAACATTTGAAGTAGCTATATTTCGGAGGAGGTGGTGTCTTGTTGATAAACGACTGAAGATCGAAAGCACGAATAGTGGCAGAGATCTGTGCCTTCCAGAAAAGAAAGTTGTTCGGATCAAGGCGAATCGAAATGTAGTTAAACGCCTTGGTCATCTCAACAAAATTCAACTGAGATGCAGACGAAAGTGACGACGAGGCATGTGGAGGAAGAGAGGAAGCAGAATTCGAACTAGGATTTGACGCCATGGATGTTAATCCAAAGGCTTTGATACCATGTCAAAATGTAAGAAAATGGAGGAATGATTCAGAGAGAAATAGGGAGAGAGAACTGATATTGAATTAATTCCTCAATCGAATACAGAAAAGAAAGACTATGCTGATATATATATACAATCAGCCAGCCTTTGATACAAGCTTAACGTTTTAACTTACAACGACCAATTAACGAAAAGCTCTAACAAAAAGCTAAACCATAGAGAAAGATAACAAACTCTAGTTACTCGTGTCACGTTATCTCCAACATTGATGACATGGTAGATGCATGGTTCCAAGGGTGGACCCGAATAAGGGAGAGCTATACATGGGGGAATTTACTGAAAAACTATGTGAGAGATTTGGAGAAAGGAGCATGTCAGATACCATAGAAGAGTTCAACAAGTTAAGGCAAGTTGGGGACGTTGGGTCATACTTGAGAAGCTTCAAAGAGCTGAGGTCGTTGATGAGCAACCATGACCCTCACCTATCTGAAACATACTTTGTTTCTAGCTTCCTTAGTGGCCTTAATGAGGATTTGAGGCCTATGGTGAAGATGATAAGACCATGAATAGTGGAGCAAGCAGTTGAGAGTGCCAAACTACAGGAGTTGGTAGTTGAGGCCCTGATGAAAAAACAGAGGTAGGTTGTACTTTGTAGCCATGGGAAATTGGCAGCAAAGGGGTAACAACAAAGGAACCAACAGAGACTCGATCAAGGGAAATGCACGAGGAAGAAATTTTGGTGGTCCATATCTTGGTGGAAGGCCTAATGAACCTAGGAGGCAACCTAGGGCGTGTTACAAGTGCGGGGATAGATACTACCCCGAGCACCAATGTAAGCGCTAGTTGTTATTGTTAGAGGGGGATAAAGAAGATGGACTAGAAGTGGAAGAAGGAGAAGAGGTAGAAGATTTCAGAGAAGTTGGAAGGAGGACGATGCAGAGATATCACTCCATGCACTCAAAGGAATCACCAAAAACAAGATAATTAAGGTTGAGGGCAAGGTGAAGGAGGGCAATTTGTCAATTCTTATTGATAGTGGAAGCACACACAACGTCCAAAGCACTTAGGCCTAAGCATATATGAGAAAGAATTCTTGATTGCCCTTATGGCTGTGGAGAAGTGGCGACATTACTTAGAGGTGGGGAGGTTTGTAATCAAGACTGATCATGAGTCTTTAAAGTTCTTGCTACAGCAAAAGCTGCAAACTCAATTGCAAAAGAAGGGAATAGCCAAGTTAATGGGGTTGGATTACTCCATACAATATAAGAAAGGCAAGGAAAACTTGGCAACAGATGCCTTATCGAGATGTCAAAAGGAAGGGAGTGCAGCCACTTTGGCTGTGGTAATCCCCGAATGGTGTAAGGAGGTGGTGGATAACTATGAGGGAGAAGAACACACAAAAGGCTTGCTAGAGAAATTGGCTTTGAGAAATAAGGAGGCAGAAGGGTACATTATGGTGGATGGTCTGTTGAGATATAAAGGCAGAATAGTAGTGGGTCACAGTGAGAGACTCGAGGAAAATTTTGCAATCACTGCATGAGTCCCTTTTAAGGGGACATTCGGGCATCCAAAATACTTATTTGAGGGTGAGGCAACTATTCCATTGGCCCCAGCTTAGAGTGATAGTGAAGGATTTTGTTTTGGGGTGCAATACATGTAAGAGGTGCAAACATGAGAATGTGGCATATCCAGGGCTACTGCAACCCCTACCAATTCCGAAGTAGTCATGGACAAGTGTGTCCATGGACTTTAAGGGACTACCAAAATTTGAAGGTAAGGATTGTGTAATGGTGGTAGTCGACAAGATGACTAAGTATGCACATTTTGTAGGATTAACCCACCCCTACACAACCCAAGAAGTGGCAAGGGCATTCATTGATGGAGTGGTAGCTATGCATGGGGTTCCTAAGTTCATTATATCTGATCGGGATAAGGTGTTTAGAAGTCATTTTTGGAGGGAGTTGATGAAGAACATGGGCACGGAACTCAACCTTTCAACTGCCTATCATCCCCAATCTAATGGGCAAACAAAAAAGGTAAATCAAAGCCTAGAAACCTTCCCTCGATGCATGTGTTTGCTGTAACCCAAGAGTTGGCATAGGTGTCTAGCTTTAGCACAATTGTGGTATAATTTTAGCCACCATGCTTCTATAAAAATGTCACCATTTGAGGGTGTATTTGGGTATAAACCCCCTATCCTACCAGCCACTACAGGGCATACCTCGGCCACAACTGTTGAGGAATACTTGTAGTAGAGGAGGGGGGGTGTTACAGCAACTCAAGCAAGAGTTGGTAGCATCTCAAAATCGGATGAAACAATATGCCGATAGGAGGAGGAGTGACCGAGAGTTTGAAGTTGGGGAAAATGTTTACCTAAGACTCAGGCATCCCCATCTAAAGTCTATCTCCTAGGGGCCAATATCTAAGCTCAGCCTTAAATACTTTGGCCCTTTTCCCATAATAGCCAAGGTAGGCAAAGTGGCCTACCACTTACAGCTACCGAAAGGATCCAAAATCCATCTAGTCTTTCATGTTTCCCTACTTAAGAGGATAATTGGCAAAGGAGCAGGTTAATCCGAAGCTACCAGTACTACCTAAGGAGAAGGAAGCTACAAAGGAGCTAAAGGCTATAATGGAAAGAAAAGTAGTCTACCACCAAGGAGCCCCTCTCATCCAAGTGTTGGTCAGGTGGCAAGGAGGATCTTCGAGGAAGGACACCTAGGAATACCTTCCCCAATTACTACAACAATTTAAAGGCCAACCAGCCTCTTGAACAATTCTTCAGGACAAGAAATTGCTGAAAGGAGGGGTAGTGTCACAAAACAGACGTCGAATTATGGCTCAATTTTGCTGCAGACTTTAGTTGCTATTAATTGTTTTTCTCTACTACTTTTAATTGTAATTTCCCTTTTCCAATTGATAGTTAGTTAGATAGTACAACCAGGTGTAAAGGTGGCTAGAATAGGACAAAATAGTTTGTTATAGGAGAGATGATTTGTTGTGGCAGCACCCTAGAGCAAACTATATAAACTTTGGGCTACTCCTGTAAGAGTTATCGAAAATCCAATCAAGAATCTGATTCTTACTCTCTCAAATTTCTCTCTCATTCTTTTCTCCAATCTCTCCCATTCTTTTCACGATTCTTCAGCCATCACTTCTAATTCACACTGAATTAGAAGAGTTGCTATTGTCACAGCATAAGTGTGACATTTCTCACGAAGTTTTCTTTGGCATTCCTCAACCTCTTTCACTATAAAAAACTTCTATTACATACAATCTCCTCACAAGTGCTCTATTCTATCAGTGTTCTTCTCACATGTCCAAACCATCTTAAATATGTTTAGTGCATCTTATCTTGAATATACACCACTTTGGCTCTATTACAAATAATCTCATTGCTAATTATGGCCTTTTTGATATGGCTACACATTCAGTGAACATCTTCATCACATTTTCCACACCCCAAAAGAGCAAGGTAGTCTAGAGACTCCAAAGTTCAATGATGAAGAGAATTCTAAAAAGACTAAGAAATATACAGACTATTCTAGAGTTCTCTAGGATGTTCTAGAGTTTTCTAGAATATTCTAGAAGGACGTGGAACATTCAAGAAGCTTGAAGGTACTAGAAGAATGTGGGGAGACCTAGAAGCTTCCACAAGGTTCTAGAAGGTTGTGGAAGGTCCTAGAATCTTATAAAATATCTTGTACATATCTAGCATGTTGTAGAATGTTCTAGAGAAGCATTGCTAGCCATAGGATCAGATGCATCTCCATCACTCGTTGAGGAGGTGGAATGCCTATAAATAGCCCAAGGGGGCATTGTAAGAAACAGGAGAAAAGCTAAATGCTCTCTTAAGCCTTGGGTAGTGTGTTCTTGAGTAATACAAGTACTCTTTCCAAGATTCCAACAAAAGTACTTTCCTTTCCTTTTCCTATCAACGTTCTCCTCAATTGAAGCAATTGCGCCATGCTTGGCACGAGTAGGCTAACATAGTCAAGAGCAAAGGTGATTAAGTGTTGCATGGTCGTTGGTAGCAACTCTAAGCCCAGTGTTATTAAAGGCTCAAGGCGCACTAAGGCACAAAAGGGTGTTGGAGCCTGAGGCATAAGGCGCAAGACGAGGCGCGGGCTTAATAGAACTAGGCGCATGCTTACTCAAAAAAAAAGAAAAATATATATTCTACTTGAAAAATAAGGGTATAAAATAAATTTCAACTCCTAATGACATATTTACAAGTATGTTATCAAGGAAATTAAAAAATTTAACATATACACTAATGAAAAGAACAATAAAAAATGCCAAAAGATGTAATCTAAAAGTCTTTAAGTCAACTTAAATTAAATCTTAAAAAAATTTATAGATCTTAAATCTTAATCAAGATTAACTAATTATGCATTTTAAATAACCTAAAAATCATCCTCATCATCAAGATCAAACATTTCTATATTTTCATCATTAGAAGCATCATCTATAATATCTTCTTCCATATCATCTACTCCTCTTGTTGGATGATTTCTATGGTTTAAAAGTGATGATAGTTTCATACATTTTTTTGGTAGGTAATTGTCACGGGATCAGTATGTAAATAAGGGGAGGATATAGGATATTATAGTAATATGGAGTAGGCTAGCCATTACAGCACATGGGCCTAATTCAAATGTAACCAAATAGTGGTGCTAAGGTATGGGTATTATATAACCAGCCTTCGCGTCCAGAGAAAGCAACTTTGGAAAGGATAATTGATTCATTTTTCCCTCTCATTCTCTCTCTCTCTCTCTCTCGCTCGCTCGCTCTCACTCTCTTTTCTCCAATTCTCTCCCCTAACTCTTCTTTCTCTTCCTAATACACGGGTTTCCCACGCAATCCTTACTGAATTGCAAGGAAACTACCCCTTGTCAGATTCGTAGTCTGACAATTTGGTATCAGAGCATCATCTTGGGTGATAAGTTGGTGTCAGAGATGGCGGACGGAACTCGGATGAAACAGATGGAATCGCAGCTTCATCAGATGTCGACAACGATGGGAGAGATGCAGAACCGGATGGAGGCATTGGAGAATTCTGTAGATCGAAGAATTGACGGAGTGGTGCAAGTTTGGCGAGAGGAAAGCAGGTCGCAAGCGGCGAGGTTGGAGGAGCAGATGAGGGAGCAGGGTCAGGCCCTCAAAGATCAGATGCAACAATTTGTTTTGATGCTCACTCGCCAAACTCAAGTACGACTTTCACCTGAGTTTCCTCCGAGGGATAGATCGGAGCCGATTTTGCATGACTACGGGGGAAATTCCCGATCGAAAGGATAGGCGGAATTAGAGATCGAACCACCAGTCAGAGAGGAGAATGTGGGTATTAGAAGGCCAGGCTACGGAGCCGGAACACACCAGATCGGCCTCCCTATGCCTAAGATGGAGATACCTCTCTTTGATAGCTAGAACCCACGATGGTGGGCGAGATGTTGTGGCAGGGTGTTTAGCCTACACAATGTGGCAGACGCTCAGAAGGTGACGCTAGCGGTTGCGTATCTCAATGACGAAGGAGATGCATGGTATCAAGGTTGGAGCGGGGTGAAGGAAGAGTGCTCGTGGGAAGAATTTGTGGCAGGACTTTGTGAACGATTTGGGGAGAAAGGAATGTTGGATGTGGTAGAAGAGTTTAATAAACTAAAATAGGGAGGATCGGTACAGGCTTATCAACAGAGGTTTGAGGAGCTGAAGGCTCTCATGTTACTATCAAATCCCACATTGACAAAAGGCTACTTTGTATCAAGTTTCATTAGCGGCTTGAATGAAGAAGTTTGTCCCACAGTTAAGATGTTCCAACCCAAGACGGTCCAATAAGCAGTTGAATGCGCTAAGTTGTAGGAGTTAACAGTGGAGGCTCTGGTTAAAAAATAGAAGAGTGTGACTAGAGTATGGCAAACGACGCCCTTACCATCCAATAATAAGGGATGGGGAAGGAATGGAGGACATGTGGGAACTGGAAGCAGAGGATTGGCGGCCCTACCAGCGCCTACCCAACTGTCTCAAGGACAATTGGTCGAGCAAAGAAGGTTAGCAGGCTTGTGTTTCAGGTATGGAGACAAGTACACACCTGGCCATCAATGTAGAAGATAGTTGTTGTTGTTGGAAGGGGAAGAAGACAGGGGAGAACTTGCTGAAGAGGATAGCAACATTGTGGAAGAAGTTGATGACGAGGAGAAGGTAGAGATCTCCCTACATGCACTAAGGGGAGTTGTGACCAATAAGATTATCAAAGTGGAAGGCAAAGCAAGAGATAGTCGCCTGATGATTCTAATTGATAGTGGAAGCACACACAGCTTCCTGGATGAGGGGATAGCAAGAACACTGAAATGCAGACTCTCAGGAACTCATCCCCTGTCTGTGACTGTAGCTAACGGTTAAAAGGTCTTGTGCAAATCTGCTTGTGTAGGGTTCTGTTGGCAGATGCAGGGGGAAGACTTTGAAGCTGACCTCCGCTTGCTTAAGCTGGGGGGATGTGATGTGGTCTTAGGTGTGGACTGGATGAGAGAAGTGAGCCCCATTTGTTTCGACTTTAACAAGATGGAGGTCACATTTGAGAAAGGGGGAAAAAGAATGACCCTGACCGGCAGCATAGAGACTGGGACATGTAAGATGATTTCGGGTAAAAGGTTACAAAAGTTGTTCAAAAGTAAGTGGACACAAGTAGCCCAGTTATTCTTAGTACAGGCCATGGACATGAGGGTGGACACAAATGATGACGAGCACTGCGGGCTGAACTTAGTAGAGGCGACGCACACTCCTCGGGAGGTAACTCAATCCGATTCTCTTAATTTACTCTTAGATGAATTTGTGGATTTGTTTGAGGAACCTAAGTCTCTACCACCCCCAAGACCAATAGATCATACCATTAATCTCAAACCCAATGCTGAAGCCATCAACATCCGTTCATATAGATACCCCCAAAAACAGAAAGCGGAAATTGAGCACATGATCAAAGACATGCTACACACTTTTGTTATACAGCCTAGTATCAACCCCTATGCCTCCCCCTTGTTGTTAGTAAAGAAGAAAGATGAAAGTTGGCGATTTTGTATTGATTACCGCCAACTCAATTCACAAACCATCAAGAACAAATTCCCTATACCCATTATTGAAGACCTATTAGATGAACTGCAGGGCGCCAAAATTTTCTCTAAACTTGACCTAAGATCGGGATATCACCAAATCCGAATGCATCCCAAAGATATCCACAAAACAGCCTTTCGAACCCATCAAGGGCATTATGAATTCTTGGTTATGCCCTTTGGTTTAACCAATGCCCCAGCCACATTCCAATCCCTTATGAACCAAATATTCGAACCCTACCTCCGCCAATTTATCTTGGTATTTTTTGATGATATTTTGGTATACAACCCTTCCTTTGCCAAACACCTTGAGCACTTACGGACTACTCTACAAATCCTCCGATTCAATAAGTTGTATATTAAGAAATCGAAGTGTGCATTTGCACAATCCCAAGTGGAGTATCTTAGCCATATTATTTCAAGAGAGGGAGTTAGCACCGACCCACAAAAGGTGGCATCCATGACAGCTTGGCCCAGACCGGTTAACGTGAAAGCCTTACGCGGATTCTTGGGCCTCACAGGGTACTACCATAGATTCGTCAAGGATTAAGGCATTATAAGTAAACCGTTGACGGACTTGCTTAAAAATGAGGGATTTCGCTAGAATGAGAAGGCAGAGGAAGCTTTCAGGAGATTGAAAACTGCCATGAGTATGGTACCTACACTTAGTTTGCCTAATTTCAATCAGCCTTTCATATTGGAGACTGATGCTAGTGATGGAGGGGTGGGAGCAATGTTGGTGCAAGGAGGGAGGCCGTTGGCTTTTATCAGTTAGGCACTAGCGCCCAAACATTTGGGCTCAAGTGTCTATGATAAAGAGCTACTAGTTGTTCTCATCGCAGTAGAGAAATGGCGACACTACCTTGAAGGAGGCTCATTTGCTATAAAAACTGACCATGAGAGCCTTAAGTTTTTACTACAGCAAAAATTGCATACACACCTCCAGCGGAAGGGCATGTCAAAGCTAATGGGCCTTGATTATAGCATACAGTATCGGAAGGGCCAGGAGAACAGAGCAGTTGATGCTTTGTCTCGTTGTGTGGAAGAAGGAGCATCTACAGCCATCACCGCAATCACCCCAGATTGGCTACGGGAGGTGGCGTCCAGTTACAACAAAGGGGAATGGATCAAAGAGTTGTTGGAACAGCAAATTATGGCACCAGACAGCAAGCCAGGTTATGCGTTGAAAAATGGGCTATTACGGTACAAGGATAGAATACTAATTGGGGAGGACCAGGCTCTACGTCACAAGATCCTAGAAACATTGCATGACTCCCTGGTGGGGGGTCATTTGGGAATACAAAACACCTACAACAAAGTTAAACAGCTCTTCTTCTGGCTAGGATTACGAAAGATGTGATGGAGTATGTCAAAGGCTGTGACACTTGCAACAGATGCAAACATGAGAACATACATCCTCCCGAATTGCTACAGCCACTTCCCATTCCCGCTCAAGCATGGACCCACATCAGCATGGACTTTGTAGAAGGCCTGCCGAAGTCCAAAGGTAAGGACTGTGTGTTGGTCATGGTGGATCGTATGACAAAATATGCCCACTTCTTGGGTTTGACCCATCCCTTCATCGCCCAAGAAGTGGCACGAGTTTTCTTGGATCAGGTGGGCAAACTGCATGGGCTACCTCAAGTAATTGTCTCGGACAGAGACAAAATCTTCACCAACCTCCTCTGGAAAGAACTGATGAAATCTCTCGGTACCCAGCTGCACATGTTATCTTCATATCACCCGGAGACGGATGGTCAGACGGAACGGACCAATCAATGCCTGGAGACTTACCTCAGATGCGTGAGTTTAATGCATTCTACGGGGTGGCACAAATGGCTTTCCCTCGCACAGTGGTGGTACAACACCACTTCACACTCCTCCTTGAAGATGACCCCGTTTGAAGCCCTATATGGCTACAAGCCACCTCTCTTACCACTGAGAGGAAGCCACAGTCAAGTGGCCACAGTAGACGATTACTTAATTCAGCGGCAACAATTGTTACAGACCTTACGGGAGGAACTAGCCACTGCCCAAAATAGAATGAAACAATATGCAGACAGAAAGCGAAGTGAATGGGTATTCGTTGTGGGAGACAAGGTGTATCTCAAGCTGCGACAAGCCCAATTGAAGACTCTAGCGCCTAAGGCAGTTTTGAAGCTAAGTCCCAAATTTTATGGGCCTTTTGAAGTAATTGGCAAAGTCGGGCAGGTGGCGTACAAACTACAACTACCAGAAAGGTCTCACATACACCCTGTGTTTCACGTCTCACTCCTCAAACCTTCCCCAGGCAGCCATCCTGTCAGTTCTACATTACCTACCGCTATACAACCAGCACACCAAGAAACAGAACCAATAGCTATAGTCGACAGAAGAATCATCTACCGACACCAGGCCCCTATCACCGAGGTGTTGGTTCGCTGGTCCAATTTGCACCCAGAAAACAACACGTGGGAATATCTTCCCAACCTGCTGCAACAGTTTCCCAAGGTTGCTGGTCTCCTATGACTTACTTGAGGACAAGTAATGTTTCTAGCAGGGGGGCTTGTCACGGGATCAGTATGTAAATAAGGGAAAGATATAGGATATTATAGTAATATGGAGTAGGCTGGACATTATAGCACATGGGCCTAATTCAAATGTAACCAAATAGTGGCGCCAAGGTATGGGTATTATATAACCAGCCTTCGCGTCCAGAGAAAGCAACTTTGGACAGGATAATTGATTCATTTTTCCCTCTCATTCTCTCTCTCACTCACTTTCTTTTCTCCAATTCTCTCCCCCCACTCTTCTTTCTCTTCCTAATACGCGAGATTCCCACGCAATCCTTACTGAATTGTGAGGAAACTACCCCTTGTCAGATTCGTAGTCTGACAGTAATATGCTAGACTTGAATTTGCATCTTTCTTTGTATAATGAAAACTCAGCTTCTGCGGTGTCTATAAATATTGATCACGTCAATAGAATGTCGATCATAGGATATTGAGTGTAGTTTGACTTTTTATTACTGAAATAATATAATCTTAAGAAAATCGAGACTTGAACAGCTTTAACAAAACATTGTTGAAGTAAATGAAACACAATCAAGGAAGATGGGAAACTAAGGAAAAGCCACTATTTAACTTGGGCCTATGAAAATATAATTTTCTTTTTCCCTTTTTGTCCACTTCTTGCATCTAGGGTGATATGTAGAAGCCTAAGAAAAATGGTTGCAAGTATGGGGGTGCTGTTTTGGTGACTTAATGTTGTATTTTGTTATTGCATACCTTGAATTTGTTCAATTTTCCCTATCCATCTTCATCTAGTTCAAATTCAATTGGAGCATTTGAAGTAGTAGCCTTTTTACTTATTATCAAATTTGTAGTTGAAGCAATAAATTTAAACCCTAAATAGTAAAAAATTAAATAAAGTAAAAACAATGAATAAAAACCTTGAAAAATAGCTAAAAAGCCTAAGGCGCGCCTTGTTGCGCCTTTTGGTCTGCACCCACCTGGAATGCTTTCAGGCGCCCAAGGTGCACCTTGCACCTAGACGTGCCTTTAATAACATTGACTAAGCCTATGACAAATATTAGGGGCATCCACAAAATTCTTGCAGTGATATTATGTGTAGAGTTTATTTGAGAAAAGCCACCTATTGACAATAAGATGAGTCGGACATAATTAAGACAGTTTGATCATATGTGAGAAGGAGGAGCAATGATGGAATAGAGGAAGTTTGTAGCAAAGGAAGTAGAGGAAGACCAAAAAAGCTTTGGTAAAAAACTGTTAGACATGACATGAATTAGAATGGGCTTAGATAGAGATAATTGGCAAAGTTAAAATCTAAATAACCAACCCCACCTAGTGAAATAGGATCAGTGCATTGTTGCATAAATCTAGAGCTAATTGGGGGGTTGACTAACCCCAAAAAGCTACATCCTTAGTAGCAGGACCAGCAAAAACAATCAAGCCCTTGCCTCAGGTTTTCCAGGTTAGAACCCTCTAGACTCACCCAGTAGGTATTTAGAGGTGCATGTGGCAACAAGAAAGAGTGATCAAGCAGCGAGCCACAAGGACTCCCTTAACTCGCCACCTACCAATGCAGGTATGAAGCATCAAGGTACTTTCCCATACAAGAATGACATTTTCATTACAAGGGCTCATTAAATTTGACAGGCATTCCGACGGCTTCTGGTAGGTGGGGATATGTACACTATCATGGTAAATTAGATACCTAAGTCCGTACAGGAAGTAACTGTAACAATGTGCCACCCAACGGTTTTTAGTCCATGTGTGATGCCCCATTCTGAGTTTACAAATGGCACAGTTAAAACTAGGCACCTACAGGAAGAATTCATTTACGAAATTACAAGAACTTGGAACTCATACATGCACAGCTACAAGACCTTAAAGAACTCTAAGCAAAAATAAAGAACAAACCCGTGTTGAATATATATTCTGAATTCCTGGATTGAAAAAACTCTAACAACTTCAAAGTGTTCTGAAACTTGTCTTTTAACTGCCCAAAAACAGAAGCAAGCTCCACATCTTCACTACTTGATTGCTGTTGAAGCTACAGTAGTAAGAAAAACACAAAAACAGGTATCACTCCCTTGAAATTTTATAACTGCTTGGACTTGTGACTTAAAATCACACAATCATAACCAAAAGGTACTAAAATTAGTAACATGTGATGATGCTGAGGCTTCCCTATTAAAGCTTCCACAGAAGAATCACATATTGCATTTGTAATAAAAGATAGAAAATATTTTCAGCAATTTAAAAAATCAGAAACTATGAATATCTCACCACTTTTGGCCAATGAGAGTTGTCTACCAGGAAAATAATTTCTTCAATTTGTTCACGGTTCTTCCACATGTTTTCATCAATTTTGTGGGGAGGTTGGCGTTCTGCTTCATGCACCAACAAACTTTCTCCTAGGACACCATTCATTCCAAATATAAGTTGCAGAACAAACCATTCAAGAAAGTATAGAGGAAAACGAATAACTGAGGGAGTATAATTTGCACTTTGGTGAATCAAAGAATGATTGACAATGAAACAGTACTTTCTGCATGCATGTGTGTCTTCAGGAAGTTCTCTCTCCAGTACAAGACTAAAACTGTAAGTTCTAGTTCTTGTCAGTCTTATCTTGTTAGTGCAGCACAGGACTAGTCCAGGGAATAGATTCTACAGCATCCACCTTTCCCAAAGTCTTAGCTTCTTATTTCAGTGTTAAACTAGTTCATAGAATAGGTTCTTACTGCATTACTAGATCAGTTGACAGAGAAATAATGATTGCTCATAGTTTTTATGGTTAAAAAGTGTACTCATAACCATTCCAACAATAAATAGTATGTTGAGAGAATAAATAATAAAATGACCCCTCCCTCTCTCTAAACAGTTAAGATTTTAGATGAGAAAGCAGTTAACAATTCAACATGGTACAAGGCAATCAAAACATCTTCTGACTAGATTGACTGGCATGTCTTGAACCTGCTTAGTAAATAGAATGTGACTATACAGTGGTTGACAAAAATGATAACCCCACCCGTGGTAGCTTAAGTAGGGTAGGCAACATGGTGGTGAACAGTTCAACTTAATACTTCAGATGTATTTGCCTAAAGTCTTTTACATCACAACCAACTCATAATGCAGGCCATTGATATGCAATAATAAGAACACTTTGAGAAGAGGCAACACACAGTAAGGAGAACAGAATCTAATTTTGTTTTTTGGAAATTAATCATGTGAAAGAATATGTGAGGTTCATGGAGAGATCCTTCTTTCATTTGTTACTTTGAAGCCAACCAAGAATTCCCTTCTCTGAATTTAATTGTAATTTGTAGACTAATGAGGGTAGGCACGCCTGAGTGAAAGCACTTCAGCCAGCAAAGTGAGTCAATGGTTTATGCAATAGTGAGATTTTTATCCATTTACTCTTTTTCTTGCAGGCACATTCCTTTACTTATACACATATTATAACCCCATGTGCCATTTTTGTACACCACTCATGAACTCTTTCTCTGCATACGCAAATTATTTGAAACTTTAGGTTGGCCAGTAAAACAGATAATTATGGTATCTTGACATGATATTGATATATGTTGATATTGATGATGGAGTTTTTGCATATGACTTGCTTATAAATTGAAATGATGATTTAGTATAGATACCTGTTCTTACCTGAACACTTGGATCATGCATGCATTATTTAGGAAACTAGGTAGGATACTGTTTCTAATAGTAAATACTATCAGCCATGATGCACTGTGTTAAAACAAGTTAGCAGGAGACATGTTAATGCTATGTGCTGGCCAACACATATGCATGTTTATTGGATACAGTTTCAGTAAGTTGAAAACCTGACAGGCAGGCTCATGCCTGCCGAACATGATATGCGCTGCTATGTCTATTCCCACCTATATTTCCACATTCTTTTCATGCATCTGTATTTGTATATTAAATGGTATTTTACAACCTTATTTAACTTCTTTAAGTAAAAGATATTTTGTTGCATTGAACTCTATTTTCTTGCAATGCAATGTTTCACTCCTTCCTATTATAGATGGTCTAATTCCCTGTGTCAATGTGACTCACACTGTATATTGTTTTTCTTTACAAATGCTTGACTGTTGAGGAGAGTGGCATCATTTTCTTAATCAATATAGCCATGCATTGCAATAGGATGTTCAATGTGCTGCCTCATACTTTTGACTGTGTAAACCCGCTTCTGAATGTAAAGTAGGATAATACACCCATAGACAGTTTTGCATAGACTAACCCGCACAGGGACATATAGCCTGTCAAGTCTTGGGAGAGAGACTTGAACTTGGGAACGTTTAAGAAGAGAGAGAGAGAGAGAATTTAAGAGGGAAATAATTCAATTTTCATTCAACTATGAATTCCTATCTGCCCGTCTAAGCCTTTTATAGGCTTATTATCCCTGCGGTTACAACTTATCGAGGAGAACAACAATGCCAATATGCAGTTGGCTCCCGCTTACATTTGAAAATTTAAAAGAAATTACATGTAGGCCCATGGGATTGTGACAATTCCCCCACCCTTAAAAAAACAATTCTCGTCCTCAACTTGTCCTTAACCAAACGCACACTTAGATTTCTTAATGAAAAGTTGATTAGATCTGAGGATATTAAGGGTAGTTCTAAGATGGTTCAAGTGTTGCTCAAAGGTAGGACTATAGACAAGTATGTCATCAAAGAATACAAGTATAAATTTTGAAGATGTGGTTCAAAAATTCTGTTCATGAGGGATTGGAAAGTAGTTGGGGCATTGGTGAGCCCAAATGGCATCACCAAGAATTCAAAGTGCCTATGGTGGGTCCTAAAGGCTATTTTATGGATATCTTCGGGATTCATCCTAATTTGGTGATATCCCAAACACAAATCTGGTTTAGAAAAGTATTGGGCATGATGAAGTTCGTCTAGAAGGTCCTCAAGGGTATGTGAAATTTATCCTTGATGGTCATAACATTAAGTTGGCGGTAGTCTACACAAAATCGCCATGATCCATCCTTTTTTTTAACTAAGAGAACGGGAGAGGCAAATGGACTTTGGCTAGGTCGAATTATGGCTTGTTGAAGCATGTCCCTAACCATCTTTTCTATCTTATTTTTTTGAATTGGGGGGTATCAATAGGACCTACTATTAACAGGTTCCATGTTGGGTTTAACATGGATGGAATGGTCAAATAATCTAGTTGAGGGCAGAGATTTGGGTTCCACAAAAAGATCCTCATATTCTATCAACAATTCATTAATAATCTCTAAGTAATGTACCAGGTTTGGACCTCCCTCAGGTGTGCTGGTAGTAAAGCCAATCTCGTTTTGTATTGTTTGATCCTCCAGCCCTTCCTTTATGGCCATCATTGAGAAGAATTGTGCCAGCTGATTCCATCTTTCTTTGAACACTCTTTCTAGCCGTTTTCCCGAAATCATTTTACAAGTTCCAGCCTCCTTATCTCCCGATAAAGTCATCCTCCTTCCCTCCTTCTCGAAGGATACTTCCATTTTGTTAAAGTCGAAGCTGATGGGGCTCACCCCCTTCATCCAATCCACCCCAAGGACTACATCGCAACTCCCCAGCTGCAACAACCTTAAATTCTCCTCAAACTTTTCCCAGCAAAAATCGTTACAAGATGACCTGCTCAACACCTTTTGGCCGTTGGCTACTGTGACTTAAGGGAAGTGTCCCTGCCAACGGACACTTCAGCCTTTTGGCCGTGCTTTTATCAAGAAAACTGTGGGTACTCCCACTATCAATCAAGATCAAGAGGGCACCCTTTTTGGCTTGCCCCTCCATCTTGATGATTTTGTTGTTAACTACTCCCTTCAAGGCGTGAATGGAAATCTCCTCAGTATCTTCCTCTTTGAGGTCCTCGCAATCTCCTTCCTCTATCACCCCTTCTTCCTGGTTATCATCCCCTTCTAGCAGTAGGATCTGTCTTTTGCATTGGTGCCCAATGTGGTATTTATCCCCACAACGAAAGCAAAGGCCAGCTAATCTCGTATGTTCTCTCAATTGATCCCCATACGACAGTGAACCTGTGCCCACTCCTCCTCTACTCCCATGGTTTACCTTCACTGGCTCTCTAGCGTAACCCTTTCCCCCCGAGTTAAAGGCTCCCACAACCATTCCCCTTGTTTGTTGCCTCTGTTTTTTTAATAGCGCCTCCACTGCCAACTCCTGTAGGCGGGCATTCTCCGCTGCTTGCTCTACCATTTGAGGCCTAAATACTTTAACCATCGGCCTAAGCTTCTCATTGAGTCCACTTAAGTAGCTGGACACAAAGTATGTCTCGGATAGGTGGGGTTATGTTGAATCATGAGAGACCTTAGCTCCTCAAATCGTACCTGATATGACTCTACACTTCCAGTCTGTTTGAGCTTATTGAATTCTTCTATGACATCCACCATACTCCTTTCCCTGAATCTCTCGCACATTTTCTCCGAGAACTCCGCCCAAGTACAATCCCTCCTCCGCCTTATGCACCCTTGATACCAGGCATCAACCACCTCATTGAAGTAAGCTGACGCCAGTGACACTCTCTGTTCGTCTGGGATGTTATACCAATCAAACATTCTTTCACATTTTCTTAGCCACCATCGAGGATTCACTCCATCGAATGTGGGAATGTCTACCCGAGGCATGGGAAATCCAGGTTGGTGGATATTACCCAGACCATTCCTCCCCTCGTGGAGTAATCCTTCCAACTCATCCTCGGGTTCACCCTCTATCTCCACAGCACCTTGTCCTCTGATTCCCCTGAAGAATTGTCTCTATTCTCTCCCTAGGAGGAAATTCGAGAGATATACTTACTTGATTCTGGCGGCCGAACATTAACATAAACTACTGCATTTGGGCAGCCAGATCCTCTCGCACCCTCATTATGGAGCCTTCAAGCCTTCGCTCCAGACCTTCCATGGAACTTTCTACCTTCCAATCCATTGCCACAATCGCTTCGTGACTCCGGTTAGCTCCTAACTCCAATTGCTCTATCCGATTATGGGTGTCGGTCATAGCCGAGTTGAACTGTTGTAATTGCAACTCCAAGGAATTCATTCAAGTTCCCTCCGCCATCGTCTTTATCCTAGCTCAGTCGAGGATGGTGTCTCTGATACCAATTTGCCACAGTTTGACTGTGACAAGCTGATACTAGTTCCAAAGTAATAAAAGAAGTAAGAACAGAGTAAGAGGGCTAGAAAGAGCGAGATGAATAGAAAGGATAGAGAGAATAGAGAGGAAATGAGAAGTAGGAAGAAATTCAGATTCTATTGCTTGATCATTCCTCCCAAGAACCTGGGAGAGGATATTTATACTAGCAAGAGGTAAGGTAAGTCTACCATAGCAGATTCCTTCCCTCATGCAGTTGCAACCAACCTTTTTGTCCTATTCGCCCATTGCATGTGGGGCTTAAAACTAACTTTCAACAGAAAAAATACAACTAGATAACTAAGAGTTACATCAATAAGAAATAACAGAATATTTGGCTACTAAGGAATTAAAATCTCAGAGCAAGCTAGTTCTTCTCATGACATGAGAAGTCGGGTTTTCTCTGTAATCATCCTAAAGATTGTTTCAAGATAGTGGATTGGAAAGAGGTTGCAGGACGTAGGTCCCATAATTTGGAACTGAACCAGGATAAATCACTTTGTTCTTTACTGTTTTTCTTATTCTTGTTATTCTCTTCTATCATTTGTGTTCTTGGAGGTGTTGAGTGATTTATGTGAGTTATTGGGTTAAGAGAGTCTAGAGGGATTGTTGTGTTCTTACTCTAACATACCATTTATATTTTGTTCTGAATTTGTAAGCGATATCAATGGGATCATTGTATAGCTTAGGAAACATGAAAAATTATGTACATTAACAATATAAAAAGAATTGATAAATCTTGGTGATTTCAAGCCAAAGAGTTACACTAATCAGATAACTTCTGTTTTAGAAGTTATTTTTTTTAGTGTTTCCATGCTGAACAGGTTGGTTTCATAGTATAATATATGTGATGGATTACAACTATATCAATTATCCTCATTCACCAACATGTTTTGAAACTTTTCCACATGAGGATGGTGTTGGAACTACATCTCATGATTCCCACATAGATGGTTGCATCAAGAAGGGCATTTGACATAAAATTAGTCACATTGTTCTCTTGCATGGATTTTCATGGATTTGTATTGTTAATCTGACTTTTAGAAGTCAATACACAATGTAAATGCCGTGCCGCTAACCCTAACTTAGGTAAGAAAAAGTGCAGTTAATGATGATGAAAGAAAATAAGTTAATTTTAGTTTATTGATTATTTTTTAAAATAAGTGCACTGATTTAATTATTGTACTGGATAGGTCCTAGAAAATAGGTCCCGACAAATTAAGTGGCTACGTTAACAGAAGTTATAAGTCCAGATTATTCCTGGAGTCCAGGTTAGAGTTGTTCTCCACTTCTACAGATTAAATGAGTTATTCCATACCAATTGGTCTTCCTTTTTCTTCTCTATAAGTACGTTATGCATTACAGGGTTTCTATAATACAATTCTTACTTTTTGGGTTTCTTTCTACTCTCCATCATTACCAAAGTTCTGTTTTCCTTATTTCTTCAAGGTTAAGAGTTCAATCGTGTAATTCACACTTTCCGACCGCATCATTATGGGCATGTCAATGTTGTGCAAATCATGACCCTCTAAGAATTTGACGCTAGAATTGCCAATCTAAATGTCCCTAAAAGTCCCCTGAAAAGCATAAATGCCCATAGCCTGCCTCAGTCTAAGTTGTTAAGAGTCGCCTAGAGAAAGAATGCCGCACAAGGAATACAGAATGGAAACTGAAGCGATCAAGAAATAAATAAAAATAAAAAGATCACCTTCTGTCAGGGGAATGTCCTTTGACAAATCGTTCGTCATTAAACGAATTTGAGTCGAAAGACGAGTAACATCGTCGGATAGGGGAGGGAAGTGATACTTGTCGTAGTAAGAAGCCAGAAATGCCCTAGTTATGGGAACCAGACCTTCCGTGGAAGCCATTTGACAAGCGATAGTAAAGAGATTGAGGAAACTGTTAAAGTTCGATTCGATCTATCTGCCTGTCGCCAGCGTTCTTCTTCTGCGCTGGTTAGGTTTTTGGACATAAACCTGACCGGAAATTTACTCAAAAACAAATAACCGACGGGATTGTGGGTGGGGTTTCGCTTTCAGGGAATTCTTTGCGCCAGAGAGAGGGGAGGGGAGTTAATATGAATTAAGAAAAAGTAGCCCAGGGCCAGGCTCCAGAACCCACTGCCCAGAGCCCTCGCTGTGAGCTGTATTCTAGACTGCGATTTTTCTTATTTCTGAGCTGTATATTATATGTATGTATATTTATATATGTTATGTAATGCATGTATGTATATGTGTATAAATGGCTAAAGACATACGCAACCCCCTCATCTTTCACTATTTAACCATTTTACCCCTTAACTTAAATAAGGACCTATTAACCCCCTTAACTTCTAATTTTAAACCTATTATGTACCTTAACTACTAATTTTATAATAGTTACATACCTAAGTGAAGCAAGCGTTGTTGCGTGAGTTGCACGTGCTGTCTGATGTGGACCCCACATCGATCAAACCAATGGAAGTGTGCCACTTGTCTCGATCTGCAAGAAAGGAAGAGGGCCAACTGCAGCTAATAGTCGCCTAAAACGAGACAAAGAGATACAGACAGAGAGAGAATGAGAAATGCGAGAACGAAAGATATGAAAGAATTGAACCGATATGACACACACCAAGAAGGGGGGTGAATTGGTATAATTAAAATTTAAATATCTTTTGAGAAGCAAAATACTTTTGTAAGGTGAAAATAAAAACTTATCAATGAGCAAACAAAGTCAATAGAGCAAGGATGCAAAAATAAAAAGGAAATGATGAAAAGCAGTGAAGACACAAATTTATAGTGGTTCAGTCTTTCAAGCTTAGTCCACTACCTTAGCTATCCACTAAGGATTTTTAAAATCAATATCACTATCAAACCCCATACTCAATACGAACAGGTCCTCTAGTCCTTGACTAGGCAGTGTACAACCTTCCAATTTAATGAACCCTCTAACTACTGCTAGGACAAATATAAGAGATGAAGTAGAAATTCTAAGAGTACAACTCTTAGTTACAAGCTATCTCTCTTTAAATAAATGATCGAGTCTTAAAAGAATAGAACAGTAAGATATCAGAGCCTCTTAAATGGAAATACAGAGAGAAAACGTTAAAAACTCGATGTAACAGTGAAGGCTCAGTCGTTTAAGATATTCAATGTGTTTCAGCAGCCTTCAATGCATCTTCAACCACCTATTTATAGTTGATGGTGAATATGTTCAAAATTTGGACCGTTGTGGGTGGTTGGGCGAGCATTTAATACGTCAAAAACTAGCCGTTATAAGTTTTTGCAAAAAATATAGTCGATAGAGATAATAAGTTAGTCGACTATTTTATCAAATAAAAACAAATATAGTCAACAGACAGAAAGAGATAGTCGACTATTTCTAACACAAAAAAATCCATAGTCGACAGATACATATGCACAGTCGACTATTGTAAAAATGTGAAGAAAATTTTGAATTTTATGAACAAAAATAGTCGACAGATAAAAAGTCATAGTCGACTATCCTTATATGATAGTCGACAAATTCAAAAATAGTCGACAGATGCCATAAATAGTCAACATATCAAAATAGCATAGTCGACTATCCTTTTGCATAGTCAACTATTCTTATGCATAGTCAACAGAATGAAATACATAGTCGACTATCATTTAGACAACTTTGAAAACTTAACAAATTCTTATTTTGATTCTTTTGAAAACAAGTTGAGATTATCAAAATATGTATACTTTTAAATGAACCACACTCAACTATACTCAAAATTTCTTCTAAAGGATTTTATTCCTTGCTTCTAGATTTACATATTAAAAATTTATTTTCTCATTCATATAATCCATATTGTAGAGATTGATTTTCATATAATCATTATCAAAACCATTTTATTACTAAGAGTAAAATATCAAGATAGAGCGAGAGGTAGAGAGAGAGAGAGCGAGAGCGAGAGCGAGAGATACACAAAGAGAGAGAGAGAGCGAGAGATACAAACAGAGAGATTGCGAGAGCGAGAGAGACCGACAAAGAGAGAGCGAGAGCAAGATAGAGGCAGAGAGAGGAAGAAGACGACCGTGGAAGAGGAAGACGCCATTGCCGCCCCCCGACCCCAATCGACGCCCAACGCCTAGATCTGCCTGCAACCCACCTCCCACACCGCCCCCCGACCCTAATTGACGCCATCGCCCAGATCTGCCCGCCCACGCCTAGTCGCTGCTATCGACGGCCCCTCAACCTCGGTTGACGCCTCGGACGCTACTGGCGACCACCGACAGAGAGAACGAGAACGAGAAAGAGGCAGCGGGTGGGAGGAGAAAGGCAGTGAGCGAGAGGAGGTCGCCGGAGACAAGAAGAAAGAATGAGGTGTTGTGCTCAACACGCCTCAATCGCGTGTGTAATACACTCTTTTGACCCCAAGTGTGTGTAAGATTCAAAATTGGAAGTTGATAGGGCTAATAGGTCTTTGTTTAAGTTAAGGGGGCAAAATGGTTAAATGGTGAAAGGTGAGGGGGCTGGGTATGCCTTTAGTCGTGTATAAATATATGTCAATGTATGTATATTTGCACTGTTGAGAAACACTTTTTTACTTTAATTTATACTTGTTATGTATAAAATACTGAAAATAAAGGATGGTGTAAGCGCCACATGGTAGCCCGAAGGAACGCTACGTGGCAAGCCCTTCATGGGCAACCAAGGGAGGCCACCCAGGGGGACACCACCCCGGAGTAAGGGTCACTCAAGGGTGGCAGAAGGGCGCGCCCCCAAGCGACACTTGGTGGGAGCGCTAGGCGCGGCCCCTCCCTCGCATGCGCAGCTAGGCAGCACGCGGCTGCCTGGCAGAGGCTGCGCCCTTGGCTTTGCCCCTGAGTGAGGGCACTCGGGGGCAGCCTTCCCCAGAGTGACCCCACTCGGGGGGAGCTGCGCTTTAGCGTGCGACCTCTTCGCACCCGGCCCCGTGCATCCGCGCGCACGGCCTCTCGTGCTCCCCTTGCCGGTGCTCGCACACACCCTCGAGTAAGGGTCACCCGGGGTACCACACTCACATCCGCGTGCCCTCTGTTCTTGCACCAATGCCTCCAGGAGAATCGTCCTAAAACTACTCCCGTGAGACTCGGTCAAAGCCTCTCTGAGATTCTTGCCGTGAAAGTCGGGACACGCGACACATGGATGCCCCTTTTGTTGCTATAAATAGGAGGTCTCTTTCCCTCATTTGGTACACAATCTCTGTGTAGCACCCCAAATTTCTTGAGCGTGTTATATCTTAGGATTTCAGGAATATAAAATTTTTTCATATCACAATAGCTGTTATACATCACACAATATCCCAAAAATCCAAATTTACACATTCTAATCTTAACAAACCCAATAATCGAATAGCTAAGACAGGCGTTAAAATCTCGAATGTAGAAGCTAGATCGAACCTGATATGGTTCACAACCATAATACTTTATTCATTATAAAATTGTTCAAGACGTCTACAAAATATATTACATGGACATCATCAAGTGATAACCGAACATCTTAAACATATCCAAAATTACATAGGTTTGCACATAAACATAGATATGTTAAACATGCTACAGGCAGTAAAGTAAGCTTATCCTTCAGCTACCTCTTTTCCCTTAGAGCTGCTCGTCAAATCTGGAACGTTTGAATATTCCAGGGACATAGTCCAATTAGAAGATGAATCTTCTAGTGAGAAACTCCAAAAACAGTTTATATCGATGCATGATCAGGTATAAAATGTATGAGAAGACAACGAAAACTACTCCAAAGTGCCTCGTGAACACGTTAGCCTCCTCTAACGAGAGCTTTCTCAATGGCGCACGCATAACGCCTTTCGGGAGGTCCCTAACCATGTCACTTTGGCCCGACCTCATAGCACTCATGCAAGTACCGCATTCGTTGTTCCTTAGGCTCATGGTCTTCCCCACGAGAGCTTTCTCGATAGCGCACGCTAGCGCTTCTCGGGGGATATTCGACTTTTGCCCTCGGCCAACAACAAATAGGTACAACAGTATGGCCACACGAATTTTATAAATGCAACAGTTAAAAAGCCAACAGCATATATTTTTTAGAAAAGTACAATTCATATATGCAACATGATTTCACGTAAGAGAATAACAAGCGTTTATGTGTAAGAACTTCACGAAACACGTCTCATGCAATAGAAGTCTCTCATAAGAGAATAAAAAATAGGATTTGGAGTATAGAAGTCTCACCTTGTTGGTTTATTTCTTCGACGGTATAATTTCACAGCAAACGGTCTAGGTTTCTGCAGAAAACATGTGTTTTGGTAAACCTAACCTTAAGTATTTTTATATAGGGTTGAAGGGTATTAAATTAGGGGTATATCTGAAAAATTTGAAGAAAAAAGGACCTCTCATGCGCCCCGAGAAGGTCGGCCACGCGCCTTCATGCGCAGCCACTTCCGGCGCGTGTAACTCACGCATCTCCTAGCAGAATTCGGACAGCTTCGTCCTGATTTCGTATTTCGGCCATAACTTCCTCGTTTTAACTCCGATTCGACCCCCGTTTGAACCTACGCGACCCTCTCTTTCCCCTCTACAGGATTATCAAGAGAATTGAACTTACCTCACTTTTTTTCTGACTGATTTTGGCGAACTCCGGCGAAGACCCGCAACTCCGACGAGGCTCATTCTCCGCCGCTTCTTCGTCGCTTTCTTCCCGCCTTCTTGCCAAACTCCCTTCTCTCTCTCTAGAGAAAGATCCTCCTCTTAGAGTGCTTCACTCCTCAAACTTGGTTTGAGTGATTTGAGAAGAACCCATGGTGCCTTTTTATAGATTTCTCCAACCAATCACATTATGCCACTTGTCAAAATCTTAGCCATAGACTCCAAAGACTCAAAGCCATAATTGAGTGGCTTTTGAAATCCAAAACTAGAATGAATTAAACTTTTGGAATCCAAGATAAAACCCCAAACTTATTTCAAATAACATTTTGGCCCTTATTTCAAGTCCTCAACTTTAATATTTTACCACATAAGCTCTTAATTTTATCCTTATTTCGTTTGGATAATTTTCTAATCACAATTACACCCTCAAACATCGAGATACTTAAAATCCCAAAATTAATAACTCAAAATTACTCAATATACACGATTTTTGAGAAGCCCCTTACCATAATTTGGTCTTTTTAGGCTACAACTTAGTTTAACTGAAAACCATTTCTGATTTGATTTCTTTCAGCGTCATAAATCTCGCCTCGAGACGCTCGTCAAAAATATACCTTTAACCTTAGGTATCTAAGCTCTAGGGTACTCCTTACGACTGATTCGGTCACTTGTTGCCATTTCAAGCATATTTTTCGATATTTTAAACTCACTTAAAATACGTGGCATCTTCACGAAAATATGGGGTATTATACTCTGGCTCTCGTATTTACACTATTGCTTTCAAAGTACTCTACTTCTACGGTGATCGGACTTAAGCATCGGAGGGTCCATGCGGGGACTTTCGCCTGCTCCCCTAATCGATTCTTTTTCCAGCAGGTCACCTCATCATTTTCAACTTAACCAAGGGACTCACCCATCGTTGTTTCCACCCCTGGGAGACTCATCCATCGCTCAGGTACGCCACAAGAGGGTCACCCATTGCTCGGATCGTACATAAGAGAGTCATCCATGGGCAGTTTCCCTTTTATACAAATTTATTGTTGTAACCGGAACAACAATTGGCGCTGTCTGTGGGAAACGCAAACAAAAAGCTACAGAACTATTCCCTCACTATGGCTCAAACCCGAAGTAATTGTTAGACCCTCTCCCATGGTGCCCAATCACCTTGACGAGAGACCCTCACTAGAGTAGAAGATCAACATCAATCTACTCATGAGGGCCCGTTACTCCTCATCCATGGGGGTCATCTACCCCTCACCCATGAGGGACATCCCCCCCACCCTTAGGGGTCAACTGTCCCTCACCCATCAATCCCCTCGTGAGGGTCACCCATCCCTCACTCACCAGCAACCGCCTCTTCCAGAGCCCTCTCACCCATTGGGGGTGCAATTTCAGGTGCCGCCCCTTACTGCTTCACATGTTCTCTCAGGACCCTACCCAGGGATATAGATCCCATCGGTCGTTCCTTGGGCGGACTACGAGGCCCTACAACAACAACATGCTGAAGGAATGCAAGCTCTTTGGGAGATGGCTGGTATTTTGCAAAGTTTGGTTCCTCACGGGTCAATCCCAGACGCATTAAGAAAATTTATACCGGAGACAGTTCCCTCCCACAGGGCTCGTCATGAGGTACCGGGGGACGTCTCCTATCGAGAAGTGAGCCATGAAACTCATGCTCAACCAGTCCTTATTCGAAACAATCAACCAAAATCTCCTTTAAGAGGAGCTTATAGCCAAACTTCTCCCTAGCGAGAAAAACACAGAGGAACTGACTGTTGAAAGATTAAAATGCGGAGTCCACAAAAAGGAAGATATTCTGAAACGGTAGCCAACACTCTTATAGAAAGATATCGGGATTCTAAACTCACAACCCAACATAAAGATGGGGTTGATGACAACTCTATCGCATTTAGTGCATGGGAGGTAGCCAATATGAAAAAAATAATAGAACGGGTGCTACAACAGAATAAGTTACTACCCGCTTTCGAGAAACAATCTCGAGGAAAACTACCATTTGTGGCAGAAGTAATGGAGAAACCCTTGCCGAGAAAGTTCAAAATGCCCCAGATAAACCCTTATTCAGGCAATGACGACCCTTATGATCACGTGCAAAATTATGAATCTTTAATGATGCTTCATGGATGGAACGATGAGATAATGTGTAGGGCATTTCCATTAACCTTAACTAGGCACGCTCAGACTTGGTTTAATGGTTTACCCGAAGCATCTATTTCTTCATTCGGGCAGTTAAAAACGGAGTTCATTAAGGCATTCATTATTAATAGTCAGAGGAAGAAAGACACAACATACCTTTTTAGCATTCAACAAGGGCATAAGGAAACCCTACGTCACTACGTGGACAGATTTCGGAATGCCACGCTTGAGATTTGTAATTTACCTATTGAAATGGCAGTGTCCACTATGTTCCAAGGGACACGATTAACCCTTTTGCAAGAATCATTGTCTCTAGACCCTTCAAAATCTCTAGTAGACTTGTTTTTCAGGGCTAATAAATACATACTCCATATGGAGATGATGAGAACAGTAAAGGGAAATGAAGATGGAGAGAGAAAGAGAAAAGGACGAGATAATAAAGAAGGATCAAACCAGCGAAAAGAACGGATCAGGAGGTCGGATACAGTTGGACCACAATTCCATTATTACACTAGGCTCAATCAACCCCGATCAACTATACTGGAGGCAGTAGAGGGGTCGGGCCTTCTCCAGCTTTCGAAGAAGGCAAATCGCCCCATGGGGAGAAATCAAGAAGAATATTGCAAGTATCACCGAACTCGGAGACACTCTACTGATCAGTGTAGGGAGTTAAAAAACCAGATTGAAGCACTCATTCGTGAATGACACTTGCAAAGGTATGTAAGGACTGAAGGAAGAAATGATCGAGAGCGTCAGAGAATGAAAGACCGACCTGAGGGTCAAGACAGACGAAATTTGCGGCAAAATGAAGGGACAAGGGATGATAGAATAGTGCCCCCCCTAACAATGAGCCGACACATCAAGCCATTCATGTTATCTCCGAGGACGAGACTCTAGCTGGGAATACTTCTTTTTCTCAAAAAGCCTATGCCCGTCAGGCCTACTAGGTCAATTCAGTGATGGAGGCAAGGGAAGATCAGGAGCCAATCACATTCACCCCTGTTGATAGAGGTGATATAATGCTCCCTCATGACGATCCAATGGTAATTTCTGTAATTGTCGCCAAACACCCCATCAGTAGAATCTTGGTGGATAGCGGCAGCTCTGTTAATCTGATCTATTGGAATTGTTTCGAGCAAATGCATATATCCCAAGACCAATTGAGAAAAGTGTCATCTCTCTTGTACAACTTCACTGGGGAAGCTGTTCTAGTGGCGGGGTCTGTTCAACTACCAGTCACATTGGGCACCGACCCTCAAAGTGTGACTAGATAGGCAAATTTTATGGTGGTCAAAGCCCCTTCTGCAGCGTACAACGTGATTTTGGGTCGACTGCTCCTCAATGATATGAGGGCTGTAGTGTCCTTTTGCTACTTATTAATGAAATTTTCCATGCTTTCAAGAGTGAGGCATGTGCATGGAAATCAGAGGAAAGCAAGATCCTGTTATGTGTCGTCTACAAAAGGAAAAAGAACAGAAGAGACTTTGTCTATTGTTGAGAAAACCATACACAAATCCTTGGCATAAGAGGTTGCTTGCAAGCCCCAACCAGTGGAAGAGTTAGAAGCAGTATACTTAAGCGATACAGATCCTGAGAAGTTAGCGTATGTTGGCACACAGCTTTCGAAACCAGTAAAAGAAGAAATCGTGGAATGCCTTAGAGAAAATTTGGATGTCTTCGCTTGGACACCAAAGGATATGCAGGGGATCAATCCAGACGTGATATGTCACCATCTAAATGTGGATTCTCAGTTCAATCCTGTTCAACAGAAGAAGAGGAATATTGCCCCTGATAGACTGTCAGCGTTAGAAGATGAAGTTAATAAGCTACTAAAGGCAAGTTTCATTCGAGAGGTGTTATATCTAGAGTGGCTGGCAAATGTCGTCATGGTTAAAAAACCCAATGGAAAATGGCACGTGTGTATAGACTTCACCAGCCTCAACAAGGCGTGTCCTTAAGATTCCTACCTGTTACCTCGAATTGACCATCTGGTGGATGAAACATCTGGGTATCAACTGTTGAGATTTTTTGATGCCTTCTCAGGGTATCATCAAATAATGATGTATCCGCCGAATAAGGAGAAAACATTGTTCATTATAGAGAAAGGGACATATTGCTACCAAGTTATGCCCTTCAGGCTCAAGAACGCTGGAGCCACTTATCAGCGCATGGTGAATAAAGTCTTTAAGGAATTACTGGTTGTAACGCCCCACTTTTTTTTTTCCAAGGTACACATACAAAGATGCATGATGACGCTAGCAACCGTATGGTAATCAAAGGGCGTTTATGGAAGCCTTTGCCAACAGAAGCAAGGATCGAACCTAAAAGCTTTATAAAACCATAAGCTAGATATTTAAGGCTTCCACTATATGCTTTTAACACAAAAACCATCTGAAAAGCCATAATACAACTTGAAAATCTAGGGATCATTTAGGCTCCCTTTTACAACAAGTAAAACTCACACTAAAGTAATAGTACAACGCTTTGCAATTTAAACATAAAGGAGCTAACTATCCAAGAACCACTTCATTTCCTTTCCTCTGACTTGATTCCGGGGCACCTGTCACGACTAACCCACCTGGAACGTTGAATGTTCCAGGGGTATGAGACACCCAAGTTAGATAGTTATATCTAGTGAGTGCAACAAGAAGAGATAACATGCATGTGATGAGATATGTAAAATGATATGAAACCGCCTGTGTGGTAGTGACGCCGAGGTGTTGCAATCACCCCCGCTGATCAATCTTGTTCTCACATCTCCAAGACTTTTCACCAGTCTAACATGAGATCCTGACTTCAACTAGCCACACACACCAAGTGATGCATGACAAAGAAAGAGAAAATACTTGATTTAAAGGAAAGTCATGCTTATGCAAGTAATCACCCTTACCCGTGTGAAGACAAAATGTTCGGTATGTAATATAAAGATGCAAGAAGCACTCACCTTGCTGGTTCGGAAGCTCTAAAGTACTGTTCACAGGGTTCGGGAAAGTTTTTCTGCAAAAATAACATAACTTCGAAACTCAAACCTAAAATATTTTTATATGGGGTCCTAGGGAAAAATTTAAGGGCCAACTGTACAAAATTTGGGCCTAAGAGGGCATCTCACGCGCCCTCACGTGCTTGGGGAAGGAGCCTCACGCGCTCCACTCGCGGCAGTCAGGTGGCGTGTGAACTGCATGCACCGCCCCTCCAGCTTTGACGTCTTGAGGTTTTTTGGCTCGTTCTCCCTCATCCGGACTCCGATTTGACTTCCGTTTGAACCCACACGACCCTTATTCAATTATCTATCGAACTAAGGAAAGAAATTAGAATTACCTTGCTGTTTTGTCACTGTTTAACGCCTTTTACGGTGGCGGTCCAACTTTTCCGACGAAGTGTTTTACCACTCTATTTTTGGGCAAAGCTTTTCCTCTCAACTCACCTCCCATTTTCCTCTTGATTAATGGTGAGAATTTCCCTTCCATGGCCTTGGTATTTATAGGCATTTATGGCCAATCCAAGAGTGTCATGTGTCACTTGCCATGTGTCACTTAGATAAGGTTGTAATCATCACTTTCGTAGGATTGTGCCAAGTGTCCCTTGAGATTTGAGCCATTTCTCCCCCTTGTGACATGTGTCCTTTTAAACATGTGCCACCACATGTTAATTTGATTTTTCAAGATTCCTCATGATTATGTCTCCTAACTAAGTTAGCTTACTTGGTTCCTTTAACTAACTAGTTACAAGATATTTTAACTTCTTACAAATAACTCTTTAACCCAAATACTTCTTTGCACTTATATCCCTTGAGCCCCTATAACTCCTTAAACTTCTCCAAAATACCTTAGATGATGTCCCCTTGCGATAGTTTCCGTGATTTTTCGGAAAACCCTTCATTCGTTCCTCGGCGATTACCTCGGAACTTCACATGTATCCTTCGATTTCCAAGGAAATGTTTTATTTCTTAAACAACAATGCCTAGGAAAACTTCGGGTATTACACTGGTGATACAATGGAAACATATGTTAATGATATGATCATGAAAAGTTGGGAGAAGGAATCGCATGTAAAAAAGTTGGCACAAGTGCTCAAAGTCTTTAGGCAATACAAAATGCGCCTAAACTCAGCAAAATGTGCATTTGGAGTTCAGTCTAGAAAATTCTTAGGGTATATGATCACACAAAGGGGCATCGAGATATTGGAGAAAAGAAAGAACAGAAAAATAAAACCAAAATTGAAGATCTTCAAGAAAATCTCCTCATTTTTCCTCGACTTGTCGTCTTCTCCTCCTCCCCAAAACTCCTTAATCTCCCCAAAACAAGTCTTTATACAGTCCTCTTTAGCTTATCAAAGTCGTGCACCTTGAAGAAGTCTATTTCTCTTTGATTTGGATTGAAACGGGCTTAAAATGGCATTTTCACGAAGGTTTGAACCCTATGAAGGATCATGAACGAGGAAACAAAGCATGCAACGGAAGCGTTTTAAAATCAAAAAACGTTCCTCGTATTGATAAGAGTCTAGGAGACTTACTTTTGCGACGGATTACCGGACGGAATGGAGCGATGGGAGCTTCTTCGCGTGGTGGAGACGACGGCTGTCCTGCTAGCCTTCGGCTCCGTCGCATCAGAACTCAAACGCACCCTTTCGATCTTCCGGAGTATGACTCGAACTCGTGGCCTCTCTTCGGTGAAGAAGAATGAAAAACGACTTAGATAAAAAAACAACTAAAGAGAGATATATATAGGGAGAACCCTAGGGTTAAAACCCTAGTGGGCCAAACCCTAATGGGCCAAGATCTTTTAATTAATTTTCTAATTGGGTTAGCCCAATTAATTAATTAAAAACCCTAATGAACTATTATTTTATTCTAGCCCAATGGACCATTCTGAATAAAATAATTCTCTCTCAATGTAATTCATCCAACAAGCCAAATGTATTAAAAAATACATGAGTTACATCGAGCTACCCCGGGGACCAAAAGACAAATTATTCACGGCTACTAAAATGACCAAAATATCCCTGCTACCTAGTAGCTATATTTTGTCATTCTAAGTGTTCCAACTATCACCATATGGTAACACTGACCCCACGAATAATTTTGCATATGCCATGTCTTTGACCTACTAGTGTAATGACGAAAATACCCCTCTGCGTAACACCCATCATTTAGAAAGGAATAATGTACTAACACCTTTCTAAATGACTTCTACCATCCTTAGATCACTAGTCCAATAATCCGTGACTACTCGAATGTACTTGCTTATCACTGGGAGCTACCCAGAAGCACACACTCTTAAGTCACGTTCCCAGGGCCCTGGATTATTCGATTATTCTTGGACAATCACAAGGGGGTGAATCACAGAAACTATCTTGTATTAGTCTGTCTTAGCTAATTAGAAACCATACTCCCAACTCAAAAGGATATTGATCTTTGATAGACCTCACCTATAATGAATCTAAGAATATAGCTCTAGGTTCACTAGACCACCAACTAATACTCAAGTATTAGAGTACTCGTCCACGTAGTAGCAGTGATAGACTAGCTCCATGATAATTAGTACTTTGTCATTAGCTTCTATCACAGGTCCACTCTAGCTCCAAATGCGCTTGTACAATTAGAGTAAACGGACTGTTTACTGGCTAAGGCAAGCCATCCTCCATTAGGATCTATTGCACAATGATCTTATCATGATAGAATGCCCAGTTCTATCAAAAGATCAAGAGTTATATTTTCTTGCTTATTAAGTACCCATGATTCATGCCTAACTGTGAAGAACGACCCATCACATGAATCACTTACTTAATAGCATGGACACCTTTCCAACAATTAAATGCAAATAATATATGTGCCATAAACCGAAGAAAGAAACATCATTACCATAAATTAAACAAAACGTGTCTTTAGGGCATACATTTCCAACACCCTACCGCGGTCCTACCGCGGTATGCTTGTTGCTGCAGACTCGTGAGCTCTAAAAACTAATTCCTAAAGTGGTCTTACAACGGTATGCATTCCGCTATAAGACGATGAGCTCCAGAAACTAAATCTTACAGCGGTCCTACAGCGGTATGCATTCCGCTGTAAGACGATGAGCTCCAGAAACTAAATCTTACAGCGGTCTTACAGCGGTACGCATTCCACTATAAGCCCACTAGCCTTCTTCTTTTGCTTATTTCTTCATCATCTTTCACTTTTTTCTCTCGATACTCTTTTGCTTTCTTTTGAATCGATACCCGACCATGCCTCCAAGCTTTATTTCAACTCCCATCATGCACCAAAATCACTCTTTTTGCTCCATGTCCGCTTTACATGCAATGTGTACCTATATTGACAATATTAAGCCCAAAATGAGTAGCAATCATGTTCATTGAATAATTAAATGCTAGGCTTGACCCATTATATAATAGTGCAAAATATGCTGATCAAATACCCCCAAACTTAGCCTCTTGGTCATCCCGAACAAGATTATCACTCACACACACATTTGATAGCCTTACCATTAATCTCAAATTTTGGTATCTTTTAAAATTCACCAAGAGTTATCAAGTAATGCTCCACCATAGTTTTGGACTCATTCCATGCTTGACGTGTGTGTGTGTATAGTCGGATTCTTTATCATGCATTAGGTTGTTGCTATCCTGACCCCTTGATGGTCCTGTACACTTTCCCGCTCGCGATATTCAGTCCACCCCCCAAACTTGGTCTTTTCATTCAATCCCTAGGTGTTCTCAACCACTCTTTTCTTTCTTGTTCAAGTTTGGTTGGACTCAGCCAAAAATGGCGTTGTCTCGGTTTGTGAAGACTCTCCTTTATTTTGAATGCTTCTGTATGCTAACATCCCCTAGACAGTCAAACCTGTTAGTTTTCTCAATCCTCAAGAGTTACAAACATCAGTACCATTATTGAGATTTTTTTTTCTTTGGCCTTACGAGCCTTGCGATTTTTTTTTTTTGCTAAACGAGTGCATTTTATGCTCCATCTCATTTTTTTTAGATATCTTATGTGCAAGCCTTGACTCCATTAAGTTTTTCGAATGACCCTTGTAACGAGCTTTCAGCCGATGACTGCCGAGCCAAATGACCACAGGGCATCAGGTTTTAAGATACCCCTACGGGCATAATCACTCAAGTCATTCAGGCTACGAAGAAAGGTATAAGATGTATGCATGCTTAAATTTAATTTGGTGCACGACATAGTGACATAGGGATTAGATCACTAACCTATGGTCATTGCCTAGATTCCCTTAATATGCCTAACACATTCCACACAAAGCACGGAGTCAACACATTCCTCAATATTTGCCATCATGGCTCAACCTTCCCCAAACTTTCCTTTTCATAATGTTTGATGATTGAGTTGCTCACAAAGTTGGTTTAAGGGCGAAAGTTTAAATGGGAACCTACGCATTTAACCTCCTGACACTTGTGCTCACATTCGTTTATCATGGATAATGAATCACAAAACAAAATGAATAGCATCACTATCTTTACTTGTTTCATCAAAATGGTACCAAATAGGCTTCATCATTGATGGCATGTCTACCCAACAAAATAAGACAATTTTTTTAATATCATTTAACTATATCATGTGACATATGTAAGCTACCCATAATGAACCTCCCCCCAAACTTAAACGTTTCATTGTCCCAATGGAACAAAAAGAAAGAAAAGGAAGGAGTGTACTTGGTCCATAGTGTCAAGGTTGTGATGGTAGATAGATCAACACATGCTCGTTTTGAGGTATTAGAACTTTCAAAAATGGCTTTGCCCTTGCAAACAGCTGGTGTAGGACTACTCTTCGACTGCATTATCACTTCCAAAAATGTACCTACAATGCACAAGTTTGAACATGAGAGAGCAACAATGAATAAGAACGACATGAGGTAGACAGAGTCACATGGATGCCCAAACTCCCCCCAAACTTAAACCTCACAATCCCAAACTTAAGGTGCAATGCACAGGTAAACATTGGTTGGGACATTTTATCAAACACATGGGGGGCATTGTTGAAAGGGAGAAATGCAAATAGGGCTTAGGATATACTAAAATTCCCCAAATAAAAGCACAACAAACAGCCATAACAACACCAACCACAACATCTTTTCTCCTATTCACAAATCAACTCAATACCCATTTCCACAATAGAGCATCAATCCATGCAAAAACATTAAAAATGATTCCACACATACCTTAAATGATGAAGTTGGAGAGTGTAGAGGGGAGGTTCTTGAGGAAAACGTGGGAACTTAGGATGGGAGCAAGTTGGGAGAGTAATGGGAGGTTGGGA